>NC_140591.1:240644505-241144505 GCF_964204655.1 Triturus cristatus
ACCGCAACTCTTTCTTCCTCAATGCTCTTTCTAGCATTTCTCTATACTTCTTCCTTGTCTTTTCACTTATGTGTAGAGGTCCACAGCTCTCTCTAGAGAAACCCTCTTCCTACAATACTTTTCCCTCTAACTCACTCTTCCGTAATACCCCTGTCTCTAGCGTTCTACATATCTACCTCGCTACCTCACTCCAAAATCTAATCTACCACTCTACCTCACTTTTCCTATCTATCTTTTCCTCTTTCTTTTATGACATTTTCTTTACCCCATTGTCCTTTCTATTTTGCTCACTCAGTAGAACTGAGAAAGAGAGGAAGGACTAGGCAGGGAAGAGAATTACGCAGAAACATATTATATTTCACTTGATAAAACAGTGTTCAGAGAAGTTCTTTGATTTTCACTATTGCAGCAAGAGTCCCAGTTTTTAAGAGGGATTTATTTGTGATTACAAATATTAAGCAATGAAAGCTACAATCTCAAGCACTCTGTGCTTATGTTTTAATATTATACACCGGTCCACTGAGCATCCAGCAAGTCACCCTCAGTGTGTCTTTTCTACAAAATAGGAACCAGAATTAAAGTTTTTATTTTGGTACTATTTGGCTGGCAGAGGTCAGACAGCTTCAACTTTCAGTGGTTTTTCTTGCTCCCATTTCTGAAAGGTTAACATGTAATTCAGTGTTCTTTGCAATCATGAAGGCTTCCATTAGCTGTAAATGTGCAGAAATTCACAGCTGTTTTGCACAAGGGCCCCCGAAATAATTGTTGTCTGAGGCGCCAAATATCCTCAAGATGGCACTGAAAACAAACAGCAGCCCTGGGTGTTTATGCCTCAAGGCTATGACCCCCTTCCCTACTCATCCAGCGACCGAGTTGGGGTTCTGGTGGGAAGGATATTGATAATGAAAGATTTCCTTCTTGTCTTCTGATTTCCATGCCTACTTTTGCCAGGTGAGAAAGATATATGCTACTGATTTTTACAGTCACCACTATCAGCAGGAGGACAAAGCAAAGAGCTAATCAGCCCAGGGGCGTAACACAGGCCCCAACAGCCCCCGCGGTGCGGGGGACCCAAGCTCCAGGGGGCCCCTCAGCACAGCACTCTGGCTGCAGAGCTCCTGATTGAGCCCGGAGGGGGCCCCTCCACGTGCCTTGCAGGGCAGCCTCCTTGAGTTTCGTTACACCAGCCACAGGTGGACAAGAGACTCTGCTTCAACAGACTGCTTCAACAGACTGCTGCTTCAGACCGCTACTTAATCTCCGTATGCCCCAGCCATCTCCTGTCCTGCCTTGGAGGAAGGAATCATGGCCATGCCAAGATCTTCAGTGGCCCAGTTCAACTCCTGAGGACCAGGCAGAAGGTAGGTTACGACCCCCCCCATCCAAAATCACCCAACGTCACCCAGCCCTTTGTTTTCTGTAACCCACCCAAACCAGAAGGGTTACAGGGCCAGAGCACCATTTCCAGAGGTCCATCTAATTTACCTTTCAACCCCACTCACCTCCACTGAGGACTGACCAACGCAGCCTGGCCTATTCTTTATCTCAGCTTTCGATTAAGTTTCTGTGATAATCAGAGTACAGGACATGGTTGGGAAAGGGTATCTCACTTCGTTGTGCAAGCCATTGACACTGCAAAGCAAGCAGTTTTCAAAGCTGGAGGGGCATATTTCTAGGAAACTGTTGGAGTGTGTGCATGCATTGCAATGTCCCCATTCCTGCACATAAACAATCAGTATTGGCGTTTTGTAACTTCTGTGTGTGCTGCAACACACGGATGTTGCATCTCGTCATTTTTTTTATGATTGTTTATGTGCAGGAACACCTTCCTGCACAAAACAATCAATGGCATTTTGCAGTTTCGATGTATGAGGCGTAATGCAGAATAATGCAGCACACATAAAAACAGCAAAAATGAGGCGAAATAAACCATTTCTCCTCGTTTCGCCAGGTTAAGACCAGGTTTTCCTGGGTGTTAATTTTGGCACTGCCCCATATTCACACCTCCCTTGGGGCAGTGTCAAAATCAATGGGTGTTGCGCCGAAACGCCCACTACATCACCCATTGCCCTTCCCTTACACGCTAAGTAGAACGTGAAAGGTGGCCTTATTTACAAGGCGGCGTTAAGCCAAGTTAAGTGGCTTAACGCCGCCTTATGAATAAAGGGAAGCCCCTATCGCCACAGGAACGTCAAAAAAAGTGACGTTCCTGTGGGGATAGAGGCTTGTAAATATGCCCCGCAGTGTTTCTAGTCTTGACAAATGAGTCCCTTGATATTAATCTAGTAGTGGTTCATGAAAGGCTGTGATCCGCGAATGTGGGCCACTATTCTTGTAGTTCCCATGCCAATTTTTTATCCCAATCCGACCCTAGGTGTAGGTACCAAAAGACACACAGGAACTTTTCCCGTGCTACTTCTACAGTCGCAAAAATTGTTTACTACGCGAGCTTGCAGCCAATACCCTCTGGTCAGAGAAGTCACCATGTTATGACATCCCACAGAGCCGGCTGTATCAGTCAATAATCTTGTATGCTTTTTTGAGCTTTCTCACAGCATTTCCTGCTGTTACCATGCTGAAAGTCCGTTTGTTGCAACCGAGCATTTGCTTTCATCTTGTAACATCCCCCAAAGAGGGAGATTTTTTTACATTTGGTGTGAGTTTTGAAATATACATGTGCGCCATCTGCGGTGGCCGCATGCACTGTGTGGTGTCTGGGTAGGTGTCCAGAATGAAGTTTTCTTTCCAGCCTGTCAAACTCCACACGAGGTCCTTAGATTGTTGATAAAATGCTCTGTAACAATTTTAATTAAAAAATTCTACGTCTCGTTATAATAATAATTTTGTGACAAAATATTTCCACAGTGATTTCTTCTACCATGTGTTGTATGCTTTAAAGGGGTAAGATAACAGCTTATTTCTGCTGGTTTTCACACCTATGCTGGCAAAATGGTGGCCCAGACGCAACCCTCGGTCTGAAACAGATGAGTCCCTCATGAAGTGGCCCTCACCCTGTATGTTCCTTAAACCATATGTACAAGGAAGTGGCGGAGCGCGGATTTAGCCTCCTTGGCTTAATTCCGCACTCCGCCACTTCTGAAACGCAAGGCTGCACCATATTTACAAGAATGTGGTGCAGCCTTGCGTTTCCCCCTGCGATGGCGCTAAGTTTAGCAACTTAGCGCCAACGCAGGCACTCTTGCACCATAGTGCAAGGGTGTCTGCGTGCAGGGGAGGATTGTTTATGTGTAGGAAGGTCCCCTTTCCTGCACATAAAGAATCCTAGAAATGCCGTTCTGTCACTTTCTTGTGTGCTGCTTCATGTAGCACACATGAAAGTGACAAAATTTTATTTTTTTTAAATGTTTGTTTATGTACAGAAAGATGTTTATGTACAGGAAGGGACACCTTCCTGTACATAAACAAACCATGGCATTTTGTTTTTTCCATGCTTGCAGCACACATTAAAAAAGCAAAAACAAGGAGAAATTATACATTTCTCCTCGTTTCGCCAACTTAAGACCAGGATTTACCTGGTCTTCATTTTGGTGCTGCCTCCTATGTACGCCACCCTTGTACATAGTGGGGCAGCGTCACAAAGAATGGGTTGCGGTAACGTGAAAGAATGGTAGCGTGAAAGGGGGCCTTATGTATAAGGCAGCGTTAAGCCACGTTAAGTGGCTTACTTCTACATAAGGCGCAGCCCCTATCGCCACCACAACGTCGGTTAAAGTGACGTTGTGGTGGCGATAGGCACTTGTACATATGCCCCAGTGTCCTTGTGTAAGGTAACTAGTGCTCACAAAAGCGCTCCAATAACGTCGGATCGAGTTTGCGATTTATGAAACTGAAAAAAAAGTGCCTGAGTGGAAGGAAGTCCCGTCCAGCCTAGATCGAAGATTTCCTGGTTTGAACGGATTAAGCCACCCTGCTAATTCAGAATACACAACATGAAATTTGTGTTTTTTTTCTATTTTTTTGTTTTTATACAGTGCTTAATTTGTAAAATATTAAGTGCCAGGGCTCTGACACGGAGGCCTCTGCAGCTTGCACCACCCATCGCCCTTGTCATCGCTGCCAAAACAACTACTAACCATCTCTCTTGCATGTAAAAGCAACAGTTTAGATTGTTCCAGGTCCCCAAAGCTAAAGGAAAAGCTGGGGAGGCAGATATTAGCAATTTTAATCTATATTGTATTCCTAAACTCCTGTTGTTCTGCTCATCTCTAAATTAGATGAACAGCGCCACCATCTGGTGGACTGTTCTAAGTATGATGTTGAAAATGAGGTGCCGGTGCCGAGCACCGGACACCAATTAAGTGCCGGTGCTTTGCACCGGCAAGCCCCAGCTCAAATTAAGCACTGTGAATAGACAGCATTCATTTAGTATCGTGGAACGAGCCTTGTGGCCACTCGCAAAATGCGTGCGGCTGTCCGGAAATGTCCGCTATGTATTATTGTATGAGGGCTATTATATAATGACCCAAGGTGAGTGGAGATGTGGTTTTGCATCATATTACATACTCGGCTGTCATTTAAGGAAATGAATAGACAAAACCATCGCTCAAGCAAAAAAGTCTGATTGCATATATTCCAAACCTTTGCAACGGTTACAGCACTTATGGGACAATTGTGCGAGTCATGATGTGATCGCCAAGCTTATTCATTCATGTCTGGTCACTTATATAAATAAAATAAAAACCAGAATCTTTCTTTCTCAATTAACTACACCAGAACTGCTGCTCTTCATGACCTCTTTGTTCCAGAGGGTCGCTAACAGTACTATTAAATATTCCACCCTTTCCCCACTTAACCGCAGTTCCTCGTGCTTGAGGATAAGAAACTGGCTCCATTCACAAATCAGTCTGTCTCGTGGTGATTTCTGTCATATTCGAGAAGGCATTGTACCTGTCTGCCTGCCGGCACTGAATTCAACTCCTGAGCGTGAAACGGTGCAAGAAATTTCAAGAAATAAATAGACACTGCCATCTAGTGTTCACATGAACGCACGGCGGCCTACAAAATGTGTGCAAAAAATTTCCTTCCCTCTGTCTAGACAACGTTCTCGGATTTTGAGACATAGTATCACGTTTACGTAAACATTGTGAGCTGATGCAAGGGAACGGTTCAGTGATGCATTAGCGCACCAATATGTGAAATTTTGCGGAAATAATGCACATGCTCAATGATTTTGTAACTGGAGATGAAAATACATAATTAACGCGAAAAACAACTACAAACTTATCAATAAGAACAATAGAGGAAATAAGAGAAAACAAGCATTTGCAATACAATAGGTCTCGCATTAATGAAGGTTTGAGCTATTGGCGTTGCAAATAATAATGCAACAACAATAACTCAAACTTTCAGTAATGGAAGACCTATTGCAAAGCAAATGCTTATTTTAAATGAGCTGCAGCTGCGTCCTGACCAGGCTGCTCAAGACACTCTTGCCCCCTTCCAAACACCGACAACAAGCACTGGCAAAGCCAGCAGGTTAAGCCTTTACAAAATGTATTGACTCTGTCAATTGTTTTACATATTACACTGCACTAGAGCTGCTGTGCAACATAGCTTATGGTAAAAAAAAAAGCACTATGACGCAGTCAAGGGTGTGCGCATCATAGCACTTTTTTTTTTACATTAGGCCATGTTTCACAGAAACCCAACTGCTATGCAATATGTACAAATAAAAAAATTCCTAAACCAAATAGATTTAATTTTGGCGAAACCTATTAGCAAGTTGGCAGGTATGATGGTGTGAGTGAACTTGTTCTCCCTGTTCAGCAGGAAGTCACTATACTGGAGCAAGGGCTTTAAGTGGAATGAATAAACTTGGGGGTTGCTCTCAAAGGGGCGTGGTCGATGTAATGAAGGGCGTGCCTTAAAAACACAAACTAAAAATCCATGCTTAGCATAGTGTGTCGCCCCACGGGTATTTTGCTGCTTCGTCATTACATCCATATACAACAAGTAACATTACACCTAAAACAAGCCAGGACTATTGGCTTTGTCAATGGTTGTTAGTTGCATAAGATAAATAAGCAACAACTATGGCTTCAATGTACATAATTTTGAAAATGCAAGCATCATGCTGCCCCATCCGGTTTGCATTAATCGTCATTGTTTACAGGAATTCAACTGCTATGCAATATGCAAAAAAAATTGCCAAACCCAATAGAGTTCATTTTGGCGAAAGCTATTACCTTTTGCCAATGCAGGTTGTTCAAGTTGGCAGGTATGATGGCCTGAGTGAACTTGTTCTCCCTGTTCAGCTCGAAGTCACTATACCGGAGGAAGGGCATCAAGTGGAATGAAAAAACTTGTGGGGGCTCCCAGAGGGGCGTGGTCGATGAAATGAAGGACGTGACTTAAAAACCCAAACTGAAAATCCATGCACGGCATAGTGTGTCGCCCCACTGGTATTTTGCTGTTTCGTCATTCCATCCATATACAACAAGTAACATTACATCTACTACAAGCCAGGACTATTGGCTTTGTCAATGGTTGTTAGTTGCATAAGATAAATATGCAACAGCGATGGCTTCGATGTATATAATTTTGAAAATGCAAGCATCATACTGCCCCATCAGGTTTGCATTATTCGTCACTGGTTATGCGCCAAGATAACCATATTGACAGATATTGTTCCATCAGGTTTGTCCATTCAGCAAAGGCCAATAGCCCAAGAGGTGGACCAGCAGCATGCATGAGATACCGAAATCATCCTAGAGAGCAGGTATGGCTGCTCCCATTAAAGCTAATTCTAGTCTAATGATTAACCGTGTTGAGCACACATAACAATATATCATACTTTACATATGGTAATTTTACACCGTGCTTTTGTGGCAAACAGTAATCTAGAGCTTTATATTTGAGAACAACTTGGTTCACATCAGAAAACGCCAGCGCAAAGAAAACTAGTGTGCTATGAAGTGACATGGTGACAAAAAAATAGCCACTAACCCCATCTTCGACCATCATTCATGGAGAGTGGTGACATGTACAAGTACTACATGTGTATAACATACACTACAATGTGCCCTGCTCTCTGAAAACAGGTATTAATGTCCCCCCTACTCAAATGATTGTATCGACCTTAAAAGGGCGAAGAGCTGATTTTCCCACCCAAAATGCAAAATTGTAATCTTCGGTTATCGAGCGGATATTCACAATGGGAAGGACATCAGACAAGAGCAGCATCTAGTGTTTTCACGACAGATCCATGTTCAGCTTCCTGAAGCTAGTGTTCTTTCTTTTGAGGTTTTAAGACGAGGCACCCTAGCAGATAAGAAAGAGGTCGTAGTGGTGAGCAACCTTTTCATGTTAAAAGGGCCGTTCTAGAGAGAAACCAGGGAGTGCATTAGCAAGGCCTGGTTGTCTAATATTAATGGAGCTAGCGTGCAGAAGTATACAGGCCGGACTGATTAACCTTCCCATTTAGTAAAGTAGAAAGGGTTTCTGGCCTCCATCAGTTGACTCTCCTCACTACATTTCATCAGTTAAGGCTTTTTGATGAAGTAGGACAAGAAAGCGTGCGTGGGGGAGGGGGTGGTGCGGGAAATGACACACATTTCAGCAGGATGCCATGACAATGTATTGAAAAACATAATAGAGTCTATGTTTTAAACATGCGGGGACGGTAGGGCTGGGTGTAAGCTAATGAAACAATGGGGGATATCTGATGTGAAAAACGCATTATTTATGCAAACAAAGCACTCACTGCCTTCCGTTTTTTTTAAGCCTCGCGGAATATAATTTTGCAACTGGAGGCAAGCTGGACAGTTTTGTACCTGTCGGCAAACTGTGTTTTTAGTGCACCAGAGCTAATGGGGTTCTGCCGGCGGGTACTGTAAAACGGATAAAATCAATTACATGTGTAAACAGCACAGTGCCACAGTCGCCTCTTCCAAATTAGAAAGCCAGTTCTGACCGATGCGCAAATGCTGACCCGAGGGCAGATAATCTTCGGACTTGATCCGCAGTTGTAAAAACAATCCGGTGTCCAACAACGTGGCATTTACCATCTGTTCCTGTGCATGGCAAGCGATTTCGAGCTCCTTATCATGCCGGACAGCGCCATATCATTGCCTGAGGCGGGTAGTCACCGAGAAAAGGTAGAGTCTTCAAAATAAGCCCTCTGCTGAAATGGAAGGCGAGGTGCCTCTCACTGAAAAGAAACGTCTCTCTTGTGAAACGCGCACCAGAGGAGACTTTACGCGTGGTGTGTGGTGCTGGAAGTGTTTGCCAACACTGCCCGAAAGTACAGCACATACAAACAGAAGAAAAATTATAATAAAAACGACAGCGGGCCGCCAGCAGCTAAGTACAGTGCAGTTAAGTACAGTGCATACCAACATTATAATTAAATAAAAAAGCATTGGCATAGCCAATAGGTCTCCCCTTTGGGACCTTATAAGTGTTTATCCATGCAACAGTTGCATAACTAAATACTTATAAGGTCCCAAAAGAGAGACCTATTGGCTATGCCAAGCAGCCGTGCGGCCGCGAAAGTCATTGCAATAGCGATCAAACATCAAAGCGGCCATGCGGCAGCGAAAGTGAAAGTATTTGCAGTCAAGCGCGGCGCGCGCGCCCGCGCACATGCACTGTAGCTCTAGGCTGGCCTGGTAGGACTTTTTGGAGGTCTCTCAAAAAGTCTCGCCAGACCAGCGCAGCGCTCGGTCAGGCGAGACCTAAAAAGGAGCATACACGTTTGTGCCAGTTGAATCATATGGGACCCCAGTGCCTCTCCTGTTGCAAGCAGGGCAGCAAGGCAACACAAATTCAGGTTTAGCAGACTGCTTTGGGTTTAGTCAGTCATGACGAACTTAAAAAAGAATTTCATAAATAAGTTTTTTTTTAATAGTTATTGTTTTGTACAACTGAAGCCAACATGTTTCGTGACTTTTTAATTTCAATGTCACTTCATCAAGGCAAAGTCACAAGGTTTAGCTGCTTTAATGCAATTTAGTTTCAGACAAACTCTTTCCAGTAAAAATCTTTTTTTTTTGCTGTAAGAGTCAATTGGACTAATAATATAATACCACACTTGAAAAAGTACTTTAAAGTTAAAGCAGAGTTGCTTTGAGATCAGGGGTGCATGGCATGATAATCGGCAGTGGTTCAGCGGTACATCTGGTGTTGCCCCTTGGAACATTGTATATAAGAGTCTGCACAAGCATGTGTGGGCCCTTCTATAACACCAAAGGGTCCATGGGTCACAAAAGGTGGGAGTACATGCCTATTGTGCCTGCGGGGCACTTTAAAAAATCAGCCCCATGTGACCAGCGCTTACACTGACACACACAACTGCAAACAAGGGGCACAATTAAAACAGTTGCTCCATTTCTAAGATACTCAGCCCTAGATTTACAAACTTTTGTGCTGGGTTTGCATTACTTCTTTTAATGCAGACCAACGAAAATGGTGATTTGTATTGGTTTGTAATCAAAAGTAACTAAACGCAATGCGATGCGCTGCCTTGCATTACTTTGCATCAAGGGGAATGGCATGGGTGGTGCTGGGCATTCCCGTGCATCCACCCATGGATTTTGCCAACAAAAACATGTATACAAATAACTGTGGATATGGACTCGTACCAAAATCTTGCACCTCCATGAGGCTGGCGAAATAGAGAGAAATATTCTGCAGCACACATACAAAGAGGAAATTGCCTCGTGGCATATGTTTTTGCACAGGAAGGGACACCTTCTTACAAAAAACGATGCTGATCACAACCCAGACCAACTATGGCGCAAGGGTGCGTGGGTGCATGGCTGCTGAAAGTGCATCAGCACAGGGAGAGATCAGAACTGAACCGCATTTTTGTGGATATGGCACCATTCTGCTATCTCTCCACTTGATGCAACTCAGTGCAGCAACTTTGCTTGTTGCCCTGTGTTGAGTCAAAGCTTTGTAAATGTGGGCCTCACCCAGGAAAAGATGGAGTGACTACAAAAGGCATATCCGTGCACTCCTAGCAGCCCATCAACAGAAATACTCGGAGACTGCAACTTTGGGGGAAGAAGGCACAGCCTTTGGTGTACATTGCAGCAGTGGTATTTATGCACAGATATGAGACAGGAGCAGAAAACTCAGGAGAACCAGCTAATGTAAGCTCAGAATCACACTTACTATAATAGACATCACAACACACATGTTACATTGCTACCCACTAAACTAACATGCAACCGTTCTACAGTGAACACCCATGAAGGTGGAGAAGATGAGAAGAAATATGAGGGAGATGCAAAGTAAGGCCTGCACCAACTGAGAAATTAATAAGAATACCTGCAGTTGGGGCAAACAAATCCCAAACACTTCCAAGGAGGCAAAACCTGGGTGCTGCCACTTTCCAGTCAGCAAACAAGATGACACCTGCAGCTAGGCCACTATCTGAAAAGCAACTCAGAACTTGGCCTCTAGATGGCAAGCAATCATTTATCACACAAAGTACAGCCACATAGCCTAGAAAAAGCTGAAAAATGAGAAGTCAGGTGCACGTCAAATCATTTGATGAGTGGAGTTAGGGTGACCACCTGTCCGTAAATTTCACGGGTCGTCCGTTCTTTGGGCCTCACGTCAGTTGTCCGTGATGATCATTTTTCCATACGCCTTTTGTCCTTATTTCTGGACATTGCAGCAAGATCCACTGTGCCCCTGCGAGAAGCCTCAGAGGTCTCTAACACTCACTTTAGGGGCCATCTCGCACTCCTCCTGTGAACTCAAAGACCTGCAGCAGTCCCTTCATGACCTGGCACAAACTGCTGTCGGCCTATTGTCATCCTGTTCACCGACCGAATGTCACATACAGAATGATAATGGCCACTCAGTGTAGTTACTGCACGTGCTGGACCTCTTCCTGCTTGGGCCTAGGGCATGGCATTCTGCTTTTGTTCATAGGCTGGCGTCACTACAGCAGGGGCCAAGCTCTGGGGGAGGGCTGCATTTTGACACTTCTTGCAGGGTTAAAGGCACAGATTTCAGAGTCCCTTGTGTGCCAGCAATTTACAATAAAAATGCCACTTTAAATCTAGTGATTAATGCTAGGCCTGGGCGGTACATTTCGTTCCGCTCGTGGAATTTGCGGAATTTGGGTAATTTTGCATTCTGTAGAGAACGCGGAATTGGCAAAAATTCCACGATCCGCGGCTTCGCATAATTTTTTGCTTGTTCACGCTTTCAAAATGTGTGTTTGCGAGATATTTCCCCCAAGCATGCAAACTGCGTTCGCGAACAGGAAAAAAGCATCACAAATGGGCGGAACAAGCAATTCTGCGTGTTCGCGGAATTTCTGCGTGCTCGTGGAGATTTTTTACCGTTTCGCGGAGCTTTGCGTAGCGCGACCACGCACATTCCACCCACCCAATGCATTTGGAGAGAACGGAGTTTTGCCTAGTCTGAGTTTTTACTCCTCTAAAAGTAGCCCACAGGGAAAATGTGCCTCCAGCTAAGCACAATGTGTGGCATGCAGTTGAAAAAAAGATAGTTCAGTGGGGTACTGTTTTGTCACAGAGATCTGTTTGTTAATTGCAGTTCATGAAAGACAATCCTAATATAGTACAGTGAGCTATGAACCAGAATCGAATAGCTGCATGGAAACTGCCAGGTGTGGGTTTACAACCTTATTGTTTTTTCCCTAATCTTTCATTATTCTAAAGTTGCAAAATAGGGTCCCTTTGGATAATTATAAATACTTATTAGTAAAAACAACCACAATCACTATGTTATGTTTTAAATCCCTAGTTTATATTTCTCCAGGCTTAGCACTCTTGACATACAATTCCTGCCACTATGGATGACACGTGACTCCTACATATTGTAGTTCTCATGCTCTTAAGCAAGGCCACTGGAATTAGGCGACAAGGGAGGGCCAAATTATCCGACAAGGTTGAGTAAATTATATAATAAGAAAAGCCAAATTATGTGGCAGGCACATTTTGTGATAGTATTACTTAATTATTTTGTCATTTTTAAACTTGTTAACACTGTCTGGGCATTATTGCACATTGTTAGTACCAGTTTAACACACAAATATAGCTATAATCAACATGAAAGTGACCAGTCAACCTTTGCAAAGGGCCTACCACTGTGCAGAAACATGTGTCATTGCATTTTAGTAACTTTTGAAGTGTTAGAGCTAAATTATGCACATTATGCAGCAAATGATGGATTATGTGGCAAATGTGGCAAATCTAAAACTAGACAAAAATCACCACAGCCGCACAATTGCATAACTCTAGTGGCCCTGGTCTTAAGTAACATTTTCTGTACCTTGGTTTACACACTTATACAAGCCATTTTCTCTGTATAATATGTGTGTGTGCTACAATATGCTCTGGCACCCTACTCTACATACTTGGGATGAGCAGCGCTGTAAAGAAAACTAAATACACAACAAAGCAGGTATTTTTAGTAACGGGGGCAGCACTGGAGGGTAGTACTGATTGAATCCTTGGAGAAGGAGGTCTTGGGGGGGCACAACAATTATTCTCACACCATCTAGCACCAGCAGTAAAGCCAACCCTGTCATGGGCATAGTTATCATCCCTGAAACCTGTGCAGTGCCCCAGGCAATGAGGTAAAAGCACTTCAACCAATTGTGGGACAAGCTAGTAGGAAGGCGTAGCTTATGAATGGAAGGATTTAATTTTATTGTGATCCGTCTTTCAGGAAAGATTTTATTTCAACATTTCCAGTTCACGGCGAACGAAGAGCAAAAGTAGAAATGTCTACATAACATGATCTAACTGCTCTAATCCCAGAATCTTCTAGGGCCAAACTCTAAACTTCCAGATAAATGCTCTGGGCTAGAAGTTTGGATGGACGTCTCCATCATTCTTTGAAAAATAGAGTTTTCTTAACAAGCAGTGATTTTCTGTCTGTATGAATGTGTATGTGGTTTCTGTAGTGGGACCCTAGTCAAAAAGCAGCATAGCACTGTACAAGGTCCAAGGCAAAGTCAGGACACCTGTGCCAAATCTTTGAGGGATATATGTACTAAGATCTCACACCAGATAGCACAGCAAGTGAAGTTGCTGTGCTGCGTTGCGTGAAAGGGAAAGAGCAGAGTAGCACCACATTTTCAAGACATGATGCACTGGGAATGGGATTGTAAACTCAGACGTGCAAGTTACAAAGTGAGCCCTCACATCATCCCTCTGTTCATTCCATATTCAACCTCTTCATCTCTCAGTTCCCTTTTCCCTATCCGTACCCTCCTCTTTCCTTCCTTGCCATTCATCTCTACCTCTCTAACTCACATGCCTTCTCTCAGTTCCATCTACCTTGCCTTTTATAGGCCCCCTCTACCCTTTGTTCTCTTTTCAACCATCTCTGTCACCACCCTCAGCATCTTTCTTGATCTGTTTTTGCTCCTTCTGCTCCATCTTCGGTTGTATTCTTTTCACCATCCACTCTTTCTCTTAGCTTGCAGATCCTCGCTTGATTTACTCTTCTCCCACTGTTCACTCTCACTGTTCCAACCTCCTGTCTCTCTCTCTCAGTATATAGCCCTCTCCTACTTTATCACCATAATTGCCTTCTCTTTTTCACACTCTCTAGTAGTGCTACTGCCTATGTTTAGCAATTTTTCTGACATTATGAATCATGGTATAGGGGTAGAATTGTGAAAACGACCCCTTATGTCAGCTGTCAGATTCTGCTTGGAGTGTATGTGCTTAATAGTTTTTTCATCTTTAAATCTGTCCAGCTATGTGTGAATGTTTGCTCAACACTCCAAGGTTTAAACCAAACTAAAGAACATAAACCTATTCTGGCTTGTACTTTGGTCAGCTGTCAATTTTATAACTGTGCAACATCCTCAGATGTGTCTTTAAAACTGGCCGTTGTCCAGAATATTTGTCCTGAATTCTGAGACTTTGTCCTGAATTTTTACTGTCACTGTCCTGAATTTGCCTTCTTACCAGGTGGTCACCCTAAGTGGAGTATGAAAGACATACATTCATCACAGGCAGAAAGACACCCTGAAGGCATGAGGATGGCGGACGCGCGATAACATAGAAGCTGCGATATTGAAGCTGTCTTGTTTTCGCTTCTGCAAACTCGCACAGTACTTTTAAACTTTTATACTTTTAAAATGCCCCAGACAACACGCAGCGGATGCGCCGGCGGACCGCTAAAGGGGCTCCTAAGGCAAGCCCGTCTGTGCCCGTACGCAACTGGACGTCGCCAGGGACCCTGGTCAATTCATCCCTAATAAGGGCACAGCTCCATTTAGGCTTTATACTAGACGGGAGCTGCTGGACTTAAGAGTCGACTCTATACGCTCCTGCCGGGCGGAATCCTGGCCATTCCCCGAAGGACCCTTCGCCTGCCGAGCTTGTCAGTTTCAGGGCAACTCTGGTGAAACGGTGCAGACTCACAAAGCACCGTACCATTCCTTTTCAAGTATTGGCTCCTCTAGCCCTGAGCCCGTCATTTTCCCTGACCAAGTTACAGATAATCCTAAAGGTAAGTCACAGATGGGATGGAAAAGCATGTTGTGCAATGTCCGTTCCCTGCCTAAGCATCCCACTGAGGTTGGGGATCTACTATCTTCTCTACAGCCTGAGCTAGGATTTCTGACGGGAACCTGGCTTAAACCCCACTCTGTTCCCTCTATTGCACTCTCTATACCCAAAGGTTACAAGCTCATTAGGATGGACAGACCACTCAAGGTTGAGGGAGGAATTACTATTATGCATAAAGATAGCATCTATGTCTCCCCACTGGATGAGTGCTGCAATGCTATGATGGAAGTTCTTGTCTTTCGGATTGACTTCTCCTCCCAGCTACCATAATAATATAAAAATTGCACGTAAAACCTATATTGCCTCCCAACTAGCTCTGGCTGGCAATGCTCCCAAAATCTTACTTCGTATTCTTCAGTCTTTCACTAATCCCAAGTCCTGTGAGAACCTTGAGGTACCCACGCAAACTCTCAGTAATGACATTGCACAATATTTCTCACAGAAAATAGAGCGAATCTATGAAAAAATCGTTCTGTCAGGAAGCCAGTACCTGGCTCCTCTGACTATGAATCTACCAGAATCAGTAACCCCTCTGCTGCTTGAAAGCTTCCCCTTACTGACCTCAGCAGATGTAGTAACTTTGATCCATAGAGTAAAATCTGGGACCCCCTGTGATATGATTCCAGCCAGAGTCGCCACCACCCTGGCTCTTCAACTGTCCCCTTCAATTGAATATCTCTCTCATTAAGATAGGGTCACGTCACGTCGGAATGGAAAGCTGCACAGGTTATGCCTATCCGTAAGAACGTCAAGGCCCCTTTGACTGATCTGTGCAACCTCCGTCCCATCTCGCTTCTTCCTTTCCTGAGCAAACTACTGGAGAGACATGTCAACAAACATCTCTCAAACCATGTCGAACTCACTGGTTGTTTACATCTCTCCCAGTCAGGAATTAGGCCCAAACACAGCACCGAATCAGCTCTGCTAGCTGTCACGGACAACATCAGGATGACCCTAGACAAGGGCCACTCCACGATTCTGGTGCTGTTGGACCTATCTGCCACGATCGACAGGATCTCACATCAGATATTGCTCAGGAGACTGAAGGAGATCGGACTAAGAAACTCTGCTTTTCAGTGGATGTCGAGTTTTCTATCTGGCCGATCTCAGACTGCCAACTTGGGCCCATATCGTTCGGCACCCATGGAACTGTCCATGGGAGTACCACAGGGCTGAGCCCCACTCTGTTCAATATCTATGTTGCTCCCTTGGTCAATGTCCTGAGGACATATGGGTTTACCTCAATATCATACACCGACGATACACAGCTGCTTTTCTCTTTTAACAAATGTACCCCTTCTTTACAGCTGACCTTCTCCTCGGGAATGAGAGCCATTTCACACTGGATTAAGAGTAATCTCCTCCAGTGTAATGACGGGAAAACAGAGATTTTACTCTTCGGAGAGACCACCTTACTTTGGTCTCCAGAGTGGTGGCCAACCAACCTTGGCATCCCTCCTGCTCCTAAAGTCTCTGTTAAGAACCTAGGCATCCGTCTGGATCAAGCCCTTACCTTGAAGGAGCACGTCGCTCAGACAGCGGGCACTTGTTTCCATACTCTGGGCATACTTCGTCGAGTCTTTCCTCTCCTTCCGGATTCCACTCGGAAGACTCTGAATCAGGCACTTATATTAAGTCGCCTGGACTACTGTAACGGTCTGCTAATCTCTGCTAATGAGACCTCGATCAGCAGACTGCAGGTGGTCCAGAACACGGCGGCACAACTAGTTCTTAACGTGCCTCCTAGGATGGCCTCCCGCCCCCTTCTTCTACAACTTCATTGGCTTCCCATATGCCAACCGGTAAAATTCTATATTTCTTGTACCATTCATAAGGCGCTTTTCAATCTTGGTCCCACTTATCTTTCGGAGAAAGTCATACCCTACCGGCCCGCTAGGTCTCTCCGCTCAAGCTCCAGACATCTTTTGGATGTCCTCCGAGTTAGGAGGGCAAGACTAGGGGGAAAAGCCCTTTCCTATCTTGGCCCTCGTTATTGGAATGAGCTTCCCTTGCACCTGAGACAGTGCTCTACCCATCTCCACTTTAGGAAGCTGCTTAAGACCACCCTCTTCTGTTTCTGATCCCAGTTGCATTTGCACTTATCTATGATGCCCGTCTGAAGCGAGTCGATTCTGGCGCTATATAAACAAATAAATAAATATAAACAAATAAATAAATAAATGACTCAGAGACAGCCTGTGGCCTTCCAGATGAGGGACTGACCAGTGACAGACACCTGATATTCACTAACCAGCTAGTGATGTAGCAATGGTGCCATGAACCCCGCAGCAAGCAAGGAAAATGTCTCAGTTAACAAAGGCTTGAGTAAAAACGTACAAAAATAAACAGGGTTCAGTGGGACCCTCAGGCCACTGGGCCCTGGAGCCCCTGATCTACCTGGTGCACTATGTCTTCTGCAACCTGAAGACATAATCTAATGAGTGTACAAAAAGAAGAGAGCCCAAAACCTTGGACGATCTCTATTTTAGACCCCACCACCCAAGAGTGACTATGTCTACAATCATGCACCAGAATGGCCAACATTTGCTGAAAGTCATGCC
This sequence comes from Triturus cristatus, assembly GCF_964204655.1. Lineage (NCBI taxonomy): Eukaryota > Metazoa > Chordata > Amphibia > Caudata > Salamandridae > Triturus > Triturus cristatus. Next base: position 240,661,601 of record NC_140591.1, read on the forward strand.
ATATTGGCAGCCTGATTACAAAGACAAGATATAGTGATCAATGAACGTCAACAGCCCTAGTTAATGCAGACAGTAGTTGCGGCCCCTAACTCCTTGACAATCAGTGGATGGAGTAGCAGTCTCCTAGACAACAGGCCCAGGAACAGGATAACAGGCATCAAACAGGCACACCCCCTAAGGAATATCATCCCACATTTTACAGAGTCCAGCTTGCTCATCAGCCCTTCGTCAAACTAGAACTTGTATTTACAACCCTCAGAACACTGGTGGAGTGACAAGAGCAAACGTTTGGACATCTGGCCTCATACTTTGGGAAGAAGGGCAGCAGGACAAAGACAGCATCATTCTCCACCTCAAAACTTCCATGCTCACAGCAATCGTCTCCTAAGGTGGTTCAGTAGTCATTATCACGTCTTGCCTACTTGTATCACAATATAAAGTTGCACAGCCAAAATGAAAAAAATATCAATTAGATGTGCCTGGCACCTGGAGTTACGGAGGAATCAGGGGCAAGGAGTGTGTTCATCGAGTCACTTGGGATTAGGGAGGTCAGTAAGAGATGGGTATGTTGATGCAGGTGGGACCGCAGACAGAGTGGAGCCGAGCATCAGCAGATCGAAGAGGCTAGGAGTGCAGGCCTGCATCTCTAAGCACAAGCGCGTGCACATTCCACAGCCTGGTGCAGTGACCTCTGGTGTGGATGGACTTGTTGCCAGGCAGGGGCAGTTGGAGTCTCCTGACGCTGCTCCCGCTTCATCAACATATCGCAGGATCACTACCCAAGACGAGGGGAGTGACACTGGGCTGCTTCTATAGAGTTTCAAGGTTACATATAGTTACTACTTCTGATCGTTATAGACATATCAGCCAAAGCTTTTATTTCCTCCTTTCCTTGTCCCATATTGCCTTAACTCTTACTACCTGAGGACAACTGGGAAGCGTGGAGACGTATCTGGTCATAAAAGCATAAATGTTGCAGGATCACTATGAGTCTTCTGGCTTGTCTGTTGCTTCCTGCCTGTCTCCTAAGCCTCGTAAGCATCACAAGCAAGCCAGGCCTGTCAACGTGTTAAGGTCTGGCCTGTACCTGGTACACTAAACCTGCCAAAAACCTGGTAGCATTCAATGTCCTGCACTTCTTGGGATCTCTCTATTCATGCACCTCCTGCACCATGCATTCACTTGCTCACCTACCAACCCAAATAACTAAAGCAGGACGCTTGATGGCAAGCAAAGCAAGAAATACAACTCTGCAGCTGATGCGTAGTACACAAAATAACAGATCAAACACAAAATAAGAGAGGAGAACGGTGATTAATAGAGACAGAACAGAGGCTGAAGCGGCAAACAGAGTGTAAGTGCAAATACATAATCAAAGCTACCTCCTCATGCTGTCCTCCACAGAGCCTCCCAAGTAATCTGGCCAGTGCCCTGAAGCAGAGTTACAAGCAGTACAGCATGGGCCATACAGGTCAAGGGAGGACCTGAGACATACCTTAATGGATTGAGAATTGTAAGGTTGCTGGCAGACATGTAGGGCTTGCCAGACTTGGAGCCAAATTACCACTACGGTAGTCCATAGAGACCATGTAGTTGCTGTGGCTGTCCAACAACCACCGCACCGCGGGATCGCCCGCAGTATTACAAATGCGGCAGTCGGACTGCAACAAGACCGCCACAACAGCCAGGAAACTGCATTCCCTGGCAGCCCCGCAGTGGTCTGAAGGCCATAATATGCTTGGTGGTGCCCTGAGGCACCGCCAAGCGTATTATGACGTTCCTCACTGCCAGCGGTGTCATGGAGTTTCTTCCTACATGTTACTGCTGGTGGTGAAGAAAGATTCTTGGCCCCATGCACGGGGTGCATGCACTAGGCATATGGTGTGCTCCCCTGTGTTACTGCACCCCCAGTTCAAGGACTGCATGAACTTTACAGTCCATGTCGTACTAGAACGCTCTGTGGCTGGCCCATGGCGCTCCCTTTCTAAAGCTCTCCTACAAACCCTTAAAAGGTAGCGCCGTGGGCCAGCCACTGCAGGATCACCCGCCAGATTACAACTCGTAATCCGGCGTGCAGTGTGTGAACGGCTTTGGCGGTCCTGGAGCAGGTCGGTGGTGTGGCATCCTGCTCCAGGACTGCCAAAGTCGTAACCAGGCCCAATGTAGCCTCCCACTCACATTCCTACAACCGGCACTTTTCTCCCCTGACAACCCTTGTATATCCTTTCTGCCAGAGAACTGCATTCCATTATTGGTGGCAAAAGAGAATGGCGAGTGAGGGCCCAGTGTGAGAGCAAGCTCTCCACTCCATCAGAAAGTGAATGTTAGGGCAGTAAGGAGCTTAAAAATGGTCTCAATAGGAAAGCACAGAAGATAGGAGGTGGCCACAACTAAGAAGAATACATGCTTGACACTTCATGTCAGATCAGCTAATCCAGTCACAGCCAGCATAAGGGATCAGAAGGAGTTAGAAATCTAGTAGATCAGAGGGCTTCAAAAATAGCTGAAATGGAAATGGCTCCAAGAACTACATTTTTGATTGGTCAAGTAATGTATAACATTGGACACCACAAAGCAAACCAGGGGCAGTAGAAAGAAGACACCACAGAACTATCAGAATGTATCACCATCAGCCAAACTCAGGGCAATTACGGAACTCGATCCACTGCAGATACATTGACCCAGTTCAAAGACCCACTACTTCATCCAACTCCATCGCGAGTCAAACGGGTTCACTCAGGCCAGTGAATCATGTATAGTGAGACCACCAGCAGAAACCACCTCTATGAATTCAACAATAACAAAGCCTGACTGAAACAGGAAACAACCTTTACAACGCAGTCATTACAACGCACTACCTTTACAACTCAGTCATTACAACGCAACATCCTCTACATCGCATGCCAATACAGCGCAGCCATTACAACGCATGTCACTACAACGCATGCCATTACAACAGATGCCACTACATTATGCATGCCATTACAACGCATTATAAGGTAAGTAAAGGGAAATAGTAATTTTTACCCCTACACTATCCAACACTTACCCTACTGTTGCACTCACTGGAGTGGGAATAGTAATTTTTACCCCTACACTATCCAACACTTACCCTACTGTTGCACTCACTGGAGTGGGAATAGTAATTTTTACCCCTACACTATCCAACACTTACCCTACTGTTGCTGTCACTGGAGTGGGAATACCCCTACACCATCCAACACTTACCCAACTGTTGCACTCACTGGAGTTGGAATAGTAATTTGTACCGCTACACTATCTAACACTTACACTATTGTTTCCCTAAAAGTATTATGTGTTGTAACGGTATACGTTGTAATGGTATGCATTGTAATGGATTGCGTTGTAAGTGTAGTTTCTAAAAATGTGTTGTGATGGCATGCGTTATAAAATCATGTGGTGTAATGGATGTTGTGATGTAAAAACCGTGTTGTAAAGGCATGCATTGTAAAAGTTTGCGTTGTAACGTGTCCTATTCGACGGGAACCACTGAGGACAGTGCCCCAGACAAGCGCTCTCACCCATGCTATTGTCCTGCACAACGGATGTTTGATAAAATCTCAGAAGAAACAGTACAAGTACCAGACACCTCCTGATCAAGCACAGAAAAGGGCACAGTGACCAAGTGTTAGGCCTCAGACGGCGATCCATCCAAAGACATGGCCAGTAGGACCAGAGCCGCTGTAGCAGAAACCATGACAACATATTGTGGTGACATGCAATCGCACAATAATCCTCAACCAGAAAGGAAACCACTGGTCAACACAGCTGGCAGTAATACATGAACTGAATACCTGGTGAAGGGATAGAACCCCAAAGAATTTGGAGCACATATCGACCTGACACTGACGCTGAAACTGGAAGGGAGCACCAAGACAGGGCCAACAGAGCTGCCAGATGCGAAAAAATCCAAGTATGCACCGTCACACCTCACACTTGCTGACATATGCACAGATATACACACACAACATATCACACATCAGTAAAAACCCTTAGCATTTTCACCTGCTGTAAATAACATGTACTCATATCACATTTAAAGGAATAATTTAATTTATAAATCAGTCAAAGTGAAAACATTATGAAATAAACAGAAATTTACTAGTGGTAGCACATTTTAAACAATCACTTTTCAATGAGTAAATTAAACATGCTGCTTGTATTTTTCATCGGCTTTGTGTATTAATAGCAAAGAATGGGATAAAAAGCCACTGCCTTTAAAAAATACAAGTAGTGCATGTCATTTATTCAGCGACAGCACGCTGAAGGCACTCTCTTTCAGGGTGCTGAACAGTTTGCAATTTACTTTGAGAACTAAGCATCCAACCAAAAAAGCAATCAAGCTGGGATCAAATGGTTTCCTTGGATGAAGCGATTTTGCCGCCCCAGGCAGATTCCTGGGTGTACTAGGTTTTAAGGCTGGCTGTGCTCTTTCTCCCAGATCTGTATCCAGGTGCAGAGTAACTCTGCAACAGCAATGCCATGACAACATGCAGAAGATGCAAGAGTGCCCACTAGGCAAACACAATCATCTCTGGAAAAAGCACATACAGGATAGTACATTTGCTGAGATATCAACGGAGAAAGCTTCGAAGAGGAGATTTGCACTACTTATATTGATTCGAAAGTATCATCTGACCATAATATAGTGGTCAAAATGTCATGATTTCAAAAACATAGTGGACCAAAATAAGTATATTGTTTCTTAATATTTTACTGTTACATCGACGTTTAAAGTATCATTCACTTTAATATTAGCATGTATTAAGGGGTGTTATTGTATTGTTTTATATTTTGGATTTAATATATGTGATATTGAATTATGATTACTTTTTTAATTAAGTGTTATTGTCGTTTATATTTTTCCGGTTTTTGGCTTTATAGAGGTGTTGGGTGGACAGACCTTTTTATTATTAACTATTAATTAACATTAATTATTTATTAATCATGCATTGTAATGGTTATTTATTTGTTTAATACATTATTATATTTTTTATTTATGTATTAAATTTTAAGTTCAGATTGTGTTTTTTTGGGGGAAGATTGAATGAGTAGCATTTCATTTTAAATACATATAAATGAATACTGTTAGATCTGACAACCCTTCCCCAACACATTTTCCCTACTCACCTCCTGTTGCGGAAATTTGTTTTTGTTGGCTTTAGGACGCTGCACTTTACCACTGCTAATCGGTGCTAAAGTGCTGTGCTCACTCCTTAAATCATGTTAAGATTGGCCTACACATTATAGCATATTTTAACCCCTTGCGTGCGCGCATTGGCCAAGGGCGTTCGCGAGCACTTCCTCGGTAGTGCTGCGCACGTCCGTTGGTCGACGCGGCCCCGCCCGCGCAATAAATCACCCGCACCGCGGCAGAATTTACGCCGCAGTTAATGGGTTAATGTACTTATAAGTAAGACTTCAGTTTTTTACTGATGTTTACAGATAAATACAGACAGAAAAAAATCTGTTTCCTATCTGTGTTTATTTTTAAAATCGGAAAAATACTGAAAATTGTGCTTCTCGTGAGAGACTCTCCATGCTGTCTTTCATGAATTCCAGGCAATGGATTACATTTCCTTAAAGATAGGAGTATGTTAACATATATTTGTAGTATAATGCTAATATGTACCTGCGAGTGTAGTCTCTTGTTATACGTGGCTGCTTAATTTGCTAAAACATGACAGGTATCCATGTATGAATGCACGTCCAAGAGTTAGATAAGCATGGAAATATACAATTTTACAGCTCCATTTATTCTCCCAATATAAGCTAAATATGGATAAATACCAATAAGATGGCCCATAAATAAATATGGATAAATACAGACATAAATGTTAAAAAAAATACCACAAGCCAGGATCTCTACTTATAACTCCCTAGTAAAGTGGTACACCATGTACCCATGGCCTGTAAATTAAATGCTACCAGTGAGTCTGCAGCAATTATTTTGCCACCCACTCGAGTAGCCATTCAAAACATGTCTCAGGCCTGCCGTTGCAGCCTGTGTGAAGTTTTAAACTACCCATTCAATTTGGCAAAATAAATCTTTTGCCAATTGTAAACCTTACTTTTTTAATGCATATAAGTCACCGCTAGGGTAGGCCCTAAACTTTCCCTGAGGGCAGCGTGTGGTGTATTCAGAAAGTTTAACAGGTTCTTTTAAGTTTTACACATCCTGGTAGTGAAAATAATTTCGTTTTTCACTACTGCAAGGCCTACCTCGCCCATAGAATAACATTGGGTTACCTTCTTAAGGTGCTAATGTTTGGTTGGGAGCAGAACGAAATGTCATGTGTTTACTCAAATTAATTGTAATATAAAGCCCTATTTAATGGGAAAGTAGGCATTTTTTGTCCTAACCATTTGGTGGCTACAGCCTGTGTCCTGGGGCAAAAAACTGGGTATTGCTGTCAGTTGGCCTTGGTGTAGGGAGGACCTGGCCTGGCAGTTTGGTCTGGACTTTTCCCACGAGGAGCAGATTCAAGACTGATTTACATATGGCTGGGTCCAAACTGGAGTGGCAGAGTGAACAAAAGAACAATGGATTAAACCCAGATCTCTTGACTGCGGTTGAATGGTCAAAAAGTTTCAGCACTCCATCCATAATCTTGCTCTCTTTGCTATGTTTTCCCTAAGTGGCCAAGGGTATGCCTAGACGTGGGGACCTTGCCCGCTGTGCCACTGGATTCAAGCTAGCCTGGCTGATGAGGGATGATACCACAAAACTAGTCCCAGGATGCTTGTTTGCGGTCTAGGCAGGGCCTTGCCTGGCAGTTCAGGCTGGACTGTTCCCATGAGGAGCAGGGTCAAGACTGATTTACATATGGCTGGGTCCAAACTGGGGTGGCATAGTGAGCAAAAGAACGATGAATGAAACCCGACCTCTTGACTGGGGGTGAGTGGTTGAATACTTTCAGAACTCCGTTAATCATCTTGCTGTGTTTGCTATGCTCGCCCTAAGTGGCAAAGATCATGCCTGGAATTGGGTCCCTTGCTAGCTCTATCATTGTATTCAAGCTACCCTTGCTGATGAGGGGTGATACCCCAATACCGGTCCCAGGATGCTTGTTTGCTGTTTAGGGAGGTATAGGGAGGACGTGGTCTGGCAGTTTGGGCTGGACTGTTCCCATGAGGAGCAGGGTCAAGACTGATTTGCATATGGCGAGGTGCAAACTGGAGTGGCATAGTGAGTCCTTGAAACATATAGTACCAACTTGGGACATCAGGAACAAAGTCAACATCTGTGCTGTATGTTTTTCAGCACTAGAAATTGTTTATTCTTTAAAAATTGACATCTCTGGTATCCTACATTGGATGTTTGTCATTTTGGTGCCATTTTAATCACAAAAATATTTCCAAGTTTTATAAATTAGTTGTGGGTTTTTATTGTGTGGTGTGTATTACTTATTTAATGTACTGGTGTTTTTAAATGCTTCTCACACCTGTCTACTAAGTTAACCTTGCCTGCTGATTATCAGCTACCAACGGTTGAGCAAGGGAATAACTTATTGAGACCTTGTCTGGACCTTACATTGCATTGGTGGCCTTATTGCTAGTTGTAGGTGCATCCTTGCCCCTACTAATAATCCACCTTCTAACAGTCTATTTGTATTCTTCGAAATGTGTCTCATGCTAGGCCATTATGTTAATGTTAAATATTAATATACATGACATAGGCTGCTGCAAAAGCCATGGTTTTCACTCAGAAGGGGTAAGGCATACAATATTGCCCCCCTTTTCGAGTTGCCATGTTTAACTTAGAACTTAGTGAAGTTTCCAAAAGAAAAGGTTGCAACATCACACTCCCCTCATTACATATTACTTTGGCAATTGATTATTACATTGTAACACAGAAGAAGCCTGTTCACCAGCAGTGGCTTGTGCTTTAGGTCTCGTGCCTCCAATCTGCATAAAGTTTAAATGTATTGCTTTGGTCTTGCAAACAGTGTCTGGCTGCCTGACCCTCGTTCTTAGCATGATCTTGAAACCAGGCTCTGAAAGGCAGCCCACTGCACATATCCACTCTCATCTTTTCACAGCCCTTAGTTAGTCAGTGAGTAAAAAACTTTGTTTGGTCAAAAGTGGCCACAAATGATATAAAAAGGCAGTTAAAATATCTAATTTAAACACACAACCGGTAAATAATATAAAAACAGCTGGACATAAAATACAATCTTAAACCTCAAGACTAAAACTGCTACTCAAAATACATCCTACAATCAATGTGATAAGAACAGTTCATTTATAGCAATGAAAAAAAAGAACAATCCACATCGAGGGGACTGAACTTCCATGGATTTCTGGCATCTCACTGCAGCTTTGAGAACAAGCTGTCCCTAAAACAAACGTCAGGGCTACTTAATAGCTGAAGATGCAATAACACTACCCTACGTTTCCGATGCCCTAAAGAATTTAGTAAGGGTTTAAGAAAGCATCGGGAAAAAGGGTAAAAAGTTTTCCCAAAAATTGTGAAGTGCATTAAGGTTTTAACTGCCAAGCCATCACATGGGCAAGGCGGAGCAGGTACCCCCAAGGCGCTGCAGTCCTCCCAAAAACACAGAAGCCACCATACCTTTCCTGCCCTGAAAAGGAAGAAGAGAGATCTCTCCCAATGTGTGAGATCTAAGGTCAGGTACAGTACAGGATCAGCAGGCACTAAAACCTGTAATGTTTCCGCACAGAGCTTATGCCTAGTTCATTGTGCCGCCTCTGCATATTGTAAAGCTCCAAAAAGTGATGCTTAACCTTTAATTTGTCATCCCTTTTAATATTTTAATACTAGAAGGGACGGTGAACAGGGCAGACGATCCCATTGTGCATAGAATTTTAGAGATGGAATCTAGCCAGGCAATTGAGAGGCCCTTGTCTTGACTAGGGCAGTCAGTGATGACGTCCCTGCACACACTAGCTAGCATCAGGTTTTAGCCACATGCTGAGCAACAGCTGCCAAGGGGCCAAATTTACTTTGTCTGAGATGTACAGTAGGTTAAACTCTGAATGCATAATAAAATTTGAGCTGGGGGAGAAAAAGTAACCTCCGGCAAATTAAATTTTTCTCGGCTTGGAGGGAGGAAGCATTGTGGTGCCCCAAGCACCTGCACCCCCGCACCGTACAGGGGGTGGAGGTACACTGAATATTGTACATATTTAAAAGGGGGGGGAATGGTCCCTTTCCCAAATGCCCCAGGTAGATTTAATACTGCACCGGCCGCCCTACTGAGCCCATGGAGATAAAAATAATCCCTAGATAGCTAAAGTTACTCTCGCTGCTGAGCAATTGACCTTTTATTGCAAGCTTGGTGATTTTTTTTAACCTGGCCCACAAGCCATAATGTGCGTCTTCCCATAATTTGTTGTCAGATCTGAGCTACTCAAAAATGAGACAATGCTGTCCACTAGCACCTGAAGAGCAATCGGGCTTCTTGCCAGTAAAATCGTGTCGTCAGCATACAATAATGCAGCACCTGTGTATGAGCAATTTTAGGCATACAGTGTGCAGCACTTGGCAATGGTAAACTTGCTAACTATCAAATTCAGATTCAAGCACTGAACTGCCATAGCCAGCCCTGAACGGAAGCTAAATTGGAAGGGACAGTGGATATTATTATCTTTGGCCCAGGATGTAAAGTGATTGAAAACTACTGTCCAATTAATTTGACCAGGCTATCAATGAGGGAAATAGGGCGATAGCACTTGGGCAACATGTGATCCCCTTTTTTGAAGATGGGTACGATGGTGGATAAAGCCCATGAGCAAAAGATGATATTGGTCAAAGAATGATGAAAGACAGTGGTAATCAGAGGACCCCACAGGACAATGTTACACTTGATGAGGGCCATCCGTACCCTATCTGGCCCGAGTGCTCTTCCACCTGGGTTCTGCCAAATAGCAACCTCCACTTCTGATAATTAAAGAAGAAATGGTGCTTAGTGGGATAATCTGCCCTGCAGAAGTTCCCTCAGACTCTCCTTTTCCTCAAAGTGGTAAATAGGACAAAACTGTGAGACCCACTTAGCCCTTAGTTATCATAGTAGAGGGATGCATCAAAGACAGATTGGCGCTGAGGGAATTTTGGTCTGACTGGGCACTGGATAGGGAAGCCCTGCATGATGCCATTATCCCTTACATGCTTGTTAGAGGTAAACCTTTTTGCATCAGTCTGTCTTCAATGTATATTTGAAGGCGCAATTCCTGCCTCATGACTGCAATTGCTTGTGTGCTTGTGGAGATGATTCATGACGGTGAGGGTGAGGATGAGTCATAAAGCTTTAAGTGAAAGGCATACCAATGTTAATATGGATATCGATTTGTTTATCGATTAAAGTGCAATATCACCAGTTCCGAACACCACATCTACCTCGTCACGCAAGTATGTAGTCAGGCAGGCCTTGCAACCTAAGCCCGGGATCAATGATTGCTAGGTCATTGGTAGGAGGGTGCAGAGCTGGTAGGCAAACACAGGGGCAGGAAACTCGTGATCAGTCAAACAGATAGATGCAGGGAAATTACAATGGCCGGGGGAGATTGCTCCAATAAAGCACACATGGCCTGAAGGGGTACGTGCACTTTGAAAAACACCATAAAGTCAGAGGCCGCATTAGTTAGGAACACGTTGCCAATCATGACCTAGCACATGTAGTTATCATGCACCCCCAATCCAAGCATCTGGACACATCTACCACTGCCCACATAGTGTTCATGCAAGATCAAGGCCCACCTGCGGTAACCATTTGACCCTTCATTTATTACTCAAAGGCAGCAACCAACTTTCCTCCCCATATATGGTACGCCGAAAAGCTTTATTACTTGTTGTAACATTCTATAAAAGATGCATACAAATCCAATGTAACTTGAGACAGTCCTCAGACCTTGTGCCTGTAACTATTCTCCTGGCTGCACTGTTTAATAAAACAAACTGTTTGTGCTTTTCCAAATGCCTCGTCTTCTGTTTTTACCAAGGAATTCAAACCAGAGCAATATTTTGGCAAGCCAGCAATGAGATATTGGGACCTCGTACCTGACTGCAGCCAAAGGAAGGTGGCCCCGCCCAAATGGATTCATGTTGCGCAATGACAGAGGTGAGCAAACACTGCAATTGATTCAAAGTTCTGCTGAATCCGCAGGGCAGAGGCATGTTCTCAAGGAGCCGTCACAGAGGGTAAGAGACTACATCCGAATCTGAAACTTTGTTGATCCGTTGACGTCATCTTTTTTTGATACTCAGAATTCTAGGAAAGGTGAATATTTATTGTATAGCCCTTTATGGCTCTCAGAATGTTTTTTTTTGTGATACAGCTATCCTGAATGGGCGGAGTTGGCACCTCAGTCTCATAGTTTTGTAGTTAAAAAACATTTCTCAGTGCAAATAGATTTCTTAACACCATTAGTATCTGAAAGGAGTGAGAGGTGTTGGTCGTATGGACCTCTGGGCGTGACACAGAGCATACACCTGATCCCTGGGTGTGACACAGGATGAGATTCGGACTTTAGGTAAAACATGGACCCAGGGACCTGGCCGTAATTTGTGTGTGGCTAAGTGGGGCCAGTGATTCTAGAGTTACTACTTTTTGGTGTCTGTGACTACCACCTTTGTCTAGGAGCAGATAGTGGCAGACTATCCAGCTCACTTAAGAACTAGGGGTGGGCGGAATTTGCGAAATCCACTTTCGCAAATTATCGCGAAAATGTTAAAAATTATCGCAAACACGCGGAAATATGGCGAAGAAGCGGAAGTTTTTTTCCCGCATGTTCGCGAGATTTTCTGCATGGTTGCGGCTCGCCAACTTACCCATGCGGTTGCTCGCGGGCACGGCCATCTTGTTTTCAGTTGTCTCGCGGTGCATGATCGCGAGAAGAAAGACCTGATCGCACGACGCATGATGTCACTGCGGGCGCGAACTGTGGCGAGACAGCGCAAATGGCTAAAAACAATACAACATCTCATGGAGAACGCGACCGGATCAAGAAAACTTGTCGGCGAACGCAGGGATTCAGGTAAGGCGATCGCGCGTGCGCGAGAATGTATTATTTTACAGCGCGAGCAAGAACCAAATTATCGCAAAGCTGCGGAATGCAGAAATTTTGACATTTTCGCGCTTTCCGCGGAACGCTAAAATGTCAAATTATCGCAATTTCCGCGAACGGAACGAACTTTTAGCCCAGGCCTATTAAGAACGTGTTCCACGCTATTCTTCTCTTGCTAGAGGATAAATTGCAATGAACAACTATGTTTTTTTTTAGCAAAGTGATTATTTTCTCTGTCTATCATTGATTAAATGTATTATCGTATGTAATGTTATTGCATTGATTGTCGTTCAAAACTGTACTGTGTATAAATTGAGTTTATGCAGACTTTGTGCTAAACCACTGCATATTCACCCTGTGTTACAATATTACGTATGCAGTTATAACTTGTTTCATGCAAAAGCGTGTTTAAACTATTTTATGTAAGTAATTGCAGGCACTGAGCTCATAGTATGCAAAATTGTATGAATTGCCCCTAACGATTGACAACCCAATCTAGGAAAAAATATCATTTGAAATGTATTAGCCAAATTACTAAATTGCCATGGATTCCCCACTAAAGTACATGAGAACTAGGTTCCCCAAGCAGATAAAAGAGTGGCATTTACATGTGAATGCACACACATTTTCCTGGCCTAAAGAGGAAACATTTGAAACAAATTGAGAATACTTAAACAAATATAAAAAACAATTATTCAGGTTAAAAAGGAGATCAGAGAGGCATTATTAGAATTATGGGCCATCTTCAAAAAGGCCAAGAGCAATATCCCTACAATGTCGTTAGCAAATAAACCGTCGGCCCATCCCCACCATATTCAGGGATGGACGTGCTCACACCCGCTCCCCTTGCATTAGGCTACTCAAACCCAGTAGTAATAAAAGCCTACAAGCCCCCCACTGAAAGAAGGTAGATCACATATAAGCATCCCAAGCGAACCAAAACTAAGCGAGCCGAGACACCATAAGCACAGTCCTAGTTCCTAGGAAGGGTCCCCAAAAGCTTGACTCCCCGTCCACCACACATGACAGGTGACACCTCAAGAGCAGGTAAGATATGCATTCCGACTGGGTCAGGCTAGCGTAAGTGTATTAGGGAAGTTTGTGGCAGTTCTCAACAGTGATTCAGCGAGCTTGGGAGAGGAAGGAAGCCCCAGGCCCCCGGGAAATGGTGACGGGGGCGGGGCTACATGATTTTTTCCAGGTGGCTGAGGAGGAAACGAAAGGTAAACTAGAAAGGGAAGCCAGGTCAACGAAAGCAGTACGTTTTTCAGACCAAAAGAGACAGGCCAGATGTCGTGATGAGGAGAGGAGTGAACTCATGCTTGAGGGAGAGAGAGCACACAACCAGGAATTAGACCAAGTACTCAGGACATCACACTCCTGACTTGAAGGAAGCAGAGATAGGAAAGGGGCAGCCTGGGATGAAATGGTGGTAGATGAAAGGCTACTAGCAGGGCTCAGAGTCACACCGTCCGCTCATCAAAGGAGAATGGCTGACCAAGAAATCAAGGATCAAGGCAGTCTGGTGCTCACCCACCTGTGATGGAGGAAAAACAAGAAGCACCTTTACGTATAAACGAGGAGAGCAGAGACGACACGCGCTGCTCCACACGGGTGCACAACAAAGATAGACCTACCCCCAGGGAGAAAATAGCAAAAGAGGAAGGCAAGAGTTTTGTGTACCCATTTTGCGACCTGTTGGGAGACTGGACCGAGGAAATGGACCAATATGATCGGTTTTGTCCTAGGGGAGGATTGTTAGAGCCTGAGGACATGGCAGTAGCAGAGGATTGCATCAGATATGAAGAAGGAAATCCAAACTGGAAATTCCCCTACATCCATAAATGCCTCGCAAGGTGTGAACGATATGTCAAGGACAAATCCGTTGGGCTATCCAGGTCAAGAATGTGCCCACTACTAAAGAAGAGTGCTGCGGGGATCATTTTTGTGGCTTGGGCCCAGATGAGCAAAGAGGGTTTAAGAACAAAGTTGCTGTTGTTGCTGGATAGGGCAGGAAAATGCAGTACATTCTTCGAGAAGAACAATAGGCGACATTAAGAGTGTGTTGTGTTAATTGCATTTTTGTTATGTTAAAGGCATTTATACCGCACACAGCTACTCCAAGGAGTATCCCTGCACGAGCCTAAGAGGTAGACTGACAGCTTCTGCCGAGAATTATCTTGAGAGCTGCCACCAGATTTCTGTTTGCGGGCCCTCGGGACAGTCGCCAGGAGTTTGTTAGAAGAGTGAAGCTGCACGGCAAGGAATAGAAACCCAACCTTGATTGAAGGTAGGCCGGGCAATGGCCATATAATGCAGAGTGCACAGTCACAAGGGCCTTGAACTTCACCCTCATAACCATTGGAAGCCAGTGCAGATCGTAAAGATGAGAACTGGCATTTGCTCGCTTGGAAAGGTTGAGCAAAAGTCTGGCCGCAGCATTCTGGATCACCTGCAGTTTCTTAAGTAGGTGGGCAGGCAAACTGACATAGAGAGCGTTGGCATAATCTATGTGGTAGGTTATCAGAGTTTGGATAGTCGTTTTTCTAGCATAAATGGAGAGCATTGGGAGAAACATTTTGTGAGATTTTAGAATGCTGAAACAGGAGCCCGATAACCTTTTGATCTGCGGACCAAAAGAAAGTTTATCATCAAACCAAATGCCCAGGTTTTTTACCGGACCGTCATGGGGGAAAGGTAGAGGGAACTCATCTGACCAAAAGGAGCACCAGAGCTGCGGGGACCAGTTCCCAAAGAGGAGAATCTCTGTTTTGTCTGTGTTGCATTAAAGTTGTGCTTCAGCCATCCAATGAAAAACAGCAGAGAGACAGGTGTTAAGCAGCTCAATTGGAGACCAGAAAAACATGGTGTTCACCCAAGCCCGTATTCCAGCAATAACACCAAGAGAGGCCCAGCACGAAGGTCGCATTTCACTCATCCTGGCACCGGAAATGGACCGCTTTGAGAGAAATATACCCTGACCACCCCGGTGTAGAGGCACTAATGGCAGAGACCATGAAGCCACAGGAAAGCATAAGTGAGTTCCTCAATAGAATGAGGGAACAATGGTGTCAAGAGCCAGGACAGCCGTGGACCAATACGGTGCCACAAGTCACATTTTTCAACAATATTGTAAAAATAAGGGTTACCCACAGAGATACAGTGCGGGCTAGACAGCATAGTTATTAAACCCTGTCAGGAGATACAAGCTCACATACTCCACTACTACAAAAAGAAGGAAGAAAAAGATAGAGAAAAGCAGGAGCGAGTCTAAAGAGATACCGCGAAACTGGTTCAACACAAATTGTTGAAAGGGCAGCGATGGCCGCAACCGTGCAGATTGCACCATTCTCAATGGGGGCTCCACCGCAACACTCCAGAGGATTCCAACCAGGCTATTGCAGTAGATGCCAGGAAGGTTGGTACCAAGCAGACCCTAGGGAGTGCTACTATTGACATAGGCCAATTCACCTGGCAGAGAGATGCCGGGTAAAGGCATACCATGAGCAGCAAAGTAGCAGAGATCAATGAGCCAGGGCCAGCCAACACTAACCCCACGAACATCACTCCTCAGCACCAAGCACAGGAGAATCAGAATGTACCCTACATCCTGTCGGAGGGAGGTCTGCCGGTCACCACTCAGCCACAACAGGGATCCAGCAGCTTCAGACAGGGAATCCAACACAACAGAGACCAGGACCACAGCACCCGCAGGGATTAGTGACAGTGTGGTGAGGTAGCTCCTGCACAAATCCACAGAGCTAAACATCATAGTAGAAAATAAACCCCAACAGGACAACTAGAAATGTCCTTAATAACTTTAAGCCCAGTGGTTAATATCTAGTGCCCACTTGCGCGTTTCCACCAAAACCATACCAGATTAAAAAAAGGATTTAAAGATAGCAGTGGGAGTTCAAATGTTTTACTTGAGTCCAGTAATTCAGAGCGACAGAGAGCTATGTCGATCAGAAGCCGTCACTAAGTTTGTCATCAAGGGGGGTTTTCTCATGAAGCCCCACTCCACTGCTGATCCCCCAGGGTGGGGTTGACTGGCCATGCTCCAAGGGCAGGGCAGTCTGATGAGGGGGCATGATGGAGAACTATTTAAATAGAGACACCCATGTCCTGGGGGAAAACTCAAAAGGGACTCATTCCAATCACCAAGTCAAAAGGTCCCCATTTTGGGGCACCACACATATGGCCACTATTTCCTTCATGGCCTATAGTCCCAACTGCGCCCCTATAAAGCTCCTAGCCTCCTCACCAATGGAGGCCCCCTTTCAGTCCTAAACAAAGCTATCCTCAGTGGCAGGAACCAAGTTTCCCTTGCGCCTGGGATGGCAGAACCCTAACACTCCATAGCGCACAAGCTGCGAGCCCTAAGCCTAATGCCAAGTCCAAGCCTCCAGTTGGAGGGTTCACCAGGATGACCAGGGTCCCAGATTTGCTGAGAAAGTCACGTTTTTCACAAGCACCCGGCAAACTCTTGCAATTGTTTTGGGTCAAAGTTCAGGGTTTTCAAGTTTTTGGTGCTTCAAGGCAGAAGCTGGCTTAACTAGCCTCCTTCTATGGTTTGAGAACTGTCCCATTTTTTGGTTTCCAAAGTCCGGTCAACATGTCACACCCATCCAAAAATGGACAAAAGATGCACTGGTTCATTAGGCAATGCACGACGGTAGAGACCTCAGCCACAAGCTAGGGACAGAGGATAGGAGTGTGTGGTCATAGGGAGGTTCCAAAAGCTCCACTCCAGCTCAAGACAGACGTAGGGCACCAGGTACTCTCACCTCCACACGAAGCATAGTGACTCACGGTGCTCCAACCTTGCAGGCACCAAACAGGGAAAGCAGTTGGCCTGACCCCGGACACCCTGAGGCGGGACAGGTGGAAGAGAAGGGGGGCACAGGACAGTAAAGCTTTAGATTATTCAAGATTCAGGAAAACACCCAAACAAGAAAAGAGCCCAAAGCTTGCCCAAAAAGAAGATTCCAGATACAAAGGCAGGGTCAAGATCAGCCAAAGCCAGGTATCTGAAAGCCACGATGGAGGGCCACACCATGTTACACACCACGTGCCGGGAACAAAGAGGTGCACATCCACCAAAACGTGCTCACAACACGTGGCAGATATTAGCAACACCAGCGGCAATACGCCCTTTTTCCCACCTGTTTCATTCAACTATAGCAGTACTAAGCTAAACAGGACATAACAAATGCAACCGAGGGTAGTATCAAAAGAGGAACCCACCCCCCCCCCAAGCCGGGAAAATAACTACTGGAATTGGCCGTACAGCAACCAGACCCTTAGCCACTGAGCAAAGATCCTATGACAAAAACTAGCTTAGCAGTTGGACTCCTGCTAAAGGCCACAATTCGACCTCTTATAACACACATAAGATCACCCCACAAACATATTTAGCACCACTCTAAGCATCCAGTTAGGATTGAAGGGGGGCTCAACGGCTTATGAAAAGATTCAATACATCTAGACAACTAATAATCACCCTTACTCCTCGAAATTTCTAAAACATGCCCAACAGGTATGGTGCCTCACTAGATCTCGACTAGTGGAGTGTGGAGATCACACCTCTAGGGTAAAAATTCAGTGACTCCAAGAACCATTAATAATAGAGCATGTGTGATGTTTCCAAGTTGACAATCAACAAAGTTCTTTCAAAACCAAGTAACAGAGAAGACAACAAAAGTGCACCAACACGATGTGTCGTCAACTTCCACTAAGAAAGAAAGAGAAAAAGGTCAATTTCGGAACTTTCGCCAATGGAAGGAGGAAAAACCCATTGCCTGCTTAACACCTAAGTGGGTGCAATGTTTCTTCGTGTAGTCAAACCCTTCCATGGTGATGACACATATGAACTAAATGCTGCGAACATTTTCAAAATGGTCAGAAGAAACACAGCTACCAGAGAAGCACAGACAGCTCTGAAAGGACTCACACCTCAAACTACAATATTATAATAAAAGTTATGTATATTTCTGTGCATATGTACCCTCTGTCTACTCTGGGCAATACAACACTTACTTACCAGTGGGGAACTGCCTAGTCAAATGAGATTCAACATATGGGAAACTACAGTGCCTGCGTAGGGGCCTCTTTTATGTCACCTACAATTACACTAAATTGAACACTAGCATCCTGCATGCACTACATAGCGCCCTCTTATGTAACAATTAGTACCATCACATGACCTCAGTAGGCTCCCAAGCATCAGACGAGTCAAGTTATGTCTGTTCGTTGATCCCACATGCAAAAGTCGCAGATAGGCTTTACCTGCCCCAAGAGGTAGCCCCCAAAAAGCAAAGTGCCTCATTCACCTGTAGTTATATAGGAAAAGGGCCAAGATCCAGCCCAACAAGATAGAACCCTACAGGGTAGTTGTAAACCTGACCCGATACGACACAAATCCAACAGCGTGATACCTCTTCACTGAACCCAATCACATCCAGATCGAGCTGTACATGATGCATAAGAAGGGCACCAATGGGGAGGATACTGTTTGACCCTGAGACTTCCCAGAGAAGAGATTCTTGGAGGTAGCAAAACCCTCAACTCCACTCAACATTGGTGGTCCGAGGGGGGCCCTTAGTGTACCCAGGGTGGTCTTCTTTAATAACAAGTGGTCTCCCAACATGGAATTCCTGTGTAGGGACGTCCAGCTCGGGGATAGGAAGGCTAATGGGTTGCATGGGGGAAGTTCAATGAAAGTATGGCTCACCCATGTCAGGAAATCTGGGACACTGAGGTGGATGGGTACACTTGGCTATGAGGGAAAGGTAAACACCTGATTGTATGGAAACTTACACTGTATTCCTTATGTTTCAGAGGAAAGAGAATGCTATTGATGGGCACGAATACTAACTGCGGAGCAATTTTGCACATTCCAGATTTTCAATGGGGCAGCTCCCCTTATGGATTTTTATTGGCAGTGCAGCGAGCATACCTATACTCAGTTGGTTCCCGGATGGAGAGACTTGAGCTCCCTGGTGATACTGCACACACCGACCCTGGCCATTCCCAGAGAAGAACTAACAGAGTTGTACCAGCACCCATTAAAAAAAAGACCACCTTGCTGTACCAAACTTGTGAGAAGAGAGCGGCAGACTATTTTGGCTGGGCTCAGTTCAAGGACATCCCAGAAGAATTCCGACTGTTCACAGAGGTTCAGCTGGTGGCATGGGGTTGATACCCTTTTTCACCCTACAGACATAAGCTAATGCTCGCTGTCTCCAAAAAACCAGATGGGAAATGTTCAAAATTCTGAACAGCACTGAGCTCTGCCTCAATTTGATCAAGGATCATCATTTGATCATCCGCCTCATGGTAATGCAGCAGCGGTATTTGCTGGACTTAATGACCGCAATGGACGGAGGGGCCTGGGCCAAGATCAGCACTGCCTGCTGCTCTTTCATCCCAGAAAATTACATGGACAATGGAACTTTGACACTTGCCATCCAAGTACTGCATAATCTACATAGAAACCTTCATGAAGAAGGAGGTGCCCCTGAGCAGGAGTGGTTTTCGAATTGGCTCGCCTGGTTCCCACGTTGAATATCCGGTCTGTTTAAAGCAGTGTTGCCAGTTATTATTGTGTTCCAGTTGTTTTGCAGGGTTATTCAATTGGGGATCACATGCTGTAAAAATGCAGTCCTCAAATTAGTTAGAATGCAAGTAACTAGAAAGGTTGTTGTAGTCAAAAGTGAGCGAAGGGAACAGCAGGAACCTAATAAAGTAATGGTACAAATGCATATGTCGGATAGTGTAGTTGAAGAATAAACTAAAAGGGGGAATGTCAATATGGATATTGCTGCATTTATAGATAAAAATGTACTATCGTCCTTATTCATAAAATTACCTGTCCCGAACATCACATCATTCTCGTCACGCAAGTATGTAGTCAGGCAGGCCTTGCGAGCGAGACCCGGGCTCAATGATTGATGGGTCACAGGTGGGAGGGTGCCTAGCTGGCAGGCAAATAAACTGGCAAGAAACTTGTGATCAATCCCACAGCTAGGCGTAGCAACATTACAATGGTCAGGGGAGATTGCCCCCAATAAAGCACACATGGCTTGAATGGGTACACTCTCTTCGAAAAACACCATAAAGTCATATACCACATGAGTTAGGAATACATAACCAATCAGAAAGCACATTAAGTGATCATGCACGCAAGCGCTCTCCATGCCAGACATTTGAACAGATCTATCACTGCCAACACTGTGTCCATGCAGGGTCAAGGCCCGCCTTCAGAAACCATTTGACCATTAATTTATTACTCTAAGGCAGCGACCAACACTCCTCATCATATGTGGTACACCCTAAAGCTTTATTACTTGTTGTAATATTGTATAAAAGATGCATGCAAACCCACTCTAAATTGAGACAGTCCTCAGACCTCGTGCCTGTAACTGTTCTCCCGGCCACATTGTTTAATTAAACAAGCTGTTTTGCCAAATGCCTCTAGTCTTCTGTTTTTTTTCTAAGGAATTTGAACACGAGCAACACCTTTAGTTTATGCAGACAGCAATAAAATAAGTAATAAAGGCTTACTTTATTTAATGCAGGGAGAGGATGTGGTGTTAAGTGCAGGGCTGTCAACTTTGGAACTGGGAAACCAGGTTCGAGTCTCAGCGTTGGCTGAACATCCTGTAATTCTGGGCAAATAACGTAATCTTCCCATGCCTAAAAAAAATTACTGTGACCTTGTACAATGCTGGCTTTACTATTACCCCTCTGCTTTTCCTGTCCACAACTTGGCACATGCTCCTGAGATGCTGCACTGACTCTCCAATGTTATTGGTGCCTTTAAGACTCTGTATACAGTCCCCCTTGTGGTATGGCTCTTCACGCTACTCGCTGAACAGCCTCCCTGTGCCAGAGCTGGTTGCTTTCTTAGCCATCAGATAAAAATAAGATAAGAAGCACTCTGTGAAAATTATGTGTTCTTGCCTCACTTGTCACCCAGGCTCCAGAGTCTGGCATCTCTGGGTCTCACCCTGTTACAGAGCCCAGCAATGGCTTCTCTGAACTTTTAGTTAGTGGGCTGGATGGATAAACTTTATTTATGTATGGTTTTCTATGCCACAAACAGGCCACAAAGGCATCAGAGCACTACACAGAAGAAGCATCTGCAGTGGAGAGAAAAAGCGTGCAGGTGAAACATATTTAAAGTTAGGCGTGTCATACATTCTGCCACTTGTGCTACTATGCTAATAAATGCAAGAACCCTCTCTAATCTCACATGGGAGTGAAGAAGCAGAGTTCCATGTTCTAGATTCGCTCTAGAACCTCGAGGCAATGGTACCTTTTCTCAGCATGAAAGAGTGGGGGGGGGGATTGTTAGCATATCAATCATTTCAGTTCCAATTTACTATGAGTCTTAAGAATCACAGACTACCAATTACGAGTAGTCAATTTATTGCAAAGCTGGATGTAAAGACACCTCAAAGTGAGAGTGTTGAAATACATTGGAACTAATATAAAACCAAATCTACAGATGAAGTTAAGGCGGAATCAGGATACAAAAGATTATGGAGCAGACGTCCATGTTCCCCTTCATCGAAAGTTTGTGAGTATAAAGCATTAATCTATCCCTACTGTACGCTAAATGAGATCCCTACATTTCATTTCAGCGTGTGAAGCCTTTCTAAGAAGTCTCCCCACATTAGTTGGGTGAAGCCGCATAAAGCTATTAAGGCAGAGCAGGTTCTAAGATGCACTCTCTCTCAGAACAAGGCAGAACTCCCCTGACACTTCCCCTAGCTACAATACATCAATCCCACAAGTAGTCTCCCAGGGTGCTTTGCACATCATGCCATCCGGTTACGCCATCTCCTCATAGGTAAATTTCCATTAGGCAGCGATGCTCCCAAGCTTTGGCGAGTTGACCTTGATTCCCAGGCTTGCTCTGATGAGAAAGTACAACAGTTCTCCACTATCAGTATCAACGCTCAATGTATCCTCTTCTCCCTAAACCCAACTCCTAAAGCAAAGACATTATTCTAACTAACAAGGAGGATTCTTCCACCTGCAACAGAAACGTGAGAAAGAACAAATCCACCAAGCACATGAAATTCAACCATTAAATCTAAGCGAGAGCCACCAGGGAAAATGCATTTCATAAGAAAACGGCACACAGGCGTCATGAAATTACAGATAAAATGAACACTTCTAAATTAACACGTTACATAAGCACATCAAATACGTGAATAATTGTCAGCAGCATTCACAAATTCTACATGTTAATATTTTCAGCTAATAACATCTAGTTTCAACGTTACTACCTTCATGTTACATTGAAATGTCCCTTATACACCACAATTCATATTATTACAGTTCACGTTCTACTGTCTCAGGTTAATACAACAAAGCTATATACGTGGGTGCGGACTACTCGCGATTATGAAGCACCCTCACAAGTGAAAATTGAATTTTGCGCTGCATCAGGAGCGATACACTGGCTCGTATTGTGTCCTGGTTCACTGCAATTAACTATGGATGTTTTCGCTCCACCATTTAAAAATCTCACCAGCCGTTATTGCAGTGCGCAAGGGTTTTACAGGGATTCATCATATATTTTTGTTATTTAAAGAAAAAAGAGCTTCAAGACATTTTCCCCCTCCGAAAAGGTAACTGATCCAAAATTGGCTTGTGGGTAGGTAGCCACCAGCATTCTGGTAAGAGATGGTAGCTTGTCGCTGAGATTTGTACCCTGAAACAACCATCGTCCATCTAGGAAAGTAACAGAAGTTGACCGTGCATGCTATATTCAGCATCCTGCTGATTAAAATGACGTCCAGAGAAAGGTTGAGTTTTAATTAGACTGCTGGATCGATTGTAGGGAATCCTATTAGCATTCTAAAAAGGCCAACAAAGAGCATCCTTGCCTTGGTTTCTGGAGGTGTTAAAACAGCTGGGGCTGATTACGTGCATTGTCCTGCTGCTGATAGAGGGCATCTGAACCAAGGAACAGGACATTTTGCAATGGCATCTGGATTTACTGACCTCTGCAAAACAGTAGTGGTCGTGCTTTAATTACATCTCACTTGCAATTTGGAGATTACATTGTGTCCCAATAGAAAACCTATAACGCATTCGTCGACTGCGGTTCAAAAAAGCACTGTGTACAAGGCACTTAAATACATAAAAACTACGGATAGGTACAATTTTAATTTGATTTCCAAAGTTTTGCAAAGTTTCAAATTTGCATTCACTGCAAAGTTTTGTAACCTTTTTAAACCTGGCCAAACCTAATTTTGTGGGATTGCAAATTCGACTTGCAGAGTTTTGAAAAAAATTGGCAATGTTCGAGTACAAATTACAAAACCTTGCAACTTCGCACACACATAATGAAATCTAACTCCAGTGGTACTTATCTAAATGAACATTTAGGTTGGCTACACAAAGGAAAATGGTCTGCAGTGACATCTTTGAGGTCAGCGGCAAGGGGAACCTCACTGTCTGCACAGATGTCAGCACAAAAATGAAAAATGGGATTTTTGGGCATATCATCTGACACTCCTTAGGCATACGTTTTTCTTTTTTCATGTGTTAAAATAACTGCAGTTCACATAAACTGGTGTACGTTTTCATTTGGCATTTTTACAGCACATGGACACCACCCGGTTTTAGTAGTATAAAAATCAACACAACTCATGTTTAAAGTTAAACATAATCACAGAACTATTTGTTTTTCGCAGAGTTCACTTTTATGCCAAAGAATATGGAGCAATATGAAACGTTTATATACTTTAGTCTTATGTGGATAAAATTACACCTGTGTTATTTGTTATACCATAACGCGTATTTGTAATGTGCATGTTCAACCACTTAGTCCAATTCCACAGATGCGTGTTGTTGCCCAACTCAATGGTACTCGTTTTATCGACCTTTGATAGATGAAAGGCTAGGTGGGCCCCTCAATATTTATACCTGTCACAATGACGTCAAACAGAGATATCCTCAATAGATCCATCAGTCCAATGATCCATGCAGTCACCAGGCCAGCTGATTTGTCATTTGTATTGTATGCCTTTGCAACTTGTTGGCTTAAATTTTGGCAATATTTTATGATAGTGACAGTTAGATTAAATTGTCACTTGTCATTACTGCTTCTATTTAAAACAAATTGGTATCAAGTTCTCGGCTCCTGAACCTTTATATAATTTAATAAGGAGGGGCATATATATATTTTCTGGTGCTCTAGGAGATAGCAGGCATCGCCTCCGGATTTTCCGTTCAGTGTTTCTGTTTAATTTCTGTCCTGTTTCCGGATCCTGCCTGGGCATGTTTTAATGTAAGCATTTTCATGTCCGCCAGTGATGTTACATCGGTGCTGAGAGCTTATCAGACACTGAAAGAACTTAAAAGGAATGCGCTGCGCTCCTCATGCAGTCAAGAAGCATGTTGCTGGATGCTACCACTGTCAGCACATGGTTCAACGTCCTCGCCATGTCGACCGCACTGGCATTGCAAGCTCCCAGTCACCCAAGGAGTGTGCCACAAGCTGTGCATAGCTTTGTGAGAAGGACATCAAGGGGATTGCAGATTTCAGCCCTGGGCAAAGAGTGTCAAACTTTGGCTTCTACTTTATGTGCCAAAACACGCCATGAGTTCTAGGAGAGGGAAAATGCCCTTACAAAGATGGTGGTCGTTTCAGAGAATTTCTATTTGATGTCCCAGTCCAAGATGAAGTGGAGCCTTCTCCTGTGACGTTAGTTCATGTTGCAATCATAAATAAGACCATTACAAGTAATAGAGCATGATTTTTGCAAAATAATCTTAATTGATCAAATCTGCTCAGAAGTGTGTCATTAAGAAAAGAAATGACTAATAGTGTGAAAATTATTAACATAAGGACTTAAAAAACAAGCATTGGCATAGGCAATAGGTCTCGCTTTTGGGACCTTATAAGTGTTTAATTATCCAGCACAATATCCTTGGTGCAACAACATCAAGTGTTGCATAGCTAAACACTTATTAGGTCCCAAAGGCGAGACCTATTGGCTATGCCAATGCTTGTTGAGCCTTGAAGTTGCAGGCTCTGAAGTGCACTATCGAGATTGTCCGCTGTAAACAGCCGGCCAATCTCACATGCGGACTGGCAGGGGCTGAAGTAACAGTGCAATTGCACTAATCAGCCCCACCCCCTGCCCTAGCGTTGTACCAGCGTGAGCCTGGGATACATTAATACAAGCATTGGCATAGCCAATAGGTCTCGCCTTTGGGGCCTTATAAGTGTTTAACCATCCAACAGTTAATGTTGTTGCACCAACGATATTGTGCTGCATAACTAAATACTTATGAGGTCCCAAAAGAGAGACCTATTGGCTATGCCAATGCTTGTTGTATAGGCCACAATCCTATTTTGCAAAGCCCTGGGCCCGGGGTCACATCTGCTAGAAAGGATGCATGCAGTGGTAACCTGGAATCTGGCCAAAACCTTCTTAAAGGGACCGCAATGCTCCATACGTACCATAGAAACATCCCAACCCATACACATAAAAACAAACTAAACACCACAGAAATAACAATTAAAAATAAGATAGTCCACGTTGCTCAGGTTTCAATCAAGTAGTTGCTTATCTGTCATAAAACAGATATAGACCTCAGATATTATCGGAAGCCCAGTTCCCTGACGACACCAAACCGGTGGGGGGGCACCTTCAGAGAAGTGATACTTGTGGGGGTGTAAACCTGGGGTCATGATTCATTGTTCCGGTTTGTAGAAAATGCCATGTCACCTTTCAGAACAGCTCCCTTCCCCTCATCTGAATTAGACAGAGCTCGCGACCGGTAAATACAGTTGTCAGAATGGATGCCATCTGCTGGAACCGCAATGTGAAACTTCCCGCGAGGGGGCCCGTCTCTCGTCAGCTTACAGTCTGGCTGGCTGCCTGGTCACCGAAGCACTTGGGCGGCGAGGCCTCGTAACATTACATAAATACCCAGGAGGAACACGGGAGGGGCCCTGGCAACAACAACAAGCACAAGCACGCGCACACCTTGCGCGGCCGCAGGGGGAGGTGCGCGGGCACCTCGCATGGCAGCAGGGGGAGGCGCGTGGGCGCCTCGCACGGCAGCAGGGGGGGAAGGGGGGCCTGCGCGATTCACTTGCATGAGCGATAATTGCTACCATATAGCGCCGCTCGCTCCCGCAATAAATCGCCACACGTGCACGTGTTGCCATCGAAGGCAATGGAACGTGTGCACGTTTTTGGCTGAAAAGCCAAAGTGAGTGCTATAGGTCTTTTGCCTAATCAGCGCATGCGCGCTGCGTAGGTGAGACCTAATAATGAACGTGAAAAATGTGCAAGAGAGAAACAGCCCATTTTGTGATCAAGAGCTGCAATTCTTTTAGTATGTACAGAAAGTAAATGTAAATTTATTTATTTATTTTGTGATTTCTAGAGCGACTGGTGACCCGTAGGCATCCCCGCGCTATAAATCTGTGCAGACCAGGAGAGGGGGAGAGGGGGAGGATTATTTAGGAAACAGAAGGGTCTTGAGTTTTTTACGAAACAGGGTGTGCGAGGGTTCCAGACGTAGGCTGTGAGGGAGTGCGTTCCAGCCTATAGAGGCTTTGACCGCAAAGCGACGGCCGCCGGTTCGAGCCTTCCTGAATTTTGGTACAGAGGCCAGATGTTCGGCGTCAGAGCGGAGGGGTCTGGAAGCTTTATATGGGGTAACCATGTGTCTTAGTGCGGCTGGGCCAACTCCATTGATAAGCTTGTGGGTGGTGCACAGGGCTTTAAATTCTACTCTCTGGCGGACCGGGAGCCAGTGTAGGGCTTTGAGGGCAGGCTTGGCTGAAACTCTGGGGGGGAGGTTCATAATGAGCCTGGCCGCCGCATTTTGGGTGCGTTGGAGTTTGGCCAGGGTGTATTCCGGAGCCCCAAGATAGATGGCGTTACTGTAGTCGAGCCGGGCTAAGACAAGTCCCTGGATCAGTAATTTCCTGGATATGGGTTTTTATGTAAACACACATAGTATTCAGAAAGAGACTTTCTAAATGAGTTCTTGAATTTTCACAAGTAGAATAAGGAAATAGAAAATAATCGAAACACTTACAGAAAAATGTTCTTGTGAATGTTTTCCTTTTTCTAAATAGCAGGAAACATTAATCATTAAGAGTTAACATTCAGACATAAGATTATATTTCTTGGTTTATTTAGAATAATGAATACAACATTTCCTAGCTATCGTAAAGGAAAGTTTTGATTCTATTAAGGACGCGGAAGTGCAGATTGGGTTTTTCTTTCTCCATTTATTTTGCTCCAGCAGCTTTACCAACGATAAGTAAAGAACAAGAAAACTACATTTCCCATGATGTCAGGGGACAATATGAGAAAAAAAGTCCAACAGTCATGAGCCAATCCTGTGTCAGGACAACCAACAACTTCCTTCGTGTGACGCTCTGTACCCCTCTTTCTTCCTGCAACCACATTAAGCCTTTTCCCGTTTAATCCTGTTTGGTAGCGTCCGAACCTAAATTAAAGAAGGATAGTTGTAAATTTGAGAAATGTAAACCCTATGTACAATCTCAAAAGAAAAACATCGGCAGGATATATAGAATCATTGAAAATGAAAACACTTTACTCACCACAGATACAGAGGTGTTCTGGGAGGGCGTTACTGCAAGGGCGGGCTTATCCTTCCCTCCGCGTCCTTAATAGAATCAAAACTTTCCTTTACGATAGCTAGGAAATTTTGTATTCTATGGCAGGACCGGAGGCTTCAGATTAGGCAAGTTTAAAGCTTATCCACCACCAAAGAGGCCAGGGAAACCACAGGCTTGAAATAAAACCTTTTGAGGTGGAGTCAGAGGACCAATCTGCGGCATTAAGGATGTCCTCCAGCCGCGTCCCTAGAGAAAAAGCCTTAGATGCCATCGCACCACACATGGAGTGAGCTCCAAAACGCGAAGTATCTATGCCTGCCTTCTGCATCGTCCAACAAAACCATCTCGTAATTGTGGGGGACGAAACCACCCCGTGTGGCTTAGTGAGGGCTATAAACAGCTGGTTGACGCCCTGTGGACGTATGTCAATTGTAGCCACTTCGTAGGCCTTTAGTGCCCTGACCACACATAGTTTTGGGACATCAGGAAAAGCAGGATAGGATACTAATCTTGAGTTAGTCTTGGTTTGTCTAGAAATTTGAAAAGTGACTCCGTCCGGAGTAAAGACTCTGCCCGTAATATCTAGGGCCCTTACGTCCGAAACACTGCGGCATGATATTAGACACAAAAGAGTTGCAAGTTTTGCCGACATTTGCTTTCTGGATAAATACTTATTAGACGACCAAGATTTGAACAAGTCGAGAACCCTATTAACAACCCAGAGGACCGAGTAATGAGGTTCGGGGGGAACCGATAGCCGTATGCCCCGTAAAAGCTTGCACACCAAAGGGTGTTCGCCAAGAGGATGGCCATCCACCGGAATGTGTCGTACTTTAATATTCGGGACCGCGTAGGGGACAGGGCCCTACCCCTGTCTATGTTGGTATTAGCGAACCGCAAATGGTAAATGCGGCATGTACGAGTGCTTTATATATCGTTCTAGCTATGAATGCACTGTGTACACGTTATTCTGCTCAACTACGCGGGTTCCATTTTGGAAGCAGTGGCCATCTTGTCATTGCCCTCACATAGGCTATGATGGAGTTAATACGGGCCTCACAGTACATGGGCTTTCCCTCTGACTTCTCTGTGACCTGGGCAGCTGGCTCTGCTGCCCCGGGTCAAACCGGTCTCACGAGCTCCCCTTCCTCCGTCCACCTGTGATTAGCATCAGGGTTTGACCCGTCATAAAATCCTTTCATTCTACACAATCCCCCGGCTAATCTCTTCCACACCTGCTTGTTCTTGCTTTATGACTTGTTTCCCAAAACAGGAGATGCTCATGTTTATTGGGGGGTCTATTTACTTCAAACATGGGATCTGAACCTTACTGTGTAAATCATTGTGGGCTGGCCGAATTGGAATGTGGGATGGTCATCATGACTCTGCTTTTTCGTTTGTAATGTATGCCTTTATATGACCATATCGTAAACCAAGGAATGTGTGCCTGGAGCATGATATTTTGTACTTAAGGAGAAGTCCGTTCCTATGATTTTCAGCAGTCTCCTGAGAACATACACGCTGTTGTACTTCTAGGATACCTGTCATTGGTCTGCAGCCAATAAACGATTCTTTGACTTCACCCAGAAGACTCTGTGTTTCTGTAGGTCCGGAACAGGGTGAAACCCAGAAGTCATAGGGTGTGTGCCCCTGCACCGCTGGGTCTAAAATACCCAGTACTTCAGTTTGGCGCCCAACTCGGGCCGATTTCAGCGGTACCAGTCCAAGCCAGAGGTTCGTGAGGAGCTTCGTGTGGAAATTCCGGAGGAAGGCCGCCACTTCATCGACCCCTGCATGTCGACGTGATCCGAAAGTCTTTTCTGCGAGGTTCTCCGCGTCCCGACGGCTACGAAGGACTGCTGCCCTGATTAATCGACCTGTTTTGGACCCTTGACGAGTTTGAGAGAGCGAAACAATCGAGAGAGTCTTCTGGTGACGCCATCGATCAGCAATATTCAGTTAAGTATAAGTGGAGCGTCTCCCATTTGTTTTGGTATCCCTCGGGATCGTTTGGTTTGATTTGGTAATTGGTGATTTGGTGTTTGCAAACCCCAAAGCCAGAGGATTCGTGTATTCACGAGAATATCGTAATCGATAATCCTTTGACGTTTGGATCTAGACTAGTGAGCGAAGATGCCTGGTTCTGGACTATTTGGTAGATTATTCTGTTTGGGTTGTGGAAAAGATTTCCAGCTCGAGGAATCATGTCCGGTTCCTCCGGTTGGAACTCCAACTTATGAGCTCTATGTGAAACATGGCGTAGGCCCCATTGCATATAACGAAGTGTGGATCCACTACACCAGGAAAGATTGTGTTTTAAAATGGCCCCAAAATGGTAGTTTTGATACCGATATTTTAGATAATCTGGAAATTAAATTGTTTAAGAAGAAAGCCCGGCCGGCGATGTTTGACTCTTTCCGCTTATGGCGAAAAGAAGCCAAACAGAAGGGAATTAAGTTAGCGAAAAAGAATAAAAGAGAGAGAGGTATGTCAGTAATGCAAGCAGCTGTACAATTTAAAGACAATGAGGAGGAGCAAATGAATGAGCAATTGCACAGGCAGCGTAAGTTAGGGATTGACAAATGTTACCCAGCTTTGCCACATTCTAAGCAGGATGAGTCAGAAGAAAAGGAGAAAGATCCCTTGATGTCACATTTGTTGAGTTCGCCACCCCCGTATGCTCAAACTGCCACGGCGCCTCCCCAGCTTGTAAATATGCCACCTCCAGTGCATATACTGCAAGTCTTGCCGCAACCGCCAGTTGCTTTGCAGCCAGTTCCTATTCCTGTAGCGCAGTCCTCTCAAGCGCCGCCAGTTGTGCTTCCAACTGCCCCCGCACTTCCTGCGACGTTGCCTAATCCAGTAACTGCCTCCCCTAACACTCTTCCTTCCATCACTCCAGTACCTGTCTCTACATCCTCTTTTCTTCCCTCTGTTTTTCCCCCTGTTCTCGCCTCAGCTTCTCCTTCGGCGCGACAGCGCTTAGCTAATGTGGTTACTACATTAATGTCTCCTCTCTTTGGGTCATCTGGTGCAACTCCTGGTTTACAGCGTAAGCAGCTGCGCAGCCAATTGCCTAACCCAGATGAGAAAAAGGTAATAGATCACATGGCGCGTAGATGGATCGTTTTTCCTTCACTTTATGATGTGGAATCAGTTGTCAATACTTTCCATCAATGGGATGCCCCTAAACAGAGATATGTGTTCGAGAAAATGTGCGAAATTCTCTGTGAAGAATTGGAGGATAGTGGTAAAAATCCGAGTCCGCAGGAATTGTGTAGAGTGAGGTTCGATTTTGGAACTGGTATAATTGTGGACCGCGAAGTAGATAAAGCAGTTGCGGTTGTATTGTCACTTAGGAATGACGATTGCCAACAGTCATTGTTTGAACAAGAGGTCCTTGTGGGGAAAAAGGCAAAAGCGCGACAATACCCCATGAGAGAAGTTCCCCCGGTATGGAAGGAAGCGGTTGCAGCTGTCGGTGGTAACCCCGCTGTGGCAGCGCATTTCCAGCGTGTTTGGGTGCATGTTCCATGGAAGCGCTCTGAAGTATTAGCGCTTAAGCAGTCCTTACCTGATCCCCGTAAGAACCCAGCAGGTTATTATAAAGAGTTGTCACAGACGGCAGGGTCATGCATTATGAATCTGGCCGATATAGACATGTTGTTTGGCAATGTTGTTCCACAGCCTCTATGGGGATCAATTCGTAATGTAGATCACAATGCAGAACTAGGGGATACATGGGCCAACATTGTTGCTGCTGATGCTAGACAAACGGGTGGTGCGAAACCAGAACCTTTAGTAGCTGAACTTCCTGGTAGAATCATCACGTATATGAAGACGCTAATGCCTGCAATGCGCGTAAATTGGGACAAGTTATCTGCATGCAAGCAGAAGAAAGATGAGACAGTGTCAGACTTCTTTACTAGGTTTGAAGAAACGTTTATTGATCACAGTGGGCAAGATATGAGTACTGAGGGTGGCCAACGGCTGTTTGTGGATAAGTTTGTGCAGAATTTACTTCCTGACCTGTGTAAAAAGTTAAAAGATTCAGAAAGTTCTTGGGCTGTTTCTTCTTCAGCGCAAATACTGGCTACTGCACAGTATTATGAAAATAGAGATAAAGACGAGAAAGATAGAACGGAGAAGAAAACGAAGGAATTAAAGACAAAGGTCCTTTTACAGCAGGCCTATCCGCCACGTGGAGGTCAGAATAATTATAGGCAACCCCAAGGTGTCTATCACCAACCCCAACAGTTTCAGAACAATCAGCAAATGAACGGGTATTACCAACCACGTGTCCCTGTAGGTCCCAACCAATGTTCATACTGCAAAGAGGAAGGTCATTTTAAATATAGTTGCCCTAAATTAATGCAGCGGAACGGTAATATGTATGGCGCAAGAGGTAGAGGTGGTCAGCAAGCTCCTAGAGGTAGAGGGCGTGGAAGCGTTCCCCAGAACGCGCATCCTCTGCCGCCTCAAAGTACCATCAATAGCTTTGATCAGCAAGCTAACGCGATTAGCAATACGGCCCAGTATTATAATAATGATTATTATGCAGAGGACGGTGATGCAGAGAATAATGATTACTAGGACAGCCATAGACAGAGAGAGGGAGTTGTTTCAGTGCCAGTGGATCAGAGTGGACCGTATGTTGAGGTGACTACAGCCAATGTAACGGAGCCTTTTCTGCTAGACACTGGTGCTGCAAAGAGTTCAATCATGCATTCAAAACTCCCTGGCGCACCTTTGTCTGGCGATATAAATGTTTCAGTAGGTTTTTCTGGCGCCCCAGTTAGGAACCCGATTTCTAGTCCCATGTCACTTTCTGTTGGACCTTGTGAGCTGAAAGCACCCCTGATCCTGACAACAGGTTGTGGTGAGAATTTACTGGGATTAGATTTGTTGAAAAGATTGCACGCTACACTGTATTGTTCTCCTTCAGGAGTACAACTTACATTAGGTAGGAAAGTGATTTCCCCAATGTACCTGTCTAAAAACACGATGCCACCTGAATTGTCATCCCTTCCGGATGCCCTTTGGGCTACTGGTCCCAATGATGTGGGCCTCTTGGAGATACCGCCATATGTGGTGACTTTAAAGGCTAATGTCAGACTGCCACGTATTCCCCAGTACAAGATCTCTAATGAAGGGCAGAAAGCATTGTTAGACATTGTCAGCGACTTGATTCATAAGGGTGTGATAGAAGAGACAAGAGGCAACGTTTGCAATAGTCCGATCTTACCTGTCTTAAAACGAACGGACCCTTCACAGCCACCTGTTTACAGGTTTGTGATTGATCTTAGAGAGGTTAATAAGATTGTTGTGCCACAGTTTCCGGTTGTCCCCGATATAACTGCCTTGTTAACGATGATTCCAGCCTCTGCTGTATGGTTTTCAGTGATCGATTTAAAGAATGCTTTCTTTAGTATCCCAATTGCAGAAGAGAGTAGAGATATTTTTGGTTTTAGTCTGGGAGGCCGAAGCTTCCGCTTCAAACGCGCTCCCCAGGGCTACTGTGAGAGTCCATCCATATACAGTCAGGCTTTGAAAGCGCAGCTTGATGCACTTGTTTTACCTAGTGGCGCTATCCTGATTCAGTACGTGGACGATTTACTGATCGCCGCGGATACTGAGAAGATCTGTAAAGAAGCCACATTGTCACTGTTGCGCCATTTATCCGCTTTCCATCACAAAGTGTCTCTCTCTAAGCTGCAATATTGTCGACAAGAAGTGACCTACTTAGGTCATCTCTTATCGAAGGAGGGAAGGAAACTGACCCCAGAAAGAATTCAAGCCATTGCACAGTTGAGTGTGCCAAAAACACAGCGAGAAGTGCGTGCTTTCTTGGGCATCACTTCATACTGTAGGCATTGGATCCCTAGTTTTTCTTTATTGGCAAAACCTTTGTTAGCCTTAACATGCAAAGATACGCCGAACCCTATCCCATGGTCTGAAGAGTGCCAGAAAAGTTTCGTGGAATTGCGTAATGCGTTATGTTCAGCTCCTGTGTTGGGCACTCCTGACTACAGTAAGCCTTTTACATTGTATGTTCACGAGAAAGATGGATGTGCGTTGTCAGTGTTAACACAGCCTTTTGGCGACAGACCGCGCCCATGCGCATATTTTTCATCCACCTTGGACCCTGTAGCGAGGGCATTGCCAAGCTGTCTGAGAGCGACAGCTGCTGCGGCGATGTCTATCCGACAATCGGCTGGTTTGGTAATGGACAACACATTGATTGTCATGGTTCCACACGCTGTAGATACATTATTAAATAGAACTAAGACACAACACTTGACTAGTGCACGATTATCGGGCTACGAACTTACACTGTTAGCTAACCACATACACATAAAAAGATGTAATACGCTGAATCCAGCTACATTGTTGCCAATTCCAGCAGACTCAGATGAGATTGAGCAACATGACTGTCTGTTCAGAACAGAAGAAGAGACGAAAGGGAGAGTAGATCTCAAAGATACTCCCCTGACTGAGTGTGATGGCACTTTATGGGTAGATGGGTCCTGTTTCAAGCTCCCTAATGGTGACACGACTGCTGCATATGCTATCACGACTCTACACACGGTTGTGGAAACTGCACGAGTGCCACATAATTCGGCCCAAGCAGCAGAATTAATCGCCCTCACGAGAGCATGTGTGTTATCTGAAGGAATGAGAGTGAATATATACACAGATAGCCAGTACGCCTTTGGCGTGGCTCATAATTTTGGGCGTTTGTGGAAGGAGCGTGGGTTCCTGACGTCGCATGGAGCTAAAATTCAGAATGGCAAGTTGGTGAATGATCTCCTTGAGTCACTGACCCTACCGTTGCAAGTTGCGATCATGAAATGCAGTGCGCACAGGAAAGTCACAGATGATGTTGGACGTGGGAATGCGTTTGCTGATGAGACCGCGAGAGAAACGGCACAGAATGTGAAGACTAGAATGTATGTTGCAGGTCCCGCCAGATGGGTTAATGATGTTGGGATGTGTGAGAACACAATAGAGAGTGTGAAGTCGCTTCAGGCTGAAGCCACAGAGGAAGAGTTAAGAAAGTGGAGAGAAAGTATGGGTAAGTTGGATGAGAATGGTTGTTGGATTGATCTGACAGAACATAGGCGATGGTTGTTGCCTGATGCATATGTGCTTCCAGTGGTTACTATGGCACATGGAATGGCACATATCAGTACGAAAGGTATATGCAAGTTGTTGGCTCCAGTATGGCAGAATACTGGGATTCCCAAGTGTGCAGAGAATGTGGTCAAGAATTGCATAGTATGCTTGAAGTACAACCCTGGTAGGGGAACCCCAACTCCGGCTGGTCACTTTGCGCCCCCATCATGTCCATTTGAAGTTTTGCAGCTGGACTTTATTCACATGGAAAGATGCAACAACCTGAAATATGTACTGGTGGTTGTTTGTGCTTTCTCAAAATGGATTGAGGCTTATCCTCTGAAAGATAACACTGCCCTATCCACAGCCAAAGCCCTTGTGAAAGAGTTTTTTCCTAGGTTTGGGATGCCAAGAATGGTGTGGTGTGATAACGGAAGTGAGTTTGTGGGTAAAGTGATGAAGAATGTATGTGAAGGGCTAGGGATAAAGCAGAAGTTCCACGCTGCAAACCACCCCCAATCAGCTGGATTAGTAGAACGCTACAATGGAGCCTTAAAGCTCAAGCTGGCTAAAATCCAGGCGAGCACCGGTCTTAAATGGCCTGACGCTCTGCCCTTAGCACTCCTGTCCACCAGAGTGACCATACACTCACGAGTGGGACTTAGTCCTTACGAGGTCGTTTTTGGCCGTCCCGCCAACGTATGGGGTGTACCGAGACCTACAAAGTTCAGTGAGATTGAGCATCCAGTACTGCTCGATTACCTGTATGATTTGACTGTTAAACTGCGTGTTTTGCACCAACAGGTACATGATACTCT
Organism: Triturus cristatus; assembly: GCF_964204655.1. NCBI lineage: Eukaryota > Metazoa > Chordata > Amphibia > Caudata > Salamandridae > Triturus > Triturus cristatus. The sequence goes on from NC_140591.1 coordinate 240,697,217, forward strand.
TCCCCAAGCCTCTGAACCTCCTGGACACCCTATCAACCCTGGCTCGTGGGTCCTGGTCCGGAACTTCCAGCGCAAGAGCAACGACGAGCCTCGCTGGATCGGCCCTCATCTTGTTCTTCTTTCGACAAGATCAGCAGTGCGAGTGAAAGGGAAGAAGCACTGGATTCATGGTACCCACTGCAAAGTAGTCCCCTTGCCTCTGCCATATGACCAGTGAGTCAAGGAGGGTATCGCCGACTCAGAGACAAACACTGTACCTCGCTTTGTACCATTCAGTGACGCACGCTTAAGAGACACAGTTTCAGACCAAGAGAGTGACAATATTCTGCAGGAAGCTGTGCCACCATCGAGTCGACTGGACACCACTGAGCCTGAACTTTTGTTTCAAGACCAAACAGCACCTGGCCGCCTTCGCTATAATTTGAGACCTAGACCCATGGACAAATAAAGATTTCCTCATTATTTCCCTTTTGGCATTTTTGCTCTCCCATCTGAAGGACTTTCTTGATTTTTGTTTTTTGAACCACCATCCGGGTTCTGCCGCAGGGTCGCGGTGCCAAGACTTTGGGGTACAGGCCGAAGACGCTAGGTCGACGGTTCTGGTTAGTCTAGGGCGTTTCCCTGGACTGACAGGCGTACTCCTTAGCAGAAGAAACTCATCCGCCGCGAGCGGCCCGAGTAGAGGATGGAGTTTTTTAAGATGGAGAGACCGATTGAGGAAATGACCTTTAATGCAAGGATGTGTAGAATTGTAAAAAGTAAATGTTTTGTCTTTTTGTGCTTTTTTACACTGTGTAGTATCATAATGTTTATTGTAGGATTTGTGTTTTTCTCCGCTCAAAAGCCCATTGCACCCACTCAACAGCCTATATCTCCTTCTACTGCCTCCTCTCACTCTTTTCACCCTTTGCCTGAGCACGAACAGACCAGACGATCAGAGTTCGTAAATAACTCGTTTATCCAACTCTTGCACCAGCACCAACTGGTAATGAATACGACCAATTGCTGGGTGTGTGGGTTAATGCCCCATACCATTAACAAGGGTATTCCCTACCTGGTGCTACCGTACAGTTACAATGGATCGTCATGGGCATTCCAAACCATGTTTCTCTATGCTCTAGATACATACTCCCCTCGCCAACCGCGTTCCATCAGACCTATCACCAATAATAAGGCTTTGATGAAAGGAGTTGCCGATATGAGCAGGGATATTAATGCATACTCCTCTATTCCCAAAGAAGAGTTGAGACCTTATGCAGGATGGAACGCGACGGGGTATAGTATTAGTCTGGGTGAAAGACAGCGAAAAATCTCATCTCCAATCTGGGTCGTACCCCACATGGGTCGGTTCTGCTTACAGGGTAATGGTCAGAATCCTAGGGCTCAACTGGGAAGAAGTGACTGTACTGAAACGTACACTTTCCCGTCACAGTTTTCCCCTGCGTTTTTGGCTGCTAAGGGCACATATTTCATCTGCAATGACCGAGCATATACATGGCTGCCCCCTGATTTCTCGGGCACATGTTATATTGCGAACTTGCTACCGCCGACATTTACTGCTGCCTCTGACTATCACAAGACCAGAGTTGTGAGAGGTGTGATTAGTAAGGAGGACACTGCCGGTCAGGAAGCAGGAGACTTCTTCTTGGGTTTCCTGCCGTTTTGGGGACCTATGGTCAATAGTAGGAACCTGAGACAGCTGACTCGTGTGGTTGAATCCACTGTCAATGTAACGGCTGGTGCCCTTAGTAATCTGACAGCTGAGCTCCAAGCGGATCGCCTTATGACTCTGCAGAACCGCATGGTTCTAGACGTTATTCTTGCAGACCGCGGTGGGGTATGCAAGGTCATCCAATCCAGTTGCTGCATTTTCATACCAGATAATGCTCCAACAGTGTATCAAGCCATCTCCAAACTCCATAAAATATCTGAAGCCATACACGTGGATGAGGGAGATTGGTCACTGATGGGGTGGTTCTGGGAATTGATATCTGCTTGGGGTTGGAAAGTTCTGATGGTCATTGGAATGATCTTAGCCATTCTTTTCCTGTTCTGTCTGTGCATACAGTGTACTCCTGCGATATGTGGTCTCTGTGCTACCTTATGTGTAAGGAAACCTGTATCGAGGGACGAGCTAAGTAATAGGATGATGCTACAGCAACATCTCCATGACTTCGTGAACATTGACCTGGACTCGGATTAAGATGAGTATAGTGATTGCCTATGTAAGGGCAAAAGGAGGGTCTGTCGTACTTTAATATTCGGGACCGCGTAGGGGACAGGGCCCTACCCCTGTCTATGTTGGTATTAGCGAACCGCAAATGGTAAATGCGGCATGTACGAGTGCTTTATATATCGTTCTAGCTATGAATGCACTGTGTACACGTTATTCTGCTCAACTACGCGGGTTCCATTTTGGAAGCAGTGGCCATCTTGTCATTGCCCTCACATAGGCTATGATGGAGTTAATACGGGCCTCACAGTACATGGGCTTTCCCTCTGACTTCTCTGTGACCTGGGCAGCTGGCTCTGCTGCCCCAGGTCAAACCGGTCTCACGAGCTCCCCTTCCTCCGTCCACCTGTGATTAGCATCAGGGTTTGACCCGTCATAAAATCCTTTCATTCTACACAATCCCCCGGCTAATCTCTTCCACACCTGCTTGTTCTTGCTTTATGACTTGTTTCCCAAAACAGGAGATGCTCATGTTTATTGGGGGGTCTATTTACTTCAAACATGGGATCTGAACCTTACTGTGTAAATCATTGTGGGCTGGCCGAATTGGAATGTGGGATGGTCATCATGACTCTGCTTTTTCGTTTGTAATGTATGCCTTTATATGACCATATCGTAAACCAAGGAATGTGTGCCTGGAGCATGATATTTTGTACTTAAGGAGAAGTCCGTTCCTATGATTTTCAGCAGTCTCCTGAGAACATACACGCTGTTGTACTTCTAGGATACCTGTCATTGGTCTGCAGCCAATAAACGATTCTTTGACTTCACCCAGAAGACTCTGTGTTTCTGTAGGTCCGGAACAGGGTGAAACCCAGAAGTCATAGGGTGTGTGCCCCTGCACCGCTGGGTCTAAAATACCCAGTACTTCAAATGTGGCATGCCGAGATTGCTGAACGAAAGGTATTAATTGACCGATAGGCCAAACCTTCCTTTGCCAAGGATACTAAGAAATTAAGGACGTGGACAACGGGAGCCCCCATTGGATTCACCTGTTGTCGAAAGCACCAACTCCCCCAACGGGACCAAGCAGAGCGGTATCGCTTACTGGTGCTTTCTGCCCAGGATTTTGCAAGAAGCGAGGCAGCGTCTGCCGAAGGGCCTGGCACCTGCCCGCATTGCCGGAAACCCGCCAAGTCTTTAGGTGAAGTCCGCCTGTGGCAAGGAGGTGATGGGGATTCTCCTGAGGATCTCTGAGGAGAGTAGGACCGAGGGGTAGATGGATTGGAAAATCCCAGGAAAGTTCCATCAGAACAGGAAACCAGGCTTGCGATCTCCAGATCGGGGTGATCACCACCAGATCCGCCTGCTGTCTCCTCACCTGGGTTGTCACTGCATTATCATCCCGTAGGGGGGGAAGCGTACCCCTGCTCTTCGCTCCAATCCTGAAGGAAGGCATCCACTGCCAGAGCGTCCGGATCCAGACGCCAACTGTAGTACCTCAGCAACTGGGCATCCAGTCTGGAGGCAAAGAGATCTATCAAAAAGGGGCCCCAACGAGCCTGGAGTTCTAGGAAGACTGAGGCATGGAGTTTCCATAGACTGGTGTCCTTCCAATGGTGGGAGCACCAATCCGCCACCAGGTTGGATGATCCTGGGAGATGTTCCGCTGACAGAGATATCTGGTTGGACAGGCAGTATTCCCAGAGATCCCAAGCAAGGTCCGATAGAGCTCTGGACCTTGTACCCCCTAGATGGTTGATGTAGCATACTGCTGCCACATTGTCCATCTTGAGCAAGACGCAGTGCTGAACCCTGTCCTTGGTCCAACATTTCACCACGAAAGAACCTGCCATTAATTCCAGCCAATTGATGTGAAGATTTTGCTCGGAGGAGGACCATTTTCCGCCGGTAGAGACTTCCCCGCAGCGGGCGCCCCAACCGGAGCTGCTGGCGTCTGATTCGATCACCAGGTCGGGTCGAGAACCAAAGATGGCCCGGCCGTTCCAGGCCTCCATGTGGTAGATCCACCACTGAAGTTCGGTTTGGCTTCCTTCGAGAGGGGTACAACCTGAGTAGGTGAGACCCTTGCGCAAGTGAAATGTCTTTAGGCATTGAAGGGCCCTGTAGTGAAGGAGGCCCGGGAATATGGCCTGTATTGATGAGGATAGAAGCTCCACCACCCTGGCTAGGTGTCTGAAGGATACTGTGGGTTTCGCCAATGTTTGTCTCAATTTGTGTCGAATTTTGGAAAGTTTGCCAGACGGAAGGGATAGAGTGGCTGCAACCGAGTCTATCATGAAACCCAAGAACTGCATCTTTTGAGAGGGAACAAAGTCAGACTTGGACTCATTGATCACAAACTCAAGGGACTCTAGAAGCGTTACCGCCTGTTGTAACTGGGTGAGAAAATGATGGGGACATTGACACTGGATGAGTATATCGTCCAAATAAACTATCAGCCGTATGTCCTCCGATCGGATGGGCTCCACCACTGGTTTCATTACCTTGGTGAAGCACCAAGGAGTAGAGGACAGACCGAAAGGAAGGGACACAAATTTGAAAACCTGTGAATTCCATTGGAACTGCAGGAAACGCCTGTGAGGGGGAAATATTGGATTTGCCAGGTACGCGTCTTTCAGGTCCAGACGCGCCATCCAATGTTGCGGCAGTAGGAGACCCCGAAGGAGATGAATCCCCTCCATCTTGAAGTGGCGGTAGACAAGCCACTCGTTATACTCCTTGAGGTTTATAACTGGACGGTAACCTCCATCCTGCTTTTCCACGAGAAAAACGTTGCTGAGAAAGTCCCTTGAGCAACAATTCCTAGACCTCCTTGTCTATCAAATCTGCCTGGTCTTTCGAAAAATACAAGGGCTTCGGTCGAATCGGCTGGGCCGGTAGATCGAAGAACTCTATTTGGAAGACTGCGACTGTTTATAAGACCCAGGCATCTGAGGTGAGAGAAGACCAATTGTGAAGACAATATTGGTATCTGCCTTTGATTCTGACATCCCCCAAGAACTGAAGTCTCACCTTGTTGGTTGTTGTAGGAACCATTATCTCTGCTTCTGCCACCTCTACAGCGGGGGTAGGATCTGGTAGGGTAGAAGTTACCAAATTTTTCTGGCTCCTGCCACTGTCCTCTGCGTGGTTCTGATGATTTAAAGGAGTCTCAGTTGTAAGGGCGGCCGAGCGCCCCCTGCCACGACCAGCTGCGCCAAAAACATGCGGTGTGTAGATCTGCTTAATGGAGGATTGGGCCTTATCCAGAGAGTTGAAAGTATTTACGAACTTGCCCAAGTCTTTCACAAATGGATCTCCAAAGAGATTGCCCTCTGCCACCGGGCCAGCCTATCTTAAGGAGCAGAGACCTGCGCCTCTCTGTAGATATTGCCGTTTTGGTATTCCCTAGAAAAACTATCGCCCTCTGGGCCCAGCCAGATAGTACCTCTTGGGAGTTGAGCATACCAGAGGCCTTGGCATCTTTGGCCATGTCTAGGATCTTTGCCAAGGGGCCGGCCGAGTCCAAGAACATTTCTTGGCATGCTCTCCAAGAACGGTCAATGCCCTTCTTGGGGTCATGAATGAATTTAGCTAGGAAAGTGACCATCTTAGGATGCACTTCCGGTGTGACCACCACTTTACCATCCAGAGCCAGTCTCGGACATTCCGCCCTCAGGCAGCTTCTGACCTCTTGATCTAACGGTTTGGGTAACTGGGCGGCCATATAGGCAGCGACTTTAAGGGCTGGAACCCACTCAGCAGACCTAGGATGGAGGAGGTCGTCAGGATTAAGCATGTCACTATCTATCTCAGGAAGGGGTAACTGGCCTCCTTTTGCAGGGCGCCAGGGCCTACTTGATTCGCCTTCCCCATCAGAGGTCTGGGGGGACTCATCAGGGTCACAGGCAGGCGAAGCAACCGGGAGCCCGGAGGGTCCCGCCAGATCCTCTGCTGGATGAATGGGCTCTGAGGGGGCTTGAGCATCCATGAACGCCTTTTTCAGGTGAGCAAAAGCATCCGAATCCACACCACCCTCTTCAGGGTGCTTCCCTTTTGAATCTACAGTGCTAGTGGAGGGCCCACCTGGAGGTAGGGGTTTCATAGACCACGTTGAATCTTCCCTCGTAGTGAGGGGTTGTTGGCGCTGAGCCTGAAGTTGTTCAATTTTATTCTCCAGTGGCGCAACCACTTGAGACATGGCCTTCAGGATAGAGGAGTCCATCACTTGACAGAAGTGATCATCAATGGGTAAATAGGTGACTTCCTCCTCTTCCTTCTCGTAACATTCCTCATAATCCTCCATAGCTAAAGCTATACGGTGGCAGGGTAACACAATAGGGATGAAGGTAGGGAATAAAACCCTTCAATCAAAAACTGCCAAAGTACTATAAGGGATTTGCACCCTGGGACCCCTGCTCCCTACTGTTTTTGAGGGTGTAACTGCCTGGGCTGGTCCCTTGAAAATAGATTAGATCCTACCCGCTTTATGGGTGTTCTTGCTCCAGGCAGGGGCTCTTTGCAAATATTGCTCAAGAGCTACTAGCGCTAAACAGAAAGCATTAACTTCCCCCGCGTGAAGCGATAGGTGCAGCCGACCAAGTCTCCTCTTCCGACTGTAATCGAGGAAAATGACTTGCCGGCTGCGTGGGGGTAACGCGCTCCAAACGTGTGAAAACTGACGGGTGTGCGGGCCCCTGGCGGTGGGAGGGCCACACCGCGCTAAGAGCCTCTCAGCATAGACGCGGCCGCGAAGGAGCGAGAAACACTCCTGCGGCCATGAAACCTGCATGATCAATAAAATTATGAAACACAATCAGCAGAATTTGATTCAATGTTCAGTTTAGATATTCAAAATCTCGGGATAAGTGACATCGGCCTTTATATTAATAATAACGTTCAGCCCTAATATCACGTTAAATGTGGTTTAATAATATGACACCAAACCTCTGAAAATAGTCAAGTAAATATCCACCACATCTGAGACAGATCAGGAATCAACTCAATGTGTGAGTTGATAAGAAATCAGGAAATCAGATGAGCCTTAATACAGACCCAGTAGGAAGTTCAGCAAAGTACAGAGTAACCCGTTTTGGTTCATCAAGACTGTAGTTACAAAGTGACAGCAGCTTATCATGAAACCGTTCAGCCAAAAAGGTTAACATTTTGCCCAAGCACACAAGTCAGTAGCAAGTTGCAGTGTTATGTCATAAGTAGCCAAAAGTCCTTGGATGTCCAAACGAGCCATCTCCAACCCAAGAATGGGTGCTGTTGCATCTGTCCCAAAATCTTTGCAATTATACTCCATACGTTTCCGGGGTGACACCCCTTGGCTTCAACAAAAATGTCAGACCACTCTGTCCCACTTGTCAGTCTTGATGGTATGAGGATGATGTAGTAGTGAAAAACAAGATTATCGGAAAAAATTAAGTAAATCGATTTTGTAGCTTCTTTAAATCATGTGAGCTTAGGTCTTGTAGAACAATTAAATATTTCAGAAAGAGGTGGTGTAAACGTTCATAAATTCTCTTTTCTCAAGCAGCTGTTCTAGAATGTTACAAAATTGTTTCAATCATCCCATTACTGTACAGAGGATTTCAAAGGAAACATTCATGAGTTGAAATACAAAATGGAACTATGTTGAATGCTCCCATGGTCTTTGGAGTATTCAGTTCACGACTTTCATTAGGAAAAGGAAGCAAGAAATGAGGCCTATATGAAAATACAGCAATTACACAAAAATGATGTTGAATTAAAATTGTTCACATTAATAATACACTGACATTATTAATTGCATAGTGAACACATTTTTAAAAATTTGAAACAAGTCATAATTCATGTAAGCATAATGTACTCATAAAAGTTTTTGTGTCAACGTTGCACATATAGGAAAAAGACATATAAATCTCTTTATGTGAATGTTATTCACAGAACACATATATAAAATGTACGTCAGAGGAAGTTTCATTTTAATACACCTTTAATAAATCTCATTTAGCACCTTCTTTTCTTTTGCCATTTTCAGTGCACACGTGATACCATAAAATATCGATGTCTTACTTTTCCACATGTACATTTTTCTATTAATCATCGAATTTCTTTGTTTCAGTAATTTTGCGTTCATAACCCTATATAAAATTCCTTCATACTTGTTAATATTACATCTATTGAAGTTGAACATATAACACAACGTAAACCACTCTTATGTCTACATTCTTTTAAGATGCAGTGTTAAAATCAGCTTTTCACATCAGTTTTAAAAACATGAGGGCATATTATCAAGGACGGCGTTAAAATTTATCGCCGGTTTAGCGGCAGAAAACTGCAGCTAAAGCGGCGATAATGGGCTTGATAATATGCCCTGGAGAATTCCAATAGAAGCCCATGTTCACACCAGAACATGGAGTTCTATTGGAATTCTCCAGGGCATATTATCAAGCCAATTATCACCGCTTTAGCGGCAGTTTTCTGCCGCTAAACCGGCGATCATTTTTAACGCCATCCTTGATAATATGCCCTGTGGTAAATCTGAGCACAGGTTTGGCATTATTTGCGTTAAAATTGTCAATATCTTTTCTTTTGTCATCACTTTTTTTCTGCTCTAGCATATGTCTGGTACCTACTGCCTGTGTGGATATTTCCACACTGACAAGTACATTAACGTGCTGAAGGCCAGTAGCTCTCCATAAAGGTATAACATGAAGGATGAGTTTTAAAAGACCTTTGTGAGAATTTTAGTGGAAGAGTATGATTCTACATTGCATTCATGTATGCATACAAACACATTCAACAGATTAAGTTAAAAAGTAATCTCACTAATGCTGGGCCTTGCTCACGTTCCTGCTACACATTCACACTCTATGAAATCCAGCATCCTTTAAATTATAATCAGTGTTCGAATGGTCTATCGGGCACTCTGGCACTGCTGAATGGGCCGGTTTGAAAGGACCAGTATGAGGGCCATTTCTTTTGGTCCTGTAGGCCCTTAAGGGACAAATATTTTTTGGAAGAGCCAACTCATATGAGAGTGCCAAATTAACATGGTTCCCACTAGTCAGTACATCAATGATTAAAAAATGGCATACAGAGGTGTCCTTCTACCTACGATAAGAGGGCATCACAAAAGGTACTCTTCATGACCTACTATAGTTTGTGTTTCAGCAAGGTTTGGACTGCAACTTAATTTCGCTGGCTTAATTTAATCTCAATTCATTTTTCAACAGTGTGGTACAAGAACAATCACAGGGGCCGAACTAACTTAAGACAAAATCCTAAACTTACTACTTTTGGTATTCACAGAAGTTAGGATTTTGTCTTAAATTTGACTTAAGACAAACTTAAGACAGACTTAAGACAGACTTAAGACAAACTTAAGACAGACTTAAGACAGACTTAAGACAGATTTAAGACAGATTTAAGACAGACTTAAGACAAACTTAAGACAAAATCCTAACTTCTGTGAATACCAAAAGTAGTAAGTTTAGGATTTTGTCTTAGGTTAGTTCTGTGAATCGGGCCCTCATTGCCTAAATATTGTCTGACAGAATTATTCTGTCAGCAATATCTTTTAAAAATATCACCAAATTGGGAATATTATTAGAAACGTTAGTCCCAACAGTGTTACATTTTTGACTATATTCAGGCCACAATATTTCTGTCAGAGTATTTTTGTTAAGGATATTCTGACATCCAACGTTTTGGAACTAGAGCCTGTTCAGCTCTAATGAACAGCACTGTTTTTACCTTTTCTGTGTGAGAAGATTGCTTTTGTTTTGCTGCACGTCTTCCTGCTCAAGCTCGCCTGACAGATTCCTGATGTAGTCTACAAATTGGAAAATCCCCCTCTTGAGAGTAGTCATAATCCGCAAAAGGCAATCTTCAGCCCATGAATCCAATCGTTCAGTGAGACAACCCTTTTAACTCCCTTCATGGGAATGCTGAAATCTGACACAGCTAAAATAACTGTAATTTAAAGCACTGTTAATTATCTGTGTTTATAGTGTGTGCCACCTTTTATTTGATAACATATGCCAGTGAGAGAAGACGATGACATTGATGTGGTTTTATGAACTGCAATTTCACAGAGAAATGTTTCTTTATAATGTAAAGTCCATAAAAAGCATGCAACTTTCTTTTGGGCTTTACATTCTCGGTAATGCCGTATTCCTGCTATTTCTGAAGAACGTCTGAGTTTTTTTAATAAGTAATAAGTTGGAAAGCTAAGCTAATAGCTAATTTATATATCCAAATCCATCATAAAGAACATTGTGCACTGTTTCAGTTGTGAATGGAAGCATAGGTCCATGATGTCAATGTTTTGGGCTTTTCACTGTGGGTGAGTCTCACTTCAGTTGTCCCAACCACGGTAATCACAGAGCACATGGTCTGTGCATGTTTATCGCCAGTATCTGCCTTTTAAGATAAGGCCACTTCGACACAGCTAGGGTAAGGGGCTCTTGTCTGGTTACACGTGAACACTTGCACATGCGTTTGCACGTGTGTCAGGGCTGTGCGTTTTGAGACTACTGTTTTATGCCGCCTGGTAACTGTGCACAGGTAGCCTGGCCCAGAGAGGACTCTGCAGGATTAGATATTGACCTGGGATAGACCTTATAATGTTAGTGTACACTCATAGGAAAAGTCAGTGTGGTTTACTGTTTTGTCTGCAGTGACGACCTACAAAGTCCAGTGACATATCAACATGGAGTAGAGAATGTGCTAGAAAACCAAATCTGAGAGTTCCAATAGGATATCTGTACAATTTAAGGGTAATTCAGGATTATCATATTTCTCTGGTTCAGCTCAGTATCAGAGCCCAGGGATTTTGTCTCCCTCCTGTGGCAAGTTAAATACATTTCTCCCAAGCAGAGGGAATAAATGCTGCCCCACACAAAAGTAGTAATTCCTCAGGAGCAGCACCTGAGAGGGAAAGGGTAGGGAGACAAATCTGTATCTGTTAATTAATGATCACACTGTACCAGACAGCCAAGGTCCACTGAACAATGGTGGAAGCCAGACACTGGAGCAATATGTGAGTGAAGGACAAGGAAAGGGTATTGTGACATATATACATCATTTGTACATAGTATAGGACCTTTCCGGCCTAACACGGGTCAATTGTTCATGAATCGATACATAACTCTAATGAACATGTTTATTTTACAAATTTGTCTTTAGAGTTTGTGTTGAGGTTTGGGCTGTCTACGTTTCAACCCCTGTGGTGGAGGGTAGATTATTTCTCACGGTGGGGTCTTCATCAGGACAAGGTCATAAGGAGCACGTAAGGCAACAGCAGTGTGACTATGCTGTACGTTCAGGGATGCAGATTGCTCATACGTAGTCAGGAAGAATACTGCTGAGGACAACTCAATCGCAGTTAGGGACTTAATCCACTTTTAATCTCCTATACGGCCAATGTGCTCAGAGATCCATCGACCGTATAGGAGATTAAAAGTGGATTAAGTCCCTAACTGCGATTGAGTTGTCCTCAGCAGTATGCTTCCTGACTACGTAAGATTCCTGCGGTACTGAGTTCTGTGAGGTGAAACATCTGGCTGCAGTTCCGATCCAGAGTTTAGGATGGGATGCAATGTATTGTTCTGCGTTTGCTCTGTTGGGTTCACAGCTGGACTGCCAGAGCACCTTCAGGCCCACTTCCAAGAGTCCAGGACTGTGGTCTCACCACTTGGGAGGGCAGGACTCACAGCAGACAAAGTCCAGGTGCTGGGTTCAAAGTGGTTCGAGCCTTCCGTACCTGAGACCAGCAACTATCCCTGGAGTCACTTTAGTGGCCCTGGGTTCAAGATGCAGGTCTAGTCCTTTTCACTCAGGCAGGCAGGAGGGCAGCCGGGATGCACAGCAGGGCAGCGGAGTAGCAGTCCTTCTTGCAGCAAGGCAGACCAGCAGTCCTTCTTCTGAGTATCCCACAGGTCAAGATGTGTACTGAAGAGTTGGGTCTGAGGGTACAATATTTATATCTGGTGCCCACTTTGAAGTAGGAGAAGGATCTGGAGGCTTCCACCCCCAGAGGTTCTTGGAATTCTGTGCCCACATCTAAAATACGGCGCGGGCTCAGAGGCAAAGGGATTCTCTCATTTGCATAAATGAGGGAACACCCACCGAAGATAGCGCAGGCGCTTGATGTGCAGCAGCAGTATCGGTATTACAAAAGGGGACTTGGCCCCTTCTGTAATAAAAAAGTGCCCCAGGGGTGTCCGTTGCACCCCCCAGGGCACTTCCATGATACGGTCTCCGTTGTAGAAGCAGGTGTATTGGTGTATATGTAAAAGCTACTTTAAAAATATCACAAACTAGGAGACATGCTGTAATTGTTTCAAAGATAATACTTAAAATATATATTTTTCAATTAATTTTTTAGAACTAATGGGTCATTTGAAATTCAAAGCATTACAGAACGGAAGGCAATATAAAAATGCTGTTTGATTTGTTCTTTCAAAGAGCACAAGGCAAGTTGAATTAAAGCATGACACAAAGGAAGGCAATTCCATGATGCTGTAGCTGTATGAATGCCCCTATGGGCTTGTCCATTCAAGGTTGTTCGCTAATTAGCTTGGTTAATAATAAAGCAGAACCCGCTAAAGGTCATTCTGATCTAGAGATGAACATGAGGTCCTGCAGAGAAGGGGCTTCTGGGAAAAGGATGGTGAAAGTCACAGGAATGCACAGAGATCCATTCCTAAAACACACATTAAGTTATGGAGTAGAACAGGACAATTGTGAAACCAGGAAGTGTAGAAAAATCATTGAAGAAATGTAGTATTAATTACCACTAAAGTTGGAATGTGTCAATGCATTGTGTACCTTAAATCCTAAATGTAACATATCAGAGACAAAAAATAAGAAATGAAGTATTTTTTGACACCATTACTAAATTAGATGTGTTGTCATTTACAAGAATCTAAATAATTTAGCCTTAATTTGAGTAGCTGGGTATTTGGTGTGTAATACTACTTCCAGGAAATAAGCAGGAGTGGGCAGAACTCGCAGAGTCATACTCCGCGGAATTCCAAGGAGTTACATCAAACTCCCCGAGATTCTCGAGAGCTCCGCCAGTGGGTGGAAAATATGCATATTGAGCTGCAATTTAATACCGGTAGCATGAGCAGCGCTGAATAATGAGTTTGAACGGCACCAGACAGTGTGCAACTCCGCGTTACAAGAGTAATGCAAATCACCACTGACTAAAATCATTTTTATAAGCGGAACCTCTGAAGCACAGATTGCACTGACAATGGTGATAAATCTGTCATTTGTGACTAATAGGCTAACAGTTGATGATATGACTCTTCTGCAAATTCTGACTGCAGGGGAAACTCAACAGTAACACTCTTAATCAGACCAAATGAGGTACTCCATGGAATACATTATTGTGTCTGCATGCGGGCATGAATTCTGTGGCACGAATTGGGATGCTGCATTGATATCTACTAAGCACAGTAGTAACAGACTACCAAGGGCCTCATTAGAGCACAACCTTGCAATTCTCCTACCAGGCCTGCTAGCAGAACTTACCCACAATTACAGATCTAGCCATGCTCTTGTGTAAACACATCATAGTGGTGGCAGTCCTTCTCTATATAAGACTATAGGCCAGATTATGAGTTTGGCAGTGTTACATCCAGGCCACCGCGGTGGCGGTTCCAAGAAGACCCCATGGAGGGGGTCTCCCGTCTGCCGTATTACGATGAATGGAGGTTGACAGGCAGACCGCCACGACAGACTGCTCCTCGCTAGTGATTACAAAAACACTGCAGTACTGGTGGCTCCCTAGAGGCAGTGCTCCGATGGTAGGGAGCCATTGGGGTTTGCGCGCTGCAAAGCATCCGAACTGTTGCCATTGGGTGGGCACAAATACAACACACCTGGTGTTCCTTGGCTAATTGGACACACCTGAATAGCACACTATAAGACACATCTCACTCTAAACCATGATCCTTTGACAGTCAGCACAGATGTCTGTAATGGTATTTGTGGACAGAGAGAAGGCAGGCTATTTCATCCCCTCACTGGTCACACACCTCATACTTTACTTGCTCCATTAATTTATTTCTGTATCATGGGTGTCTTTGAACTTTTTTAGTGTTGGTCCCTTTACCATTTTAGTATGCCACAAAACACAAATCCTAAGTTTTTGGAGCAAGAGTTGTCAGTCCTGGTGGATGAAATTTTTAGGGTAGAGCCACATTTGTTTGGAGCACAAGTCCAACATACTCCTCTTAGTAGGAAAAAAGAAATGTGGGACAGAATAATTAGCAAAGTGGATGCTGTAGGTACCATTCCTCACACAGGGGGATATTAGGAAGCAGTGGAATGACATCCAGAGCAAGGTGCGTAACCAGGCCTCTATGCACCACCTGGAGGCCCTGAGGACTGGTGGTGGCCCTCCCAGCACACCTGCGCAGTTTCAACTCTAGGAGGAGATGTTCCTGGCCATCATCCACACTGAAGGCATACATGGAATAGCTGGGAAGCACAGTCTGGTAAGTCTCACTTCCCAAACTCTCATTACACCTGACTAGTCAGTTCTGTTACAAACCAGATCTCAACAATGTGTGAAGCAAATATTTCCCTAACTGAAAAACTGGAAATTATCAGTGGAGGAGAATTTCCTGGCCATCATCCACACTGAAGGCATACATGGAATAGCTGGGGAGCACAGTCTGGTAAGTTACTTCGCAAACTCTCATTACACCTGACTAGTCAGTTCTGTTACAAACCAGATCTCAACAATGTGTGAAGCAAATATTTCCCTAACTGACAAACTGGAAATTATCAGTGTCAGAGGTGAAAATATTCCTGTGTGAGTGTTTAGTGTTACATACAGGGTGTGTTGCAGCAAATCTCACACCATGCCATGACGTTCATAAGTGTATTAGGCTGAGGAAATATCCCCAGAAACATCTGATCTCACCCAAAGGTATGGCTCATACCAACAGGTCAATGTCTGCAGGTATGACACACTACCCATCTAGATATGGCAGCCAATATGGTATTGAAATGTATACAACTGTCATGATGCCTTGTAGCACTGTAATGTATCTATTAGTTTGAACTGAGAGTTTCATGTGGGATCTCTTTATTTAGCCTGCGGAGAGTAAGCCCTGACAATGAGTTGCGGCCAGCATGACCCATGGTGAGCTCAGTCTAGCACATGGGCCAGACTGGGACACAGGCATAATGGCAATACTACTAATGCACAGAGCATTCTCCCCTACAGATACTTGGTTGCACACTAAATCTGTAATTTGAACCAATAGTGAGCCTCATTGCTCATACATCGACTACATGTTGATGACTGTTTTTGGTGAATCCCAGACCAGTTATCGCTTTCCATTGAGTCTCCTAATTTTTTTTAACTATTTGTCCTTATCAGTGACTTCATCACACAGGTCTGTGGTCACTTTGTTGTGTGTCATACTTGCATTGTACAGGCATATTGCACACATGACACATTCAATGCAGATACTTACTTAATCCTGATGCAATCTTGTCTGATTCACCAGCTTGTTCAAATCCACCATATTACACAAGACATTTGATGAGATGTTGAATGTCATTCCTGTAACAATGCCCCATGTGGTTAAAGGTGTGTCCTGTGACGGCTGCATTTACCAAAGCAAGTCAACTATAGATAGTCAGAATCCCCAATATTTAATTGACATGTCCACACTTTCCAAGAGATGTGACTCTCAGTGACAGACATGGCTGCCTGTTCTATGTTAGCTGAATGTTAGGATGTAGTTTATACTATGTTACCTGCCTGTATGGTCGATATGCATGTAGTAAATAGGCCTGTCAGTAAAAGTAGCTGTACAGTCATGCATAGGTATCTTGGCCTTTCTAAGGGCACAATGGTGTTGTCTTTTCCATAGATCATCACCTTATATTACTGTTAGGGTGTCCCTGGCATACATAATTGTAGTGGTCACCATTAGTCATTTTAAGGACTTGAGTATGGTTGAGCATAGTCAATGTGTGCCCATGAACTTGAGGATCAATGTCTCAATAGTGCGTAGCCTTTGGAAATGACACATTTGGGGACATATTATCAAGAAACGGCGTTACAATTATCACCGCTTTAGCGGCAGGAAACTGCCGCTAAAGCGGCGATAATGGGCTTGATAATATGCGCTTGTGAATTCTCATAGAAGCCCATGTGCTGGTGTGAACATGGGCTTCTATTGGAATTCTCCAGGGCATATTATCAAGCACATTATCGCCGCTTTAGTGGCAGTTTTCTGCCGCTAAAGCGACGATAATCTTAACTCCGTTCTTGATAATATGCCCCATAGTGTGTTAAGTGGTAATGAATGTGTGTAATAGCTGAGTACAAGATGTATTCAGCCCACAAAATAGTCCTACCACTAGCTGTCCTGATCTGTTTGATCATATATTTTCCATTTATATAGGTCAACGCCCGTCAAAAGCAAAGGTTGTGTAAAGCCATCACCATAAGGTGCGGACCCTGGGGTTCTATAGCCAGTGGAGCATCCTCTGCAGGAAGAGGTGGGAGGACCTAAGAAGCGCAACCCGAAAGTGTGCCAAAAGACAGCTTGGCCTGTCTTGCCAACCTTCCAAAAGTGTGTGCTGGAGCCTGACACCCTAATGGCCTGCATAATCGCGGTGTCCTCTTTGAAGCTATAAAGGCAGTTGAGGGCCCAACAGCAACTACATGAGGGAATGGTAGCCGGATCCCTAAATATCACATTGGCCATTTGGTGTATTACAGGCAGGCATTTGCCCGTTCATATTGAGGGTTGTCCATGTGCGACGCACATACAACATTGTTGGTTGTATAGGTCTGGTAGTATGTGCATGCCGATGTGCTCTGCCTATTGTCTTTATGACCAGGAATATAGTAGAGTTCAGCCCACTAGCAATTTACAGTTTTATGTAGAAACATGACTGAGTATATTGATACATCAGATCTTGACTTATGGAGTAGTGGATGACAATTGTCCCAACAAGGCCAGTAGTGTCCATTATGTCAGATAGACACTCAGCAGTACTTCCCCTTGGTAATTGGGGAATATAAAGTGAACCAGTATAAAATACATCACTGGTGCCATAGATATTAGACTGTACATGTTGTCATGTGCACCTTTCCCTGTTGTATAGTCTTGTGCACTATAGTTGCATACATGATCTACACGTCTCCATTTGTTCATGGTTGATTCCATCTAAAATGGGTGTGTATGCCAATCTGTGTTGGCAGCTATACTACTGTACATATTGAATAAACATGGCAGTATGACTTATCCATCTTTCCAACAAGATATCTTATTAGGCATATGACCATTTGCTTGTTGCGGAGCCTTGTGTGGAGTATGTATTACTAAGTTTGACTTTGATGACCTATTTAAAGAAAGTGGGTCACTAAGGTAAAAAATAAGACCCAAAATGTATAACCTGTTAAGTATCCTACTAGTTACATGAGGATAGAGATCCTACAACTTCAGTCAGGCATTTGGAGATGTCTGTTGGTATGACTTCACTGTGAGGAGGTGTGGAGGTTTGGGCTATCATGCATGCATGTGCTCATGCTCATTAGTCCCCAAACAAACAGGAACTTGTAGGTTGAGTCTTCTGGATGCTTGGTAAAAGTTTTGTGATCAAAGCTGTTAGTCAGGTGTGTCCTGGCGCATGCAATAAACCTATTTTGTTTTGCTCTTCAGCATCATCCCACGCAGGTGAAGGTTACATGGCCGGCATCAGTGGGGAAGCAGCTGGCCACAGTGCTTCTGGTCAAAATACATAGAAAACGATTGAGTCAGTGGCCCAGATGATGAGGGGGGTGCCAAGGAGGATGAAAGCTTTTCTGAGTCTTCCTCCAGCGAAAATTCCCAAGTGATGGCAGACGTAGCAGGACAAGTACTACTATCTTCCTTGTCCACCACTCCACAGTCAATCTCCACCCTCCCTGCTGCTCTCCACCCAGCTGTCCGACCCCATAACCCTCATGTGGGATCCCGCAGGGATCTTCGTTATCCCCCCACGTGTTTAATCTCTACCTCCTCCCCCTGATTCAGTCCTTGAAGGAAAGGAAAGTGACCACCTTCAACAATTAATGTTTACCATCGACAACTCACCTAAATCAGTTTCTGAATTTCAGGCCACTATATTGTACATCCGTCACTGGATGGACCACAACCACTTAAAGCTCAACCCAGGCAAGACAGAATTAGTTTTGATGGGGGGCAGCCACAATTTCTGGGGCCCACACTATTGGCCTACGGAACTCGGACACCCCACCCCCTCCTCCACTGCCAAGAGCCTTGGTGTCACTATAAACATTGACCTATCACTAAGATCGCAAGTCGGATCAGTGATCTCGTCCTGCTTCTTCCAGCTGTGAAAGATCAGATAGATCAGCCCATTACTCACACAAGCGGCACTGATACAGGTCGTGATAGCCACGGTGCTGTCACATTTAAACTACGCTAACTCAGTCTATCTGGGTATGCCACTTTTTCTAACTAAGCGGCTACAGATGGTTCAGAACCAAGTGGCCAGACTGATTCACCAGCAACCCAGGTAGCAATCTGCCACCCCCCTTTTAAGAAACCTACACTGGCTCCCAGTCCCCAACGCTGCACCTTTAAAACAGGATGCCTAATTTTTAAATCCCTACATGGTCGGAGCCCCAAATTCACAGACAGCCTCATATCAAGTTACACTCCCTCACGTAACCTACACTCAGCCCATCTCCAGCTACTGACAACCCCTACTTTCAAGCTAAAGTGACAAGAGGGTTGTAGGTTTGCCTCCTTAGCCCCTAGACTGTGGAACTCTTTCCCACTAGAGATCAGGTCATGTTCTGACCTTCTGAGTTTCAGGAAAAGTCTTAAGACATGGCTGTTTGTGCAGGCCTATGAATATTCTTCCTTCGGCTCGGCTAATTCTAGACTCAGCGCCATGAAACCAACCGGTGTACGTGCGCTTTATAAAATTCTTTTAACATAACATAACATAACATTAACATAGGGTAGCAGTCTCCTTCATGGCAGGCAGCTCCGCCCCTTCCCCAGTTCCTCCCGCTGCCTTGAGTGAGGAGACTAATCACCTCCTAAGGCCCATCTCTGTAGGTCAGACGGCACTACTGAGCACCATCCAGATGCTAGGCATCCATCTGCAGCATATAGTGGCCTACCTGGAAGGCATCCATGCTGCTCAGTTTGCCCTACATAGATCCTTTCAGGCTCTGGCCTCCTCCCTCATGGCAGTCTTCCACCAACGCCAGTCTTCCGCACCCCGTCCTTCTTATGTCCCATCCCCATGCCTTATTCCACATCCTATCCCAAGCACACTCACCCCTTTGCATGCATCCATACCAACAGATACAAGCATGAGACACAAAAATAAATGCCACAAGGGATACAGGCATGCATCCACACATTACAGACTCATCACCCTAACCACCCCACCACCACCCAGCATTCCCACAAACAGCACACCCGTACCATCACAGCCAACCACCACACCCAGCATTGCCCCTGACAGCCCACCAGCACACACAGAGCCATCCATCACACTCAGCATTGTGCAGACAACACACACACATAGAGCCATCTACTACACCTAGAATTGCACCAGACAGCACACCTGCATACACAGAGCCATCCACCACACAAAGAATTGCCCCAGACAGCACACCTGCACACACAGACCCATCCACAAACACCCACCATACCCTGCCCATCCCCCTGGTCCTCCAGACAAGAACACACACCCACACACTCACCCACATAACCTACACCAGCACAAACAACACTACCATCCACACATGACACTTCCACTCTCTCTAGCTCCCAAGCCCAATACACTTACGACTGTCTGTCCTAAACACAGTACCCATATTGCATACTTCTTTGCCCCTGGCTTTATGCTTGTGAGCCACAAAACCCTACCTCACATAACAAAGGGACGGACTCCCATACCCCAACCCATCCCTTTCACTTCCCAAACCAACACCCCCAAGTAAAAAGCTATCCCTCCCACAAAAATACAAACCCAGCAACACCCCAAACCACCACTTCAAAGAAAAAAACCACCCCTCCTAAATCCGAGCCCACCATTCCCAAGAAAAAAGCCTCCCCTCCTAAATCCGAGCCCACCAATCCCAAGAAAAAGCCACCCCTCCTAAATCCAACCACAACACGTCCCAGCAGAAAGCCACCCCACCTAAATCAGAACCCACCACTCCCAAGAAAAAAGCAATCCCTCCTAAAACCCACACCACCACTCCTGCAACCCAAAACACCCCCTTAAACCCAAAGCCCCCCTTAGCCAAACCAAACCCCTCACTCGCAATTAACATCTTTGAGGTACCTGGACTGCCCTCTCGATGCCCCCTTCATAGGGAGGCTCCCCTGGCAGTGTTTTGGTAGGCATGTTAAGTGGCACAGCACTGTGCTGGTCCAAAACAAGACAAATTTGGACTGACCATTCGCCTTTTTTGCTACCATTCCCTCAGTTATGGGACATACAACATTTGTTTGTTTTGGAAAACAGTTGTCCTATCGTTACTTCTTTTGCTAATTGATGTCCGGGTATACTTGGGGATGTGTGACTATAGTTGTGGTTTTTTAACCCTGATTGATGTGCAATGTTAAGAGGATTGTATAGTCTGGCCTAGAAAACAGTGTTGCAGTCACACAGGACAAGATACAGGTTCAATGGATGGATATGTTGGAAAGATAAAAATTGGGCCTGATATTTAATGGTATGTGGATATCCTGTGGTAAGTATTTCTGGTTGGAAATCTTTGAAGTTGAAATTCTCCCAATATTGTATATTGTATATGTGTATGATGTGTGCAAGCTAGTTATGTGTTTCACTATATCTGGGGGTAGTGTTTTGTGTTGGTATTTTGGATTTTACTTTGGAGATTGTTCATTAGTGTGTGTACCTTACACCTAGTTGATATTTCAGCAAACGCATGAAGTTCTACTGTGTTTGGTTTTATACTTTGACATTACACATTACACACATCGGCATGACAGTTGGCTATGCTATTGGTTGTCCCTAATATACTTCTCTCGACAGGTACTGTGAGCATTGAGATTTCAAGACATGGGCAAAGAGAACTGTGGCCCAGGAACTCAGGCTTTCAGGTTTACCCCCTGGTAGTAGCATTGCTATTCTGCAGAAATTATTTACATTGGGACCTTTGCATGCTTTTCACTCAATTTCAATTTATATCCTGTTCACCTGACTGCCTTTTGGGTTGGGTGCTGTGTGAGAGTACATAACAGTGATTAGGCATGACGTGTATTTTGTAGTTCTTCACACATCCTTGCAGATCCATGTTTGATATCATACCTGGAACTGCCAAATGGGAAAGGGGAGAGTGCCACAGAAAATGATAAGTGTGATGTTCAAGAGTCGCTGCTGCTGTATTACAGTAACTGACTGCCGACATCACAATATCCCATTATTATTTGTGTACACATTGTGCCTTTTGTGGGGCTGCCTGTGCAGTGTCAGTGACCTTGCCGAGGAGACCATCATGTAGTTGTAATTGGATCGTACCTTGTGAATACTTCCAAAGGGGGCCCACAAAATATGGTTTGCACAGGGACCCCATACCTCTTTCCAGGTCCATGGCGGACCATCTATTTGCAATGTAATCGATGGCATCAGGTACGTGTATAGCTTACCGTCATTTGAGTGCACAACAGCATCTGTTTGAATATTGTCCATTAGATACAGCAGCGGCAGGACGTTTAATATTGGGTCCATGGCGGCACAGGACGTGTGTAGCTGTGTACAGGTCAGTTTCAGCCATTTATCCCTTACTTTCTGCCAGCTCGGATGTGGTGGTTGCACCACAACAGGAATATCGGCGTTCAAGCACATAATAATTGCTGGCAGGCGCTTTCCGCTCCACAGCTGCTGTTGAGATTTACTGGTGGCAGTGCACTGGCGGGATCTCCTATGTGCAACTGCCTGCATCGTAATTAGGTGCTCAGACCGCTCATTCAGTGGTGGTGATCCCACTTGTAATCAGCCCCTTTATCTGACTCCAACACTGAAACATAGAGGTGTGTCTGCGGATCACTGAGATAATATCGGTGCATTAAATATTGAAAAACACAAAAATATCGGAAATTAACAACATTGAAAACAAAAATATCAACTCCCTATACTGAACTATAAAAACCACAAATATCGATAACACAAAAATATTTTTACCTGTAAATAACATGAAAATATCAGAAACAAAAATATTGGCACTTTTAAATAAACATATGATATGCCAAAAATATTGATTCACACAATATTGACTGCAATATTATTCATTTATTTATTTATTTTGAAAGTTTTGTATTGCGGGTATCAGAGCGCTTTACAGGGCAAATATTGGTGACAGAAATTCACATAAAAATAATATAGGTTAGACTAATACAAAAGTAGTAGCTATTACATACTAGCAAATATATACACGGTTGTATAAATAGTTCAAGTGAATTTGGCGAAGAGAATCGATTTCACTTTTTTTTAAAATGCTGTGGATGGGTTCTGTCTCGTTTCTGGGGCAAGGCATTCCAAATCCTGGGAGCCATTCCTGAGAAGGTCCGGTTGTAGGTTTCTTTCTTAGTGAATCGTTGTGGTTTCAATAGAAAATTATAGGAGCTCCTGGTGGTTCTATCACCACCTGATAGTACCAATTTCTCAGCTGGGTATCTCGGGGTTTTGTGATGTAATGCCTTGTGCGTCATACAGGCAATTTTCAAATGGATTCTGGCCTCAAAAAGTAGCCAGTTGAGGGCACGGAGTTCAGGGGAGATGTGACAGTTTCTTTTGGAGCCTGTAATGAGTCTAGCAGCTGAGTTGATTGAGGCTCTTAGAGGGGCCGTTGTCGATCTGGGAAGGCCGCAGATAGTGACACTCCAATACTCCACTCTGGGGATTACTAGAGCTTGAACTGCCTGTTTGAAGTCATTTGTGGAAAGGAAGGGTTTCAATCTTCTCGGGTTGTTCATCTGAAAATTTGCTCCTTTAGTTGATGTGTTTCTACATATTTAGCTTAGTGTCCAAAGTTATTCCAAGCGATTTCTCAGAGTCGATGATGAGAGGTTAACCGTTGAGTTCTTGAGGTTTTGTATCCACTCGTTGATGATTGTTGATTGGCTGGGGAGAGCGATTAAGAGGAATTCGTTTTTTTCGAAGGTGTTTAGTACCAGGTCTGCATTTCTTGGAGAGTTGAATTGAGAAATGTGATGTCCTCAAGTGAGTGGATCTTTCTGTAGAGTTGTGTGTTGTCTGCATACATGTGATAGTGGACATTCGAGGAGCTGAAAAGATCGAGAGTGGTTTCATAAACAGGTTAAAAAGTGTAAGGGTGAGGGATGATCCCTGTGGTACTCCTAAAGTGACTGGGGTAGGCTTGGATAAGAAATGATTGAGCTTGAAACTTTGTGTTCTATTTTGAAGGATGGAGGTGAACCACTTTAGGACTGAACCAGATAGTCCCATTCTGTGTTTCAAGAGATCTAGTAAGTTGTCGTCTTTGACGGTGTCGAAGGCCGAGGCTAGGTCAAGCAGGATTAGTCAACAGGCTTTGTTTTGGTCCAGGATTTCAAATGCGTAGTCTATTATGTGGGTCATGGCTGATTCAGTACTATGCCCTGCACGAAAACCTGATTGGAATTGATTAAGCAAGTTGAAGTGGTCTATGTGGTTGCTAAGCTGTGTGTGAACACATTTTTCTAGCAGTTTGGCCAAGGTGGGTATGTTGGATAGTGGGCGATAGTCATTCAGTAAACACTTAGAGGGGGGGGGACAGGGAGCGTTTAAAGAAAAAAGTAGGTCCAGTACCAATGCTCCCAAGGACAAATATATACTCACTGGTTGGTAACTGTTCCTGAAAGAAAGGATCTGCAACCTACTTGGTTACATAGAAAAAATGTAAGAAAATAGGCTCTATATGTGTTCCTAGTCTGATGAAGATGGGGGAATTTCTCCTTTAGAAATAGTGCCCTCACACACCCTTGCGAGTGTCATGCTTCATCATCGGGCGTTGCTTCTCGTGGGGGCGGCGCTGCTGTCCTCCATGGGCCCCGTGAGAGGGCTCTTTATTGGAGATCTTTTAGGAGACGCCGCAGTTGTGCATGTGGGTGTGTGGGCCTAAAATAGGGGTGTTGTGCTAGTGTGTTAAAATTACCCTACCGGTACTTTGAGATTAGTTTATTCGTAGGTCCGTGGGGTAAGAGTAAAAGACAAGTTTTCTGGAAAATAGGGCACCTCTTTTTAACAAATATGATAGAGGACGAGGTATTACTCTGCTGCTCTCAGTACCCGAGTGTGTTTGTGATAGTGAAGCCTGGTCGACATGTTTCGCGCTAGACGGGGGTCCCTAATAGATCTTGGTGCGCTTCGTCAGGACCGTGTGAAGTGAATTAGTGCATTAAAATATTAAAAATAGGAGCAGGGAAAGAAACCCCTATAGTCCTATGGTACCTTTATTAAGGCTCTGCGTGAGTTTAAGTACTCGTGGGAACACTTCAGTGGTGTTCCTGTTGTTTACCTGGAGGGAAAGAAACCAAACAACAACAGACAAGGTGGACAAACAAATATAGAAACACAAGTTATAGTGAATCAATCGTATCCACAGTTTACTTAGTTATGGCTGCTGTTCATAAATCACAACATGCAACTTGTGTTTTTCTTTGGTAGACACGTATCTTTCTTATATATACAGCCACCTAAACATATCATGACGCTGACAACCGTCTATATCGGTGGGTCAGAATGAGGTCTCATGCGTCGGCCTCTCGTTATCTGTGCAGGTAATGCTATGGCTTAGACCTATGACTCGACATTGTGCCCACTGCATGCACCCCAGGGTGCAGAGGCACAAGAGAGCCCTGTATAAACCCGTTTGTTTCCTCTCCGCCAGGGTTTTCATGGGTGGAACCGCAATGAAAACCGTGGTGGTGAGGAAACTTCTAATATGCTTGGCCAGACTGCATCTTGATGCCTCCTGACCACTGCAACAATGTCAGGGAACAGCAGTTCCCTGATGCTGCGGAGGGGCAATGGCGGTCCGACCTCCCTAATAGTAATAGGGCGGTCAGGAGACAGCTGCCTCCGTGCCCCTTCGTGTCTGGCGGTCCATGACTCATAATCAGCCACAAAAGGGGTGATATTTATTCTCCTCTCTCCAATCGAACCATATTGGGGGAAGGTGTTGAATGCTAAAGGGGTGACATTTACTATTCCCATCCAAATCTAAACCAATTTGGGAAGGTGTTGAACACTAAAGGGGCGACATTTACTATTCCCACTTCAAGCTAAATCAATTTGAGGAAGGTGTTGGACACTGAAGGGGTGAGATTCACTATTCTCACTCCAATCTAACCATATTGGGGGAAGGTGTTGGACATTAAAGGGGTAACATCTACAAACAAATGTAATTAATAATATTATTTGTTACAACTAACATTAATAATACAAATTTTGCATTTCTACTGCAGACAAATAAAAGTAAAATGAATAATTTTTTAATAAAATTTAAATAATCCACTCCAACATAAATTATTTAAAAAAATTGTTAGACACCAAATGGGTAACATTTACTACTCCCACTCCAATTTAAACCAATTTCGGGGAGGTGCTGGATGTGACATTTACTATTCCCACCGCAATCTAACCATATTGGGGAAGGTGTTGGACACTAAGCGCCTGATTACGGTGTGGCAACGGGTCTCCCTGCTAGATTAGGAGCTTCCTCCTGTCTGGCTGGCTTTTTTGGCATTCCCATGGTGATTCCTCTAAAATGGGCCCCCCAGTGGGAACACCAATAACAGTTCCTGCACAGCATGGACTGAAAAGTCCATGCCGTGCAGAAACTGTGGTGCATGCACACAGTGGGACACACGTTGTGCCCCTGCATGCACCCCAGGTTGAAGAGGCCCAAGAGGGCCCTGTATGAACCCATTTGTTTCCTCACCACTAGGGTTTTCATGGAGAGGGCACCACCACGAAAACCATGGTGGTGAGGAAGCTTCTAATATGCTTGGCGGGACCGCATATTGATGCCTCCTGACCACTGCAACTGCAACTGCTGCGGCAGGGCAATGGAGGATCGACTGCCCTAATCGTGATAGGGAGGTCGGGAGACAGCCACCGCCATGCCCTCATGAGTCTGGCGGTCCATGACTCGTAGTTGGCCACAAAAGGGGTGACATTTACTATCCCCACTTCAATCTAACCATATTGGGGGAAGGTTTTTAATGCTCCAATTTTGGGAATGTGTTGGACAATAAAGGGGTAATATTTATTTTTCCTAGTACAATCAAAACCAATTTGGGGAAGGTGTTGGACACTATAGGGGTGACACTTACTATTCCCACTTCAATCTAAACCAATTTGGGGAATGTGTTGGACACTAGATGGGTAAAATGTACTGTTCCTAGTGCAATCCAAACCAATTTGGAGAAGGTGTTGGACACTAAAGGGGGGAAATGTGCTATTCCTACTTCAATGTAAACCAATTTGGGCAAGGTGTTGGACACTAAAGGGGTGAAATTTACTACTCCCCCTGCAATCCAACTATATTGGGGGAAGGTGTTGAACACTAAATGGTTTACATTTACTATTCCCACTCCAGTCTAAAGCAATTCGGGGAAGATATTGTACAATAAAGGGGTGACATTTACTTTTCCCCCTACAATGTAAACCAATTTGAGGAAGGTGTTGGACACTAAAGGGGTGACATTTACTATTCCCACTCCAAGCTAAATCAATTTGAGGAAGGTGTTGGACACTGATGTTTGATGCAAAAGAGGGTAAATTTACAATATCCACTTCAAAATAAAATATTTTACATGAAATATTACAAAATGAAAATATTACATGCCCAATCAATACTCCATATTCATATATATTAGATTTACATAAGATTACCTAATATGTTATGTAAAACCACCACTTTCATCTAAACTACAAACCTTAATATACATATTTAAATTTTAAATTATAAAATAAATATTTTAATCACTATTAAAATTAATATATTTTTTGACAATATTTACTACCATTCATAAGCTTGAAAAAGTAAAATAAAAATTAAATCATAATAGAAAATTAACAATCATAAATGTAAAAAATATTTTAATAACATTTATATTTCAAAAAGTCAACTGTAACTTAAAATTGAAAATAGATTAAAAAACATGTTGACACAATTTGAAATATTTTGTAAAGTAATGTAAAATGTATATTTTTAAGATAAAAATATTTCTACATTTTCTACTTTATTAAAATATTTTTGTATGTTTTAATATTTTATATTACATTTTTCCATTTAAAAAATATTTCCTTCCATTAATATATATCTTGATTAACATCAAATTAAAATATTTTTAAAATATGAATATGCTAAAATACATCTAAAAATTCAAAATTATGAATTTGCATATCTTTGAAATTATTACCTTAAAATGTAAATTGAAATCATATCTTTTTTTAATATATCCCCACTCTTATCCCCTAAAAACCAATATCCTAACACGAAAAAATTCATTATTCAACAATTAGTTATATAAATTTATGCAACTAAAAATATAATTTTCAACAATTTCATACGTAAAAAATGACTGTGCTAAAACGCAGATAAAACAATAATAAGCATATACAATCAAACACACTACTTTACATACTAATGAACACTAATAAACGGTATTACATACAACAATATTTTCTACATCAATATTTTTTAGAATGATAATAAAAACAACAACATAAATATATATTTCCCTTCAATATTTCTGTCCACAATATTTTTCATGTCCCAACATTCTTCACATGATATTTGTTCTCGGATATTTTGTCCGAACACTGTGTCTGTCATCCACCTGGTGTATCTCACTCACAGGTACTTATGCTAAAGATTGTCTCTTATTCTTGCTGCCTAAGCTAATTAGTCTGATGGGGTTGAACTAGACACCAGTTGTGGTGTGGTTGTCAAGTCACCTACCAAGCACAGGTTCCTCCTGGACCCTCCACAAATGTTCTTTTGGACCTCGCTAGTGACTATGGTTACCAAATAACTTACAATGATTTTGTATCCTCCCCTCCTAAAGTATTAGTAGCAGAGGTTTCGTATCAATTGGGGTGTGTGACTAATGAAATTAACTAAGCAATGGCAATACTGTTATTTTTGCAAATATTATTGTGGGCACACATTTTCTGGTATGAGTAGCCATATTGTATTGGAATCTACTAGACATGACAATAACAGGCAGACTGCTGACCTAGGGTCTAATGTAGACTATCACCTTGCCAATCTCCCTCCATGGCAACTGGAATTAGAATGTCAGTCAAAGTACAGAAAACTCCCAGCATGTAAGGCCCTTTCTTTTTTGCAATGAAAAAAGTCATCCTCTCAGCATAGTTTCAGTGCTTTCATTGGAGCCTTAGCGACAGAGGCTCTGCTGTAGACACATCCATCTCCACCTGACTTGCGGAAATCTTTAAATATAGTGGAGTATAGGCAGCTGAGTTCATCCCGCTGAGTGGTCCACAAAACTCTTTTCAGACCAGTCAGCCCGATGAATCAGCAATACATGTGCATACTAATTCTTTTCACAATCCAACACAGCAATCGATCAAATGGAAATATGCAGTTCCTCGGCCACTTCCTCTAAGATGCAGGGATTGTTCCTGACAAAGTGATTTGAAAGGACAAGAGGAGTGATTTGCTTACCTAGAAATCTGGGGCTGTTTCTAAATGTCAATGGGTATCCCATTTGGTCTGGGAGCTGTTGGTGATTTGGCTTGTGAAAAGAGGTGCTAAAGGCCAGTAACTGTTACAAACTTGAAATGTGATTCACTCACACTGACATCAATGCCACTATGACAAACTACCCACACAAGTACCTATTTAGAGCCATACATTATTTAACCTGAGCCCCCACTTCATCTTCGATTTTGAATGGCCCCTTCTCCTCACCGCTAGGACCCACAGTTCTTTACGGTGATTAGATTTAATACAGTTTAATTCTCCCCCATTTATATAGTAGTAATCCTCCTTAATTTTCCATGCATTACTTTTACTCCTCAGTTCATGAGTGTTTAAGCTAGCTATTTTTATTGGAACCTAGAGGGCCTATGACCAGCAAGCACAGCGAGCCTTTTCTGATTTTTGTCGACCCATGTCTCTTTCTTTTGACTGGCTTACTCACCTGTTTGTTGAACACTCACAGCTCAACCCCCTCCAGGTGCACCCACAACTAATCAACAGTAGTCTCCCGGTCAGCATATTTTTCATAATGGAAAAGCTAGCTCCTCTCCCACTTATTGGCACACTATCAAACTCTTCGGAACGTAGGTTGTTTTATATCCTCACGGGGTTTATTCATTTTCCAGTTCCCCCTTTATTCTACCCGGTTACCTTTCCTTCAATCAATAATACCGCGAGCAACAGTGGCCAGAAGAGTTACTAACATTCTCCCCCCTCATGTCAATTATATAATCCAATATTCTTGCATAGTGTAGACAGTTAAAGTGTGGGGCATATTTACTATTATTTCGCGAAAGCAGCGCAGCAAGGAAGAGAGCACATATGCTCGATATTTACAACAATATGGAGCCTTTTTCTTTCTCTTTGCGCTGGCACACTGTGTGCTGCGTAGAGCCAACGCAGGGGCCCGTGCACCATATTGCAAGGGTGACAGCTTTACGGGCAGGATTGTTTTCATTTAGGAAGGGATACCTTCCTGCACCAAAAAAATCCAAAGAGGAAATAACAAGGAATTTCTTTTATCCGATTTGATGCAATCCCAGGTTTACAAACGTTCGTAAATCTGTAATTGATACAAATGAATGGGTGTGTGCACGGAAACGCCCATGCAGCGCCTACCAGCTTGAAATGTAATGTAACGCCGCACAAGCCACTGCATTGTTGCATGTCTTCACAAAGCCATTGTGTGGCTTGGTACACCTTATCCAAACTTTTGTGTACTCCTTGTGCAAGCAAAGCAAAAGCTTAGTAAATCTGGGCCCAAGATTTTATCTCCCAGATTGGAAACATGCATATAACATGCAGGGTGCCCTCGTTTTTAATGCCTTTGGGTTAGAAATGAGGCCTGGGAAAAACGTAGCCATAATTCTCCTGAACTAATGAGCATCAAACTGAGGAAAACATAAACAGCAAAACATACACCTGTTTTAAGTTATAATGATTAGTCAATATATAAGAGCGTTGGCATGGAAGAAGTGAAAAGAATGTACATAGGAAAATATATGATTAGGCAAACTATGTACACAGATTAATTAGTGGATACTTCCAACAACAACAGGGGACAATTAAGAACACATGTAGGAGCTGGAAGTAGGGGGGGGGGGGTAGGGTACTGGAGCACCCCCAAAGAAACCTTGCTAATGTTTTCTCTAACACACAACACAATTTAAATACCTCTAAAATGAACAGTACAAATATGTCAAAATATATTAGCAGTTAGGAAAGCTTGTAATTCTGAAGTGTGATGGAAAAAAACATGGTGCCGATTAGGATCCTGGAAAAAATTTCCCCAACCGAATTGAATCTGGACTTTTTTCCGTACAAATGGTAAAAGCGCCGTACAAACTGCCAATTACGATTCGTATGGGAAAAAGTCCATACAAATCGCATTGGGAAAATTCCCCCACACGTCCTCGGGTCGGGAAAAGTCTCCGACACGTCCCCGGACATTTTTACGTACAAATGGGAAAACTGAAGTCCCAATGCGCAATTACGATCCGTCCCATCCGTCCGATTGTACAACTGTATGGAAAAAAGGCCATCCGGAGCGAACTCCCATAGCAACCATAGAGATGTCCAAACAAGTGCCTGGTACGCGCCGTACCCCTCCCCCCGCCCCCGTATGTTCGCGCCGTACCCCCAGCCCCCCCGCGGATGGGCGCGCCGTACCCCCAGCCCCCCGTATGTACGGAGCGTACCCCCACCCCCGTATGTACGGTGCGGACCCCCAGCGCTACGCGCTGGGGGTCCGCACCGTACATATGGGGGTGGGGGTACGCTCCGTACATACGGGGGGCTGGGGGGTACGGGGGTACACTCCGTACATACGGGGGGCTGGGGGGTACGCTCCGTACATACGGGGGGCTGGGGGTACGGGGGTACGCTCTGTACATACGGGGGGCTGGGGGGTACGCTCCGTACATACGGGGGGCTGGGGGGTACGCTCCGTACATACGGGGGGCTGGGGGGTACGGGGGTATGCTCCGTACATACGGGGGGCAGGGGGGTACGGCGCGTACCGGGCCCCCTAATCAGCTCGCATAGCAGCGTACTTAGCTTTTCCGGCAATTTTTAGGTGCCGTGAAAATTTTCCCATCCGGACTGCAGTCGGTGCGAATCGTAATTGCTGATACTTAAAAACATGCCTAACTCCGTCCGGACGTCACGTCCGCGGTGTCCCGGATCACATTTGTATGTATTTTTCTGTCGGTTGGTCTTTTTTCCGAATCGTACAGGAATGGTGTTTCCGTACGAATCGTAATTGCATGTTTGTAAAGTTTTACAACCCGGTACGAGTCGGACGGAGAAAAAGCTCCGACCCACGGTTTGTACCGGGTTTTTCCAGGATCGTAATCGGCCCCATTGTATTGGGATGAAGCAATATGAGGACACTACACTTGGTAACACCCAAATTAAAAGTATTTGCTAAAACTCGATTTTCACACCTTATCATTTGTGTAGTACATATAGCTAGGGCCACTGGAATTTTGTGATTCTGCAGCTGCGGCGTTTTCTGCCTAATATGGATTTGCCACATAATAGTTTCTAGCTTAAACACCTTCTAAAAACATGTGTTTGCTGCCTACCTCTTCGTAAAAGTCGACCAGTCACCGTTCAGTTGCCTTTTGCTGTATTTGAGTGTTAAGCTGTTACTAATGAGGTAGATATTTTGCCCAGACCGTTGTAACATCTGTGAAAAGACAAAATAATGCAAAAATACAGTCACAAAATGTGCTGCATTATGCTGCATAATTTTCATTTTCTTTCCACATAATTTAGTCAACCCTGCTACATAATTGTATCCTCCCCTAGATGCACAGTTTCAGTGGACATTCTTATAGTTATATAAGTAAAACTGAAAAGCTGTGTACATTGGGTGGTGATTACATGGCAACCATAGGTCAAAATAGAATCATCTAAATCACTCCTCAATTATGTGTGTTTTCCCCAGTCTTTTACACAAAAAATCTGGGAGTAGCCTCATGACAAGAATGTCTTCAAGTGTCATCAGATACTGACATACTCTGCCCAAGACGCTTCCTGCTCATATTCAAAATCAAAGAAAACATGACCACTCTCCCACCCCCTCTTCAAATAGCAAAAATTCCCTGGCTTTCACCAGTGATCCTTGTCTTTCTTGCTCTGAGCATGTACATTACAAATTACAGAAAACCTGTAATGCCTACTATGCTGCCCAACACCTTACCTCCTAGCCAACCAATTTAGCTACATGGTGCAACCAATTATGTATTCTAACAGTGATGGGGACAACACCCTGGTCACCACCGTCTCGACTCTAGGTCCTTATCAATGAAGAACATAAAAGGTGATGGAAGGCTGCTTGCAATAACTCTAACCACTGGCAATAGCCCGGGGCAGCACTCCAACCCATTGTTCTTTTCCTCACCATGCCACATCGGTTTGGACCCAGCCATATGAAAATCAGTCTTGGCTTTGCTCCTCATGGGAACAGTTTAGCCTGAACTGCCAAGCCAGGTCCTCCCTGAACCGTAACACAAGCAACCCAGTGATAGGCTCATTAGCCAGATACAGCTCGCTTTCAGTGACACAGTGAGCATGGGACCCATGTCTGAGCATACGCAGGCCTCTTAGGGCGGGAGATGAAACACACAAAAGGTAATGGGAGGCTGCTTGCAATAAGTCTAATCAGTCTACACCTACAATCTCTGGAACAATCTACTCTCTTATGTGAGCCTGGCCCACTCATGACCTTCAGGAAATAGCTCAAATCTGTTCAAACTTCACCCACCCCCTAATGCCTCTTGTCCCTCCACTGGATAACCAGAACACATATCTGACTAGTCATATTTTTGTGTGTTAGCATAGATAAATATTACTGTGGTAGACACTGAAGGCCTTTTTTTATGATAACAGGCGGTGGGATCTCCGCCGCCATCACTTCAGTCAGACGAACCGACAAGCAGGCGGCGGTCCGACCACCCAATTATGATGCGCTTAACTGGCTGGCAGTCGGAAAAGTGCGCTTTAACACTACAACTTGTGCTGCGGCCCTGGCAAATGGCTGCAGCACAAGCCACAGTGTAAAAGAGCACTTTGTGCACATCCATGCACCGTGTGCCATGCACCATGCGGTGCATGGCACACAGTGCATAGATGTTTATGGGCCACTACAAATACCCCCAGGGCCACTTTTCAGCAGCCCACGAGCAACGGGGGCCTTGTTTTGGGCTTCCAAAGTCACTTTTCCAACAGCCAATGGCAGTGAGACCATCATGGAAAGGTTGTCAGAAGGAGACATCGTAATCCAATGGTGGTGCCTGCCTTGGCACCGCCTCTTGTTGGAGCTATGATTTTGACTGCCGCCCTGTCGGGATCACATGATCCTGTCGGAGGCGACGGACTTTCCCACCGACCTCTGCAGTCCGGCTGCCTGCATGGTAATGCGGCTGTCAGAGTGATGGCCTGTCTGTCTGTCGGGCAGACTGCCACCGACGGCCTGTCGGTGGTGATCTGCCCGACATTGTAATTAGGTCCCAAGCTACTGTGTCCTTTGTGTGTTTTCGGTAGGGGTGGGCGGAATTTGCGTAATCGCGTTACGCAAATCTCCGCGAAACGGTAAAAATCTCCGCGAACACGCAGAAATTCCGCGAACACGCGGAATTGCTTGTTCGCGATACTTTTTTCCTGTTCGCGATCGCTGTTTGCGTGCTCGGGGTGAAATGTCTCGCGAACACGCATATTGAGAACGCGAACAAGCAAAAAATTTCACGAAGTCGCGGAACGCAGATTTTTGGGCAATTTCGCGTTCTCCGCGGAACGCGAAATTACCCAAATTCCGCAAATTCCGCTAACGGAACGGAATTTACCGCCCAGGCCTAGTTTTCGGTCCCCCCTACTGTATGACCACTAAATTGATACTTCATTCATGACTTGAATGTATTTGACACCTATGCAATACTAGCAAAAGGTAGGAAAAACTGGCAATCATCTTTAACTGGAGGGAAAGTTTTTAATGGGCTAATTATTCTCATAATTGGGGTGGGAGCAAGAGAGAAGCTAGATTTGAATGAGAGGGCTTGGAAAAAAAGAGCTTATATGTGGACCTGAGGAAGATAAATAGGCTAAAATCAAAGTGTGGTTCAATATACAACATCTTTAGTAGGAGTGGTAGCATTTTTTTTACAATGATATAATCAGATGAAATCAGAAAATAGTGGCATTCTTAAAGTTGCACAAAGTTTTTTGATTTCTTCCAACTACGGGAGACAGAGAAACAAAAACTGTGTGGCAACACCAGGAGCCAGAAATTGTAGATGAGCAGGCTGCACTGTGCTGTGAGCACATCTTGACATCTAAGAAGGTAGCAGCAGCAAATTAGTAAAGTAATTATGAGCAGTTGCAAATAAACAATATTGTAAGAAATTAGGGTATCTGTTGAGTGGGGTGAAAACCCACCTCATATAATAATCACAATCCTTGCCAGGGTAAACCACAATACTTGCCAGGGTGAACCACTAAAGTCACTAAATAAATGTACTTAACCCTCTGGGAACCTGGCACAAAGCAATCAGGCTTAACTTAGAGGCAATGTCTAAAGTATTTTTGCAGTACTCAAACAGTAATTAAGAGAAAACACAAAAAATACCAAAGCAATCTAGAAAAATAGCATGCAATAAAAAACATGACATCAAAACAATAATCCAATAAATACAAGCAAAGATATGAATTTTTAAAGTTTGAATTAAAAATAGCACCAAAATGCACATTACTCTGACCGCTGGTATCTGGTTGTGCTGGACCAAGGCAAAGACAAAAGGTAAGGCCGACCACGATGGAACGAGGGTCGGAAACAGGGAACAGGCGCACCCCAGTGGAAAGACTGTCTTGTGACAAAGAAATCTTTATGGACAAAAATTGGTCGTCAATGATTCACTGATGGGGCATGCTGCAAGCTGAATCCAATGCTGGGCTTGATGATAGCGGGTTGCTGAAGAGCGGGTGGCGACAAAGGCAGAAAAGCTCAGAGCAAGCAGTCCAAACTTTGTGCCCAAGAAGGCCTAGACTACGATGAGCTGCTGCTTGGCATAAGTCCCAGTGAAGCCCTCTATGTTCGGGCTTAGAAGCCTTTCTGGAAGTCAAGCCTCCTTCAACAAGGCAAACCAGCAAGCTGAGGCCAACCAGCAAAAATATTCAAAGCCCCAGCTTTGGCAGTATGGACAGGAGTAGTACACTCTAGCACCAGCAAAAGATCCAGGTCCCACTGGGGATCACTGGGGGATTAAGACTCACGCCAACAGAGGCCAGCAGGCCAGAAGATCCATGGCATGTTAAGTTGGAGCTGGTTGTTTGGACAGTTGCAAGGAGAGAAGCCTCTGGAAGCTTGTTGTGTCCCTATAGGTCAAACAAGAGGTCAGCCAACTGACTCTTGGAGTCACTTCATAACAAGCAGGTTCAGTCTTCCTTCAAGTTCTTCAGACAGCAGGACAGTCCTTCTGATTCTCCATAGTTTCCAGACTGTTTGGGGAGGGGGTCTGTGGGGTCCACTTTTATGCTGAGTGTCAGCTTTTGGGTGCAGAGCAAGCCTTTGTCTGCCCCCTAAACCAGTCCCGGACAGTTCTTCCCCACTGAGTTTGGTGCCAGCCTGACTAGAGAGACAAAAGGGAGGCAGACCTAGGTGTGAGCTTCATCTGCCAGTGACAAGGAAGGCATTATTTGAAGCTCAGGAAGGGGCTGGAAACATCCTGTCAAGAGTGTAGTCACCTCCCAGGGCCCTTTGGCTACTGTCTGGTAGCAATACACATCTTACCACATGGGAGCCATCAGGGGTCAGGTGACATATGTAAACTGGTAGGAAAGCCTTATGGTTTTAGGCAGGGAAATGACAACTTTCTAAACGTTCGAAAGGAAGTGGAGTATATAGTACACGCACTGCTTAGTAGTTCATTGGTTGTTTGTTGTTTGTTTCGTGCTCCAGGGTCTCGCTCTCCGAAATTGAGTGAGTGAAAACGTGAAGATGCACGCCCCAGATCTAGGGGTGTGTCCCCCGGGCACAGATATTGTCCTAAACGTGTCATTTCTAAAATGGTAACATAAAATCTGACTTGACCATCAGACACATTTTAATTTACAATTAAAATTAGTAATTGAACCATTTTTCTAGGTACTCCTAAACTGAATTTAGCACTTATTTAAAAGCTAATAGTGTAAATCAGCGTTAAACTATGGTTAAGGCCAGCTTTTCTACAGTGAAAAACAACTTCGTAGATTTTTCACTGCCAGGATATGTAATATATAAATGACACATGTCCTACTTTTAAAACTATGCACCCTGACCTATGGCCATTTAGGGCCTGCCTTACAAATGACTTATAAGAATTAAAATGAAGATTTAGGCCTAGCAAAAGGTTAGTTTTACCAGATAACAATGGTAGTTAAAAACTGCCCGCCCAGGCTGCAAAGGCAGGCCAGTAGACATATTTTACAGAGCTACGTTAGTGAGTGGCACAATGAGTGATAAAGTCCAATAGTGTCAGGTCCGCAGATCCTCGGAGACGTACGATGCTCTATGGGGTCCACCTCCTGATAGCTCAAAATGCCTGAATGAAACCACAGGCTCTATCGAGTGATCAGGCGAGGGAAGGAAAGGATGGGGACAGCAGGGAGGGAGATCTGAAAAAGAAGCATACAGAGATTAGTACACTTAATGAAAAGGGTACCTATGCACCTCCACCAATGGCCCCTATATACACGCATCTAGCCCCCTTTCTCTAAATACCTGTAAAGGAAAAAGAACGGTTCGTTATGCCACGGTATATCCTCTGTTTTGCCACGGCCTCTATCTTGCTCTAGAGATGGGAGAGCAAAGTTATTACAGCCATACAAGTGTGTTCTACCACTGCGTTATCACATTGCATATAGTTAGATATGAATAGTGCGTACCTAGAGATACACAGCGGCTCGTGACAGGGGTTTTGGAGCTGACATCCGAGGAGCTCACCCAGCCCCTGCAGTGCTACATAAGGCGACAAGTAGAAATAATATTATTTTCCCCCGTGGGATAGGAGAAACACCACAGAACCATAAACAGATGTCTATTCAGAAGATGGCCAGCCCTTCCTGGCCATACACGTATGTTCCCACCTTATACAAACAGTCTGGGCATATACAAGGCGCTGAGGGCTTCTCCGGAAACCTTTCCGCCCGTATACGCGTTTTCTTTGTCCCGGTTGTATTGAACTCATACAGCCCAGAACGTGAAGAAACACAACAGAAGGAAACACCCAATGGTGTAGTCCGCAACTGCAGCATGGACTTCTCTGGTCCAAGTGGGGGCGCTCCGCAAGCCCGCAAGAGCCGGTCCCGGCTCGTCCAACAGGCCTGCGAGTCGCTCCCTCAGCCTAATCAGGAATAATGGATTGCAGGCTCAACGCGCCCACAGGAAACACAGAACAAGGAGGAAGGTGGAATTCCTCCTCGGAGTTGCCACTCCTTGCAGCCTTCTCTATCGCTGCTGCACGCGGCACTCGGAATACAGGGTACCGCAGAGATAAGTACAGAGAAGTTTAAGGCGTACCCAAAAACCTGCACCGGTGCTTCTGCACCCCTACCGTCTCTCGGCGTCTTCTCTAACCTCGCAAGCAATCCGGAATTAGCGGCGCCGCTCCTCGGGAATCCGGAAGTATTTCAGGATTCCCCGACGGGCGTTGTGACATCATCGCTGGCGTGCTGAGCACTGGAAGTCTGGGTAATGTAGTTTTGTCATTCTCGCTACTGCCTACCGGGGGCCGCGAGCGTCGTCGGTGTTCTGCGGTGGCGCCCGCGGTGTGCCGTGACAAATAGTAGCATTTAATTTACTGGTCCTGGGTATATGTAGTCACATATACTGGAGTCTTATTATTAAATTAAATGTGCCACTTAGGTGTATACCAATAACCAGTGCTTAATCTGTAGAATAATAATTTCTGGCACCCAGAATCCCATGGTGGCACCGGCGAACCGACTACAAATGCTTTATATTCTGGAATCCACCTCAGGCCTTTTTAATTGACTTCGAGACACACCCTGACCTTTTATCTCAATCTTGCAGGTTCCTGCTGTCTCCCTTTGTGACCATTTTTTCCATGTTCTCTTCCTCCGCCTATCCACTTTGTTTGTTTCCCCTCTCTTTTACTCAGTAAATACCGGAGGGGGACAAAAAAGTGCCAATCCCTTGAAATGAGTGCTGGTGGCCCCTACTGGCATCCATCAGCTTCCACAAAGCATTGCCAATAACCATGTTAAAGGGAGAGCAAAAGCACTTTACCTCTGGTTAGCAGGTAAAGTGAGGAAAGTCTTATAAACAACAAAAACGATTTCAGCAAACGAAGAAAAAATCTAGGGGAAACCCACACAAAAGATGGAATTTTCCAACAAATAAGATAAAAAAATATTGACAAATGCTAAGGATAGAATTAGAATTATCCAAAATTACATTTCAATTATTCGACAGCGGTGTTCGGCAGTGGAGCGCCGATAAGTGGAGATTCTTCTCGCACGACGGTGCTGTGTCGGGAAAAACAGCCGCAAGAAGAGTGATGCGTCAGTTTCTTCCAGCACCCAACAGAAGGAACAACCTCCAGAGGCCCGGAACTGGAACAGGCACCTCGTGGCAGGACAGAATTATCAGCAGCAGAGTTCAGGGGAGCTTGCTGTTCCTGAGACTTCAGAACAGGAGGCCAGCAAACACATGCCCTTGGAGATCTTCTTCAAGCAGATTCACAGCAAAGTTCCAGTCTTTGTCCTTTCCTTGGCAGAAACAGCAACTGCAGACCCAACCCACACAACACACAGCAAAGGGGCAGTACTCCTCCTCACAGCTCTTCAGCTCTTCTCCTTGGCAAAGGTTCCTCTTGAGTCCAGAAGTGATCTAAAGTTCTGAGGTTTCAGGTCTACTACATATACCCCATTTTGTCTTTGTTCTCTTTGTGCAAGGGTCTCTGAGCCCAGTCCAAACCAGTTCTGTCCTCACTGGTGCAGTATGATTACAGGGGGTGGAGACAGCATTGTGCAAGGGAGACAGGCACTATTCTGGTGCAACAAAATCTCCTCCCACTACTCTAAATGCAGCCAAGCCCCACTCAGCTCAGCTCCGAGTCATCCAGGAAGGACCAGGCACACCTCAACTGCCCTGTGGCTGTCTACAGTCAATGCACATCCCCAGCCCCTAATACTCCAAAACCAGACAGCCAATCCACAAACAGGCAGAGGCACAGAGAATGGTTAAACAAGAAAGTACCTACTTTCTAAAAGTAGCATTTTCAAACACACAATTTAAAATCTTTACTAAAAGATGTGTCATTAAATTCTGAGTTCAGAGAGCCTAAACTTTATTTCACTAGCTGGTCCCAGTGGGAAGTAATACCAGTAAGATGTTGCAAAGTATTTCCCATTCTATCCTATGGGACAGATAGCCTTTCAATAGTGAAAAATGAAATTGGCAGTATTTCACTATCAGGACATGCCACACACACCAGTACATGTCCTA
The DNA here is from genome assembly GCF_964204655.1 of Triturus cristatus. NCBI lineage: Eukaryota > Metazoa > Chordata > Amphibia > Caudata > Salamandridae > Triturus > Triturus cristatus. The sequence goes on from NC_140591.1 coordinate 240,737,165, forward strand.
CCTTTCCCGTACACTGCTCCGTGCCCATGGGGGTACCTTGGGCCTACCATAGGGTGTGTCTTACATGTAAGAAAAGCTACGGTTAGGGCCTAGCAAGTGGGCGCACTTGCCAGGTTGACATGGCAGTTAAAAACTGCACACAGACACTGCAGTAGCAGATCTGAGATACCTTTTCAGGTCTACGCATGTGGGTGGCACAATCAGTGCTGCAGGCCCACTAGTAGCATTTGAATACAAGCCCTTGCACACTTAGTGCACATTACTAGGGACTTACCAGTAAATCAAATATGGCAATTAGGGAGAACCAATTGCAATAACAATTTACACAGGGAGCACTTGCACTTTGACACTGATCAGTAGTGGCTAAGTGCCCAAAGCAAAAACGAAATCTAGCACAGCATCAAAAATACAGACGGTAGAGGCAAAAAGTCAGGGGAAACCACACCAAAGATGCCGCATCTAACAGTAATAAATATATGCTGACAAGGTAATGTAAGATCAGATAAAACTGTGGCATTAATGATAGTAACATTAGTTACAGGAGAGGTAACTGAGACGTACTAGTAATGGTGATGAGACAATAACACTAGACCTAATGGTAGTAGAGGCAAAGCTGTGCATGTGTAGCTATGAAACTAGTATTCAAGTATGAAGAGTTATCTAAAGTTTAGTATGGAAATGAAGCAAGGGTCAAACTGTTTGAGCTTCATGCTGATGATAAAGTGCTTACTTTAGGAAAAAGGTATCCCCCTGGGGGAAACCACTGTGTATTGTGATGAGTAAAATCAGTCTGAACTCTGGAAACTGGAAGGATTTGAATTGCTGGCCAGGACCAATTAGTCATTCAGGGAAATTGGCATGTCCCCCTAGTGCTAGGTGAATTTTGGAGCTTCTCATGAGGCTGGATGAGCTTCACTTAAAGATCTCATAGTACCGTTCTGTTTTCAGCCCCTTGCCTGTGAGTGCATCAGGCTGAAAGTCTTCCTGGTTTCGTGACTTAAAGCACCATATGTTTAAAGGTAGGTTGTTTTTCAAACCTGAAATTAGAAGTGACATGTAAAATAGTCTTGGAGCACACATGTATCCATGTATGTAGAAGATATCATTTGTGGGTGACTGGAGCTAGAGTAGAGGCTCAAGTGGAAGCCATGCGTACCTTCTCACTGAGTCAAAAAGGGCAGAAGAAGGAACCCCAAGCCTTCATCTATTTCAACTGAGGTGCACCAAGCACGTGCCACTCAGGCCAGGCTTGGATAGACAGCCTGTGATGTTGCTAGTATTTGCATTCCCATCCCAGCAGCCATAGTATCTGCTGCCACCCAGTCACTTGTCAGTCAGAGGGTGTGAAGAGGTGAGATGTTCAGGAAGTATGGGAGTTTAGGTGGTTTATTTTTGGGCAGTTTCACTTTCCTTAAAATCGGGTCAGGCTGGTGTTTTTTATAAGCATGTGGTCCAACACAGCTGTAGTATCTTTACAAACTCTGTGATTTTCATATTGAGGCAAGGTAGACACAAGTAACATAGAAGTATGTTTAACCTAATGGATAACTCTAAAGTCTGAGAACTGAGCTTATATGATAAGATTGAAGCACCAATTCAAGCACACGGCAAAACTTTTCTGGCACACCGTTCTCTGTCACGCTAAGCAACCTCTTGACAACAATGAGCTATTTCCTGGCATAAGCAAAGCAATGACTTTACTGAAAACTGTTAATTACTCCTGACTGATTTACATTTTAAGAAGTACTGTGACATATTTGACTGGCATCACTCGTGAGCTGCCATATTTACCATAATATTATGCATGGTCCAACTGAGAGCCGCGAGCATAAATAGTAGATTCTAAATCTGCCTCTTCACTGCAACAAAGTCGCAACAGTGGGTAACTGTGAGAAATTTGATTGTTAGTTGAGGGGGGTGAAGCCCTACTCAAGCAACAGCCACAACCCTTGTTTGGGTGACCACAAACAGTCACTAAATTAACCTGTGCTTAACCCACTGGTAGCTTGGTACAAAAACAGGCAGGCTTAACGTAGTGGGTATGTGTAAAGTATTATGCAGAACGCAAACAGTAATATAGTAAAAACACAACACAAGATAAATGCCACACCACTTTAGAAAAATAAAGTAAAATGTAATAAATCATTTGGCACCAAGACAACAAACATCCAATCAGTAGAAGCGGAGATGTGTAATTTTAAGCAATTAGGTAAGTATACATACCACCAAAAACCACAAAGCGCCACTCGCGATTATTTGTTCTTGTGAAACAAGGTCAAAGTTACAAGTATAGGTCGACTGCAATGGAGTGTGGCTCGGATCCTGGGACCAGGTTAGTCCCACTGGAAAAGTTACCTTCTAAAGTCCAGTACGAAGAGTTCCATTCGTGGTGGAGGAGGCCACGAGGATCAAGGAGGGCATTGCTGATGGAGGTGATGTAGCACGAAAAGCAGGCTGAGCGTTCTGAATGGTCATTGCTGTAGCAGGGAGAGCCTGTCAGGCAAAGCAATATTCCCATGTTTGTATTTCTGTTTCTCAGCTTTAAAACAATATTTACATAGTGGGTGGAATTTTCTAATAGCATTATAGCCCTTCTGACTTACAATATAGTGGTTGTTCAAGGCCTTTATCCTTGGTATGGGGCCTTGACTGTGACCCAGGCCTAAAACTCAGGTTCAGGGTCTTTAAATACCAGCCCAGCCCTCAGCGGAAGTCTGTAACAGCATAATATGGGCCCAATGCTGTCAATCTAACAAAGACAATCCTGAACTGCATTTAATATATCAAAGCATTTTATAAGTTACATGTCCAGGGAGGATATACTGAAATTAAATAGGCAGAAGCGACATGACAAGATTTAATAAAAATGAAATCATGGGACTTGTGATCTGCCATGTGACTGTAACGAGACTACAACTACTCATATACGGGATATGTGACAGGCTTATAACTATGAGGATGGCACTTTATTCTCAAATAACCAGCCATCTATCTAATTGGGTTCATCTTAATAAAAAGTTGAAAAGGAGGCTTGAAGGAAGGGACCCGATTAGGGTCACCCAGGTCACTCGCGACCGCCTCTTAGCCTTCCAAGAAATTAAGAGTTGGTGACGCAGTAGAGAATACAAACTAACTGATTTATTAGTTAATACACTGCAGTGGAGTCCGGTCTGACCAGCTCAATGGAATAACTGTTGAGGGACTGACTTCAGAACACTTAGTAACACAGAATAAGATTTCCCAACACCCCCAAGTCCCGCCCCTGGTGGAAAAATACAACTTGGGCAAACAATGAACAAAGGGAGGCACACTAGAACTCTCTCTAGTGTGGGAGCACATCTACGACCAGGGATAGGCATGCAGAGTAAAATGTACTATTCATCAATGTACCAGAGTCAGTAGGATTACAAGCTGTACTTTCACCGAAACATTTCCTGTGTGTGTCTAAAAATACATTGCTTGGCATTGCTCTCTTGGTGCGATCTGAAGAAACAACCTGGTTTAGGACACACAATGGGGTATTATAACAGCACTATAAAACCCAGAACATCCCCCCTAACATTAACAGGAACAATAATATGAAAACAGCATAACATTTCTTTGACTTTATCGACCAACCACACCCAGTCTGCACCGGACGCGGGGCAGCAAAAGGTTGCTCAACTTCAACAATGGGACAACCAAGTGGAGACATATTTACTATGAACTTGGGAATGTAACCACCAGAAGAAAAGTCATGTAATGGAGCCAACAATGGAGAGAGCAAAAAAGAAAGGAAAAGAAAGATCTTAAAAAAATACCTAGTGTTCGTCAAAGCCTCACTGGTATGCTTCTATTGTTCATCCCTCGATGGTGCTATTGAGCACTTTGCGGTGGAGCTGTGCTGTTGCAGCCCGTCTTGAAAATGTTCAAGTTTTTCAGGACAGGGCACCCACCCTCCTGGGAAGACACCCTCAACTTACCCTGTCCTGCGTCACGGGCAATGGACCAATCTTCTTGTCCCTAATCTAACATGGGTATCACAGACAAGGGGCATACACACTAGTCTTTATCCATGAAGTTCATCCCTTCTACTTTGACTTTTCCCTTGGTGCACTGTCCCTCTGTCGGGGATGCAAATTGTTCCTAGCCACTCCAGGCACTGTCTCATCATGGAAAAGAATCTTAAATTCAGAGGAGGCCGGGGACTGAGACTCAGGCTGCTGTGGACCAGATGGAGGGGAAGCCTGGGCAGCCCTTACTTCTGGGGGAACTGCAGCATTCAAAGCAGCATCATTCTCTTCCTTCGTATGTGCCCAGGTCAGTCGAACATCAGAAAAAGGAACAAAATGGGAAACCTTCTCTGTCTCGTGGTCCCCTATGCCATCAAGGACTCACTTGTCGTAGTGGAGAGGCAGTGGGACTCGCCGGCAATGTGATGTATGGATCCAGTTCTTCCAGCCGTCCACTTTCACTGCAGTCCTGGTGGCGAGGAGAACTTGTAGAGGCCCTTTCTACCTCAGTTCCAAACACCCTTTCCTTTGGTAGTTGCGAACAAGAATATAATCTCCATGCTGTGACCGCTCAGGTGCTAGAGGCAAAGCTTCATGTATCTTTTGGTGAATAAAACGCAAATATTTAGTTAACTCATACAAATAATCTACAAGAAGTGGGTAGTCTTTTTCTGAGAAACGTTTGGGCCTGGGGACGCCCCACACATTTGCAGGGCAGACAAAAACCACTTCATATGGGGACAATCCTATTCTAGAATGAGCTGTCACCCTCGTGGACGACAGGGCAATGGGTAACACATCTGGCCATTGCAATCCTGTGCTCTCTCTGATCTTTGCCAGCTTTAGCTTCAGAGCACCATTGTACATCTCAACTAAACCTGCTGACTGGAATGATTTGTTGCATGAAATTTCTGCTTAATGTGCAAACTATCGCACATCAGCTCAATCACTTTTGAGTTAAAATGACTTCCGTTGCCACTCCAAATCAAATAGGGCAAGCCGAAGCGCGGGAAAAACTCCTTGATAAGGGCTTTTGCCGTTGCTTTGGCGGCATTTTCTTTAGTAGGGTAAGCCTCAATCCATTTACTGAATGCACAAACAAATACCAACACATATTATTAACTCATTCCATTTTGATGTAATCCATTTGGAGAACCTGGAAAGGGAAGGAATTCGGAGCAAAATTACCAGAAGGTGTAGGGGTGCCTTTTCCAGGATTATGTTTCAGGCAAACCAGGCAGTATTTTACCAGATGGGCAGCCACTCTAGGAATACAATCATTTCGCCATACAGGATCCAATAGCCTACATATTCCCTTTGCACTAATGTGGGCTGGGCCATGCGCCATTGTAACTACGAGAAATACATATGCATCCGGTAACATCCATCTTTGCTTTTCTGATTTATCTGTCCAGCACCCCTCCTCATTTACGCGTCCTGTACTCTCCTGCCACCTTGCCAACTCAATTGTCGCCTCACTCTGTATTTCTTTTACATTCTCCAGTGTGTCCTCAAACATCCCATTGTCAGGCAACCGTCTAGCTGGTCCCGCCAAAAACATTCTCTTTATCTTAGACCTGGCCGTTTCTTTAGCTGTCTGATCTGCAAACGCATTTCCCCTCCCCACATCATCAGTAATCGCTCTATGGGCACTACTCTTCACTATTGCCAATCGTTTGGGAAGTTTCAAGGCTGACAAAAGCCTGCCTATCAGGGGGCCGTGCTGTATTTGTGTGCCATGGGAAGTCAAGAATCCCCTCTCTGCCCCGAGCCGCCCAAAAATATGGGCTACTCTGAAGGCATATTGGCTGTCAGTATAAATATTGACAGCCAACCCCTCTCTCAACTCATATGCTTGCAAAAGAGCAACTAGGTCTGCAGCTTGTGCTGATTGGTAGGTAACACGTGATGTCTCAACTACAGTGTGCAGCGTAGTAATAGCATACGCTGCAGTAGTGGTGCCATGTGCCAATTTGAAACAAGAGCCATTGACATATAGTTCCCCTTGAGGGTCAGATAAGGGAACATCAGTTAGGTCTACCTGTTCCGTCATCTTCTTCTGTCCGAAATAAACAATCATGGACATCTCTGTCCTCATCTCTCGAAAGGAGGGGTAGTAAGGTGGCCGGATTCAGCATGGCACATCTATTTATGGTAATATGGGGGGCAAATAAAGTAAATTCATAGCCAGTCAGACGAGCACTGGTAAGGTGCTGCATCTTTGTTTTGTTCAAAAGTGTGTCCACAGCATGAGGTACCATCACTGTGGGATCGTGATTAAGGAAGAGCCCTGACGATTGTCAAATAGAGACCGCCACGGCCGAGGCTGCTCTTAATCAACTCTGGAGGGCTAGGCGACAGGGTCAAGAACTGCAGAGAAATAAGCACACGGCCTCTGCTTACATCCAAAGGCTTGTGTTAACACAGAAAGCGCACACATAGCCATTTCGTGTACGTACAACATGAAAGACTTCTGTCAGGCGGACCAAGCACAGGTGCACAGCAAATCACGACTTTTAATTGCTCAAAAGCTTGCTGACATTCATGCATCCAGGGTAAGGGTTCATGCACATCTTTAGTTGTTAGGTTAAGTCAAGGCTTTGTTAATAAAGAATAACCAGGTATCCAATGACGACAATACGAGGCCTATGAAAGCACGCACATCCCTCTGAGTCACAGGGATAGGCATCTTAACAATGGCATCAACTCGTTCAGGTGTTAACCTCCTTCCCTCCTTCGACAACAGGTGACCTAAATAGGTGACCTCCTGTTGACAATATTGGAAATTCGAAAGGGACGCCTTATGTCCGTGCTGTGCCAAATGCAATAATAATTTGACCGTGGCATCTTTGCAACCCTTTTCAGTATTGGAGTCTATCACATATTGCAAAAATACATTACCTGAGGGAAGAGAGAGGGAATGCAACTGACCTTTCAAGGCTTGGCTATAGATACTGGGACTTTCAGTACATCCCTGAGGAGCTCGACAGAATTGGAAACTCCTACCAGCCAAAGAGAAACCAAAAAGGTACCTGCTATCTGGATGGATGGGGATGCTAAAGAAAACATTTTTCAAATCAATCACACAGAAAACTTTGGCTGTGAAAGGAATCATCGTTAAGAGAGCAGTGATGTCATGGACTACCGGAAGCTGAGGGACCACTATTTTATTAACCTCCAGCAAATCAATCACAAAGCGATAGACATCTGAATGAGCATCAGGGGAATCCAAGGCTGCCTTTTTAAGAATAAGGAAAATAGGACTATTGCACACATTCGCCACCGTCTCCTCGACCACCCCCGACTTGATCAGGTCCTGTCTAATCTGAGGCAAAGTCGTTCCCCTGGCTGTGATATTTTATACTGCGGAATACGAGGGACCACAGCATTATCCTTAACTTTAATAGAAACTGGAGGTATCTGCAACAACCCTACATCCGTATCTCCTGCTGCCCACAACAAGGGTGGCACATCTTTGAATTAAGCAGGAAGCAGTCCATCCTTCAACAAACACTGTTTGGTACTGACCACATCAGGTTCAATCTTCATATATACACCATTCTGCGAACAAGAGATCGCCCGGGTCACTCGCGACCTCCTCTTAGCCTTCCAAGAAATGAAGAGTCAGTGATGCAGTAGAGAAAACAAACTAACTGATTGATTAGTAAATACACTACAGTGGAGTCTGGTCTGACCTGCTCCATGGGATAGCTGTTGAGGAACTGACTTCAGAACACTAGGTAACACAGAATAAGCTTTCCCAACATCCCCAAGTCCCGCCCCGGTGGAAAAATACAACATAGGCAAACACTGAACAAAGGGAGGCGCAGAAAGATGAGCTAACACCAGCAGGGTGAGTACACGTTATAAGACTGCCAAGGTCGTCTTGTTCGGTCTCGACTCTCTCTAGTGTAGGAGCACATCTACGACCAGGGATAGGCATGCAGAGTAAAATGTACTATTCATTAGCGTGTCTGGGTTTCATCCTTGAATATGATAAGAAGAATGAACTGATCAGCAGTTTTCTGCTGTGGCAGGCAGAGAGGGGCAAAGAAGGTTAATTTTGAGTATAGTGCAACATGGCAGCTGCAACAGAAAATGGTGGCACAGATGCTAACTTTAACTCACACAGTATTTTGCAAAGATCGGTTACATGCATATGCAATTATAACAAATGAAATAGCTACATGAATGCTGACATAATACAATGTAAAGTATAAGTGATGGAGCAATCACGCATTCACTTCTAACAGGATGAAACAGAAACAGTGAAACAAGACAATCATCAAAAAGGGTACATGGCAGATGCTTGGTGGAGCATGTTGAACAGCCAATCTTGTAAAGTGCTTCTCTTTAGTAAGGAACATGGATGGCCTCACATTGTGTGTGAAGTTGCATGGTCAAGATGCAGGAAAAAAGGAAATCTTCCAAGAAATCAGCACTTAGGGGCATATTTAAGCATCCCAGTGCGTTGCTCTTGCACCACGCACCATGGACCTGTATGGCTTCATGAATCTTGAGTAATACAACGCGCAAATCACAGCATTGCATTACACTGCGCCAGGGTGGCATTTCCATGGGTGTGGCGGGGTGTGCGGAAGCCTGTTTTATTTTGTGTGGAGTCCATTCTGTTCTTGTAGTCTTGTCCTGTAATACTCTGTGATGATAAGGCCGGGCCGGTGAAACGTGCAGAAGAAGTAATATGCCCTAAAGTTGAACTTGTGTCCTTTTGGCTTATACAATAAAATATCACAAGATGCACAATTCCCATAACAAGTTACTGCCATACTTTCCGAGCAAGGAATGTGTCAATCTATGTACATATATAGCTAAGACCAAGAGGCATAAATAAAAGCCCGTATTGCCACCAGAGCATCGGTTTTTGACCCTCCGGTGGCCTAGAGCCATTTCCCATATTTACAAGGTCGCACTAAGCCCCTTTACGTGGCCTAATGCCACCTTGTAAATATGCCCCTTTCCGCAGCAGTCCCCCGCCGGCCAAGGGGCATTCAATGGGTGTTGCTGTGAGCATTCCACCACAACACCGATGGCTTTTTGACCCTGCTCCAGATTTACAAGGTTAAGGCAGTGGCAAAAACAGCTCCATTCTAGCGACATGGATTACCAGGCGTTAGAATACAGCAGCACACATAGAAAGAGCAAATCACCACGAATGATTTTTCATGTGCAGGAAGGTGACCCTTCCTGCACATAAACAATCGAAGGCGCCAATGCCGGCGCTAGGCAGCTTTTTTGGCACCAGCTCTAGCAGAAACACAGGAGTGAATCCCTACATTTTAAAAATGTCGGAGGGTGGCACTGCTGAATTTGGCATAGCTCTGCACTAAAATGTCGAAAGTTGATTGCACAGATATTGTGTAAACTCGTGTCTGGACACATTTGATGATCCTAGCCACCAGGATATATAGACAGCATTACCTGTAGCCATCTATATCACGCATGTACCACAAGGTGTTATTTCATTGTGATTGGCTAGATGCATGTGTAATTACTGCATGTTCCAATCAGCAACATGCCATGTATTTGTCCATAATAGTGAAGAAATTACCTTTTACTGTAACATGATAGGATATTGAACACGTTTAGTACAGCTTTTTGTGTTTTTTGGGTCTAAAAATCCTTTTGAAGGTGCTGCAAATTGGGCATATTGCTTTTTTAGTTTGGGCCTCTGTGATCACGTTTAAACGGCTATCTATGAAATATGTCAAATTGCCTGTTTCTCTTTTATTCAGCTTCTACAGGTGTTCCCAAGCAACATCCGTGAATTTTGACCCATTCCCAGATTTACAAAAACAGGTAAACCTGGGAATGTGCCAAAAAGATATGCCTCCCCAGGTGAGATGTAACAAGGAGAAATATCTTTTTGTCCTCGTTCTTTCCTCTTTCTATGTGTGCTGCAAAATCAGCACACATAGACAAAGGAAAAGGCCTATCAATATTGTTTTTGTCAGGTAGGTGCCCCTTCCTGAAGAAAAACAATCCTGATAGGCTTTTTCCTTGGTGCCTGGGTGCCTGCGTTGGTGCTATGCAGCCACTGTGTGCCAGTGCAGGGGAATGGGCAGGCATGTGTGGTATTCGTTTAAATCCAGCGCATTCCTGCCTTTTCCCTATCATGCATTGCAGCACAGCAAGGTGACTTGCTGCGCTGCGTGAACTTGTTATAAATATGGCCCTAGAAATGGACGTGGGATATCTCCTGCCCACCCCGACTGCTCAGCCATATAAACAGAAAGTTAAGTAGCATGAGTGATATCACCTTGGAGTGAGACTTCCAACCACCAGGTGTTAAGAACAGAGGGGCATGTTATCACCGCTTTAGCGGCAGAAAACTGCCGCTAAAGCGGTGATAATGGGCTTGATAATATGCCGCAGAGAATTCCAATAGAAGCCCATGTTCACACCAGAACATGGGCTTCTATGGGAATTCTTAAGGGCATAGCAGTTTTCTGCCGCTAAAGGGGCAATAATTTTAACGCCGTTTCTTGATAATATGCCCCAGAGAGAGCGAACAGTCCAGAGTGAAGAATAAAATGACCTGCAGATGAGATCAAGCTGTACTTTCTCTTCTGCACAGTCAGGATGAAAGTGAAGCAACCTTCATCCCTTCCAGAAGGGCACATCTCGCTCTGCATGAATGTATTTGTGATAACTGCAGCAAGAGGGGAGTAATGTGTGTCTTGTGAAGAGCAGAAAGGAAAATATTACAACATGGATGAAGCTCGGGCTGCCAATTTTGTTGGATTTTTAAGCTTTCCTCTGGAGGGACACGCGTGGTGAAGGAAAGCTCCAATGCACTTCCATACATCTAGGTGCCTAGAGGTGTCACGGAGGGTCGGCCCAGGTCAGATTTTCAAAGCATACCATCATTCCACATGGAAGTCAGCTGCATAGTTAGTCGATAGCCTGAATATATGGCATGGATTTGGCCCTTCTAAACTTACATTGGACACACTCGCCTTAAGTCCTATCACATCACTGCCCCATTGATATCAGAAGTGGAGGGAAGGCATCCTGGAAGTCAAAAAGATGTGGGATGCATACAGAGAGGAGGAGATGGTGCGATGGCATGCCCTCATCCCACCTCCCTCTCCTCCACAGTCTCACAAGGTCCAGTGAGGAAATCTTGTTTCTTATTTTGACAAGCTCTTGTAGAAAAAAACATAATGCAAAGGTGAAGCACATGCAAAGTAGGTTATTTTTATTAGTGCCCAACTGCAAAGTCATATTACCATAATTGAAGGTAATTTCGGATTTGATGAATGTCTGTTGAAAGGAAATGTTAAGCATTAGTGTCAATCAATGTTTGGCCCTACATATTAGAGCTCTGAGGCGCAAACCAGGTGTGCAATGGTCTGATGGATGTCTGCTTATAGAAGGTCGCAGGATTCTGGATAAACACATTTGAAAATGCCTGATACAGCATGTTAAGTGAACCACAAAAAACGGGTTCCTCATCTCCTGGTATTTGGTATCACCACAATACCGTTCTTTTTATATTGCTCTTAGTGCCACACTTTAAGCCTTTCTTAGGATTGTAAATAAAAGGTGCTATCATTAATGCTGATCAAAAATGTACTGCAAACACCAGACACTCATAGGAAGTTAGTTTGGTCTGATGGCACTGAATCATTCTAACCAGGCATTTAAATTGACACCTATGCTGATACCAACACACGATGGCTCATTGGGAGTTTTGCGATCTTTTGGTATGGTACTACCACACCTGGCAAATGCTGGTAGCATAGAGTATTAATTATGAGCATGGTTTTACAGCCACTCTTCAGATTAGGAATAAATTATGCAGTAATATTGCAAGCCTCCCCAACCCAATCTAAGGTGTGAAAACTCTAAATGTGTTTTTTCCCTGAATTAATTTTGATTGATGGAAATTGTGTGTGTGGGGGGGGTGGATGGTCAGGGTTTAAAGTCCACCAGTGCAGTAATGTGCGCAGAGGAGAGTGTAAAACTTGGGAATCTGGCAGGACTCATGAGGCAAATAGTGTGTGGAAGACACTGACATACTTCTACTATTTGAACTCTGCTTCAAAATCCACTCAGGAGGAAAAAGGCGTCATGAAACACAGACTTACCAGTGAATCGTCTCACTCTAGAGGGTTCAGAAGTCACGGACACCAGGCGTTTGGCATCAGCCTTGACGAGCAGCTACAAGCTTGTTGGCAAGGACTCTTCACACAAAATCGAGACATTCTTTGAGACACTGAGGGGCATATGTACAAGCCCCTATCGCCACCACAACGCCACTTTTTACGATGTTGTGGTGGCAATAGGGGCATTGCCTTATTTACAAGGCAGCATTAAGCCACTTGATGTAAATAAGGCCCCCTTTCACACCATGCTTAGCGTGAAAAGGGTGGGCAGTGGGTGTTGCAGTTGGAGTTCCACCGCAACACCCATTTTTTTATGCTGCCCCCTTTTTACAATGGCAGCGTAAATAGGAGGCAGCTCAAAATTAGGGCCAGGGGAAAACCTGGTCCTAAGTTGGCGAAACGAAGAGAAATGCATTATTTCTCCTAATTTTAGCTTTTTCCATGTTTGCTGCTTTATTCAGCACACATGGAAAAAGCAAAACGCAGTGGATTATTTATGTACATAAACAATCTTTAAAAAAATGCCATTTTGTGACTTCCATGTGTTCTGCATTAAGCATTTAAAGATTGTTTAATGTCAGGGAGGGGTGCCTTCCTGTACATAAACAATCTTTCCCCTGCAGGCAGACAACCTTGCACTATGGTGCAAGGGTGCCTGCATTGGTGCTACACTGCTAAGTGTAGCGACAGCGCAGGGAGAAACGCAAGGCTGCACCACATCGCTGTAAATATGTTGCAGCCTTGCTTTTCTTAAGTGGCGGAGTGAGGCGTTAAGCCATGACGGCTAACACCTCACTCTGCCACTTCCTTGAACATATGCCCCAGAGTGCAGTTTTTTTTTCTTTTTGCTTCAATTCTTTCCTATGCACACACTTTGACACATACCATATACCATATATGTGAGATTGGACAGAGGCTTAGAAACAAAGACAGAGCTCTTAAAGTCCTGATGAATGCCTCCAACCACAAAGGTGCCCAGAGAGGGCAGAACACGTCAAGATATATGGTAGAGACACTACGGACGCGATTCACAAAAGTAAACTGAGACGAAAGTCTAACTTTATGACTTTTGGTATTCACAAAGGGCATTTATGAGTAGTAAAGTTAGATTTTTGTATCAGTTTTGGTCTCAGTTAATGGGAAAGAACAACTACTACAAAAGAAAGGGAGAGAGAACCTATATTGCCAAAACAATCAACATTTGTAAAAAGAGTCCTCACTCACCAACCTGGTTGGTCACATGCTTCATCATTGGACTCCCACCAGGGAGGTCTAGTACCTCCCCGGTGTGCTACAACGCCTGTTTACAGCGGAGCTGGTGATTGAAGTGTCGCGTGTGATAGTGCAAAGTGATGTGCAAAGTGAATATAAAAAATGTCTAGGTTTCAACCAAAAACCTTTATTATGGTAAACCTGGCATTAATTAAAAAGGGTATGATAACTAGATACCAGATTTTGGTTAGTTAACCCTAATAGTGAGAAGGATAAAATTTGGTCAACATGTTTCTGCCATTTTTAGTTGATTCACCAGGCATTCGTCAGGACCTTACTGCCCCGGTGGTATGCACACGCTAAGGTGCACCCAACCGTTGGCAGTGATGTTAGTAAAAGACTCACGGTTCTTGTTACCGGAGAGGCTTCAGGATTTCTGAAGAAAAAAGTGTCTGCAAGAATAAACAGAAACAACATACAACATAAAAAGATCATTGCTTAGTGAAAATAACATGCATTTACATGTTTTTAGTCAAAGGCAAAGGTCCCCTTTCACTTGGCAATATCGTTTTTTGGTATACGATAAAGACCACACAAAATCTCATTTAGAAATCATCAAAAACTACTGTAGTGTGTGGAAGTCTGTAAATATTTAACAGCATGCGTATCAATCATTACGTTTCGAAAGAAGTCGCAACTATTCCACTTCCTCTTATTTAGGGTTGAACTCATTGGCCAAGGAGCCAAATGTAAAAACAATGAACTCCAAGATTATAATCACGGAACTTTCAGGGGTCCCCAAGGGAATCAATAGAGGACAGAAAGGGTCTTAATGGGCTTAGTCATTATCGTGCCTTGTCACAGAACGTGTTCGTAAAGAGACTTACTAATGGCTATGATCTGCCTCACACCATGGACCCAGGGAGGGGGATGCGCACTTGTAGTCACACACTGCAATAGACAATAATAAAAACGTTACCATCTGGTAACTGGAAAAGTTAAAATAGAGAGCGAATTATGCAGTTGCGGGGGACCACTTACTTCGTCAAAGCGCAGCACCCGCCGGAACACCTAGCGTTCCCTCCGATTTGGATCCCGTAGGTGTCGTTACTGGTCAGGGCAACAGTTTAAATATCTTTAACATCCAATCAGTATTCAAGCAAAACGGATGTTATTTGTTTCTCAAACGCGGAAGCCCCGAAATACGTGCTTCGTCATATTACGTCTTTGTAGCCAATCAGAAAATGAGGAAATCGCTCAGGGACTAGAACGTTAAACCCACTAAACAATCCAGCCTTTCCTACGGGTGTGTCATGTAAAATGTAAAGGCGGCAGCGTTACAGTGTGGTATCGCATAAAAGCAGACACAAAAGAATTATAAGTGCCCTACTTCTTTACTGAAACTATAAAGTGCAGTAGGTCTTGAGAAACAAAAAAGAGGAGGGATACCTCTTTTTCAAACGTTTTTTCTTTGCTCAAAAACTTTATTCAGTGGCACTCGTGGACATTTAGGTAAAATAGGTAAGGTACCAGTCCCTATTATTTTTATAGGGTGACCACACTAATAAACCAAAAGCCAGATAGAAGATTCAATGCTGCATTACACTATTCCAGGGTATATTATCATTAAGGCCTGATGTATGAGTGGCCAGACGATATACCCATCGTTGTTCTTTCTCAAACAGTCTCTGGGTTATATTATTGCCTCCTTGTAGATGTTCAATAATGGTCCACACCAGATCATCAATTGTGTGATTGAAGCGGAGAAAGTGTTCGGTGAGCTTGGTGGTATTACGCTTACACCTTATATTACTCCGGTGTTCACACACTCGTTGCTTAATTTTTCTGGTGGTCATTCCTATGTACCATAACCCACATGGGCAGGTAATAAGGTAGACCACGTTGTTAGTGTTGCAATTTGTGTGTTGTCTTTGCGTCCAGACTTTGTCGCTCTCCAACAGCAAGGTCTTACTTGCTTTCGTTAAGTGGCAAACACTACACGACCCACATGGGTAGTGTCTTGTTATTTTAGGCAGACCCCAAGCATTACAAAGTGTATTTTCGCCTTGCATAGTTATGTTCTTGGGACGAGTATGTACTAGGGCATCTTTAATGCTTCTTGCCTTCTTGAAAGAAAACAAGGGTTTTTCCCATTTCCTGTTGTTACTCACCAAAATACGCCAATTCTTGCGTATAGAGTTGGTGACTGCGTTGGAAGCCGTGCTATAGGTTGTTACGCACGTCAAGGGGATACCCGTGTCTGTCTTTACTGTTTCTTCAAGGAGAGCTTCCCTAGGTTGATTACGGGCTCTTTTGCAGCTTTTTGTAAGGAGTCTTCTAGGGTAACCTCTTTTGCTTAGTTTCTGAGTCAAATCCTCTGATTGCTTACGGAAATCAGCAACCTCACTGCAGTTGCGTCTCAGACGCAAATACTGGCCATATGGTAAGTTTTCACGTAATGTGCGTGGATGGAAACTCGAGAAAGCCAGTAAGTTGTTTTTTGCTGTAGGCTTATAATGGGTGCGTGTTGTTAATGACCCATTGGTTTTTGTTATCACCAAATCAAGAAAGATCATCTCTGTATGGTGATAAGTGTATGTGAACTTAAGGTGTCTGTCGCAGGTATTAATCCAGTTGAAAAAATCCAAAAGGCGACTTTCTGCACCCTGCCAAATGATGAACACATCATCAATATATCTGCGCCACAAGGACAGATGTTGTCCAAACGGGTTACTGTCATGTAAGATGTATTTACTTTCAAAATCGAAGACATATAAACCCGCTACACTAGGGGCAAAAACACTGCCCATAGATGTACCTGTGGTTTGCAAGAACAGATCACCTTGATATTCAAAAAAGTTCTTTTTTAAAGCCAACGTGGCACATTCAATCACAAAAGACCTGGGCGTGTTGTGGTCCCATTGCGCTGCATCTAGGACCTCAGTAAGGACCCTGATCGTATTGTCCTGAGGTATGCTCGTATAGAGGCTCTCTATATCCATTGACACCAAGATTGTATTATCATTGTCCACATTCAGTGTCTGTATGAGGGCCAAAAGATTTTTGGTATCCTTCAAGTATGTAGAAGTGCCTTGCACCAAAGGTTTCAAAAATTCATCGCAGTACCGGGAGAGAGGTTCCAAAAGGGAGCCGATCCCAGACACTATAGGACGTCCGGGAGGCGGGGTCCTATTTTTATGAGTTTTTGGCAGAATGTAAAAGTAGGGAACAACCCCTGCACTGGTAGTCAGGAATTGTGCCTCTTGTTTGGAAATATACTCATTAGATTCTGCCGTTTGGACCAAATTGCATATAACTTCTTTTAGATCCATAGATGGATCCTTAGTTAAACGGGTGTAACTGACAGAGTCATTCAGGAGTCGTCTACATTCCTTGTCATAATCAGCGACATCCTGTATCACCACCCCACCACCCTTATCTGCAGGTTTGATTACAATTGCAGTGTTATTTTGTAGTGACTGTAATGCCTGAAATTCTGTTGTGGTCATGTTTTTGAAAACCTCTCTGTCCTCCAATGCTTCCACATACAGAAAAACTGCACGTTCAAAGGCAATTATTTCAGCCGGTACTGTGTGTGGGGGGGGATTGAAGGTAGACTTAATTTTAAGGTCAGTGTCACTCGTATTTTCTGTAGTCTCGGCTGGTTCCATATTTTCAAAAAATGCTTTTAGTTTGAGTTTTCTAAAGAAATTTGCCAACTCACAATGTAGACGAAATTTATCTAAACGTGCCGTGGGCACGAAACCCAATCCTTTCTCCAGTACTGAGAGTTCACTAGGTGACAGGGTGATACTTGAGAGGTTAGTAACTAAGCTCGTGTGTTGCTGACACCCGCTTGTAGATTCTGTGTTTTGCTCCGGGTGTTGTTCCCTACTGTCTCCTCCGCACCCCAATGGACTTGTCCTCTTCTTCTGCCCCACCCTCTTCTGCCCCTGTCTAAAAAAGGGGGGCGATAAGTGTTAGGGGTAAAGGCTTGTGGGGGCATGAATGCAGGGTTCCAACCCATCATTGGGAAATGAGGTTGTTGGAACTGATTGTGATAATTCATACTTCCTGCCATTGGAAAGGGTGGCCAGGAGTCTTGTTGATGGTAATGTCTACTCCAGCCCCGCCCTCTTCCTCTTTGTTTTTGTCTGGTGCTGCCTCCACTAGAACCACTAGTAGTGGATACATCATCTTCCGATGCATCTGAATTATAAGTTTCTTTGGAGGAAGGAAGGTAATCGGGATCGGCATAGGGGTAGACTTTCAAAAAAGAGAATTTTTTAAGGTCTTTTTGGAACTTCTGAGCCTTAGACTGTGTCAGATTGTCTTTGTACTCATTGATTTCTCTGTTGAGTTCATCTAGTTTCTTTTTATAGCCTGTAAGTGTCGTCCTAAAATGGGTTTCGGCTAGTTGTATCTCAACCATTATGGCCTCTGAGAGTCTGAGTGCTGTTTTTATAATGAGAACCAGCCAGTCGCGGGTACATCGCCACGCTATCTGGGCCCATTCTTTCCTGAATAGCGCATCATCAAGGAAGATGCGTGGGGCATTGGTCACTAGTAGACCTCTCGGTGCTATATTATTCCTCAAATATTCGGTAAGGATAGTACCATGTAAAATGGTGCGTATCCTATTACGTTTCTGTTCTGATAGATTGTCCCATTCAGTCGTCTGGGAAATCGTCTGTGAAATGGAGACATCCGCAAAAAGGGAGGGACCCGCCAGAAGGGCGTCCACTTCCTCATTGGAATAAGCTAAGCCCAAATTCTCCATTGAAAGACCTGAGACACAAAAGTGGAGTTCAGAAATTGGAGTTCAAAAAATGGACTCTCGCAGCTGTATGCTGCCTTAACTAGAATCAAACAACAAGAGAGAGAGGGTCAAAAACACACTCTTCGTCCCCCTAGGGTAATTATGATAAACAACAAAAGAGTATGGGAAAGAACAACTACTACAAAAGAAAGGGAGAGAGAACCTATATTGCCAAAACAATCAAAATTTGTAAAAAGAGTCCTCACTCACCAACCTGGTTGGTGACATGCTTCATCATTGGACTCCCACCAGGGAGGTCTAGTACCTCCCCGGTGTGCTACAACGCCTGTTTACAGCGGAGCTGGTGATTGAAGTGTCGCGTGTGATAGTGCAAAGTGATGTGCAAAGTGAATATAAAAAATGTCTAGGTTTCAACCAAAAACCTTTATTATGGTAAACCTGGCATTAATTAAAAAGGGTATGATAACTAGATACCAGATTTTGGTTAGTTAACCCTAATAGTGAGAAGGATAAAATGTGGTCAACATGTTTCTGCCATTTTTAGTTGATTCACCAGGCATTCGTCAGGACCTTACTGCCCCGGTGGTATGCACACGCTAAGGTGCACCCAACCGTTGGCAGTGATGTTAGTAAAAGACTCACGGTTCTTGTTACCGGAGAGGCTTCAGGATTTCTGAAGAAAAAAGTGTCTGCAAGAATAAACAGAAACAACATACAACATAAAAAGATCATTGCTTAGTGAAAATAACATGCATTTACATGTTTTTAGTCAAAGGCAAAGGTCCCCTTTCACTTGGCAATATCGTTTTTTGGTATACGATAAAGACCACACAAAATCTCATTTAGAAATCATCAAAAACTACTGTAGTGTGTGGAAGTCTGTAAATATTTAACAGCATGCGTATCAATCATTACGTTTCGAAAGAAGTCGCAACTATTCCACTTCCTCTTATTTAGGGTTGAACTCATTGGCCAAGGAGCCAAATGTAAAAACAATGAACTCCAAGATTATAATCACGGAACTTTCAGGGGTCCCCAAGGGAATCAATAGAGGACAGAAAGGGTCTTAATGGGCTTAGTCATTATCGTGCCTTGTCACAGAACGTGTTCGTAAAGAGACTTGCTAATGGCTATTATCTGCCTCACACCATGGACCCAGGGAGGGGGATGCGCACTTGTAGTCACACACTGCAATAGACAATAATAAAAACGTTACCATCTGGTAACTGGAAAAGTTAAAATAGAGAGCGAATTATGCAGTTGCGGGGGACCACTTACTTCGTCAAAGCGCAGCACCCGCCGGAACACCTAGCGTTACCCTCCGATTTGGATCTCCTGGCCACCCTTTCCTATGGCAGGAAGTATGAATTATCACAATCAGTTCCAACAACCTCATTTCCCAATGATGGGTTGGAACCCTGCATTCATGCCCCCACAAGCCTTTACCCCTGACACTTATCGCCCCCCTTTTTTAGACAGGGGCAGAAGAGGGCGGGGCAGAAGAAGAGGACAAGTCCATTGGGGTGCGGAGGAGACAGTAGGGAACAACACCCGGAGCAAAACACAGAATCTACAAGCGGGTGTCAGCAACACACGAGCTTAGTTACTAACCTCTCAAGTATCACCCTGTCACCTAGTGAACTCTCAGTACTGGAGAAAGGATTGGGTTTCGTGCCCACGGCACGTTTAGATAAATTTCGTCTACATTGTGAGTTGGCAAATTTCTTTAGAAAACTCAAACTAAAAGCATTTTTTGAAAATATGGAACCAGCCGAGACTACAGAAAATACGAGTGACACTGACCTTAGAATTAAGTCTACCTTCAATCCCCCCCCACACACAGTACTAGCTGAAATAATTGCCTTTGAACGTGCAGTTTTTCTGGATGTGGAAGCATTGGAGGACAGAGACGTTTTCAAAAACATGACCACAACAGAATTTCAGGCATTACAGTCACTACAAAATAACACTGCAATTGTAATCAAACCTGCAGATAAGGGTGGTGGGGTGGTGATACAGGATGTCGCTGATTATGACAAGGAATGTAGACGACTCCTGAATGACTCTGTCAGTTACACCCGTTTAACTAAGGATCCATCTATGGATCTAAAAGAAGTTATATGCAATTTGGTCCAAACGGCAGAATCTAATGAGTATATTTCCAAACAAGAGGCACAATTCCTGACTACCAGTGCAGGGGTTGTTCCCTACTTTTACATTCTGCCAAAAACTCATAAAAATAGGACCCCGCCTCCCGGACGTCCTATAGTGTCTGGGATCGGCTCCCTTTTGGAACCTCTCTCCCGGTACTGCGATGAATTTTTGAAACCTTTGGTGCAAGGCACTTCTACATACTTGAAGGATACCAAAAATCTTTTGGCCCTCATACAGACACTGAATGTGGATAATGATAATACAATCTTGGTGTCAATGGATATAGAGAGCCTCTATACGAGCATACCTCAGGACGATACGATCAGGGTCCTTACTGAGGTCCTAGATGCAGCGCAATGGGACTACAACACGCCCAGGTCTTTTGTGATTGAATGTGCCACGTTGGCTTTAAAAATGAACTTTTTTGAATATCAAGGTGATCTGTTCTTGCAAACCACAGGTACATCTATGGGCAGTGTTTTTGCCCCTAGTGTAGCGGGTTTATATGTCTTCGATTTTGAAAGTAAATACATCTTACATGACAGTAACCCGTTTGGACAACATCTGTCCTTGTGGCGCAGATATATTGATGATGTGTTCATCATTTGGCAGGGTGCAGAAAGTCGCCTTTTGGATTTTTTCAACTGGATTAATACCTGCGACAGACACCTTAAGTTCACATACACTTATCACCATACAGAGATGATCTTTCTTGATTTGGGGATAACAAAAACCAATGGGTCATTAACAACACGCACCCATTATAAGCCTACAGCAAAAAACAACTTACTGGCTTTCTCGAGTTTCCATCCACGCACATTACGTGAAAACTTACCATATGGCCAGTATTTGCGTCTGAGACGCAACTGCAGTGAGGTTGCTGATTTCCGAAAGCAATCAGAGGATTTGACTCAGAAACTAAGCAAAAGAGGTTACCCTGGAAGACTCCTTACAAAAAGCTGCAAAAGAGCCCGTAATCAACCTAGGGAAGCTCTCCTTGAAGAAACAGTAAAGACAGACACGGGTATCCCCTTGACGTGCGTAACAACCTATAGCACGGCTTCCAACGCAGTCACCAACTCTATACGCAAGAATTGGCGTATTTTGGTGAGTAACAACAGGAAATGGGAAAAACCCTTGTTTTCTTTCAAGAAGGCAAGAAGCATTAAAGATGCCCTAGTACATACTCGTCCCAAGAACATAACTATGCAAGGCAAAAATACACTTTGTAATGCTTGGGGTCTGCCTAAAATAACGGGACACTACCCATGTGGGTCGTGTAGTGTTTGCCACTTAACGAAAGCAAGTAAGACCTTGCTGTTGGAGAGCGACAAAGTCTGGACGCAAAGACAACACACGAATTGCAACACTAACAACGTGGTCTACCTTATTACCTGCCCATGTGGGTTACGGTACATAGGAATGACCACCAGAAAAATTAAGCAACGAGTGTGTGAACACCGGAGTAATATAAGGTGTAAGCGTAATACCACCAAGCTCACCGAACACTTTCTCCGCTTCAATCACACAATTGATGATCTGGTGTGGACCATTATTGAACATCTACAAGGAGGCAATAATATAACCCAGAGACTGTTTGAGAAAGAACAACGATGGGTATATCGTCTGGCCACTCATACATCAGGCCTTAATGATAATATACCCTGGAATAGTGTAATGCAGCATTGAATCTTCTATCTGGCTTTTGGTTTATTAGTGTGGTCACCCTATAAAAATAATAGGGACTGGTACCTTACCTATTTTACCTAAATGTCCACGAGTGCCACTGAATAAAGTTTTTGAGCAAAGAAAAAACGTTTGAAAAAGAGGTATCCCTCCTCTTTTTTGTTTCTCAAGACCTACTGCACTTTATAGTTTCAGTAAAGAAGTAGGGCACTTATAATTCTTTTGTGTCTGCTTTTATGCGATACCACACTGTAACGCTGCCGCCTTTACATTTTACATGACACACCCGTAGGAAAGGCTGGATTGTTTAGTGGGTTTAACGTTCTAGTCCCTGAGCGATTTCCTCATTTTCTGATTGGCTACAAAGACGTAATATGACGAAGCACGTATTTCGGGGCTTCCGCGTTTGAGAAACAAATAACATCCATTTTGCTTGAATACTGATTGGATGTTAAAGATATTTAAACTGTTGCCCTGACCAGTAACGACACCTACGGGATCCAAATCGGAGGGAACGCTAGGTGTTCCGGCGGGTGCTGCGCTTTGACGAAGTAAGTGGTCCCCCGCAACTGCATAATTCGCTCTCTATTTTAACTTTTCCAGTTACCAGATGGTAACGTTTTTATTATTGTCTATTGCAGTGTGTGACTACAAGTGCGCATCCCCCTCCCTGGGTCCATGGTGTGAGGCAGATCATAGCCATTAGTAAGTCTCTTTACGAACACGTTCTGTGACAAGGCACGATAATGACTAAGCCCATTAAGACCCTTTCTGTCCTCTATTGATTCCCTTGGGGACCCCTGAAAGTTCCGTGATTATAATCTTGGAGTTCATTGTTTTTACATTTGGCTCCTTGGCCAATGAGTTCAACCCTAAATAAGAGGAAGTGGAATAGTTGCGACTTCTTTCGAAACGTAATGATTGATACGCATGCTGTTAAATATTTACAGACTTCCACACACTACAGTAGTTTTTGATGATTTCTAAATGAGATTTTGTGTGGTCTTTATCGTATACCAAAAAACGATATTGCCAAGTGAAAGGGGACCTTTGCCTTTGACTAAAAACATGTAAATGCATGTTATTTTCACTAAGCAATGATCTTTTTATGTTGTATGTTGTTTCTGTTTATTCTTGCAGACACTTTTTTCTTCAGAAATCCTGAAGCCTCTCCGGTAACAAGAACCGTGAGTCTTTTACTAACATCACTGCCAACGGTTGGGTGCACCTTAGCGTGTGCATACCACCGGGGCAGTAAGGTCCTGACGAATGCCTGGTGAATCAACTAAAAATGGCAGAAACATGTTGACCAAATTTTATCCTTCTCACTATTAGGGTTAACTAACCAAAATCTGGTATCTAGTTATCATACCCTTTTTAATTAATGCCAGGTTTACCATAATAAAGGTTTTTGGTTGAAACCTAGACATTTTTTATATTCACTTTGCACATCACTTTGCACTATCACACGTGACACTTCAATCACCAGCTCCGCTGTAAACAGGCGTTGTAGCACACCGGGGAGGTACTAGACCTCCCTGGTGGGAGTCCAATGATGAAGCATGTCACCAACCAGGTTGGTGAGTGAGGACTCTTTTTACAAATTTTGATTGTTTTGGCAATATAGGTTCTCTCTCCCTTTCTTTTGTAGTAGTTGTTCTTTCCCATACTCTTTTGTTGTTTATCATAATTACCCTAGGGGGACGAAGAGTGTGTTTTTGACCCTCTCTCTCTTGTTGTTTGATTCTTCTTCTTGGTCTCAGTTAAGACAAAAACGTAAGTTTAACTGAGACATAAATCGAACTTTACTACCGTAAATGTCCTCTGTGAATTCGCAAAAGTGGTCAAGTTAGACTTTTATCTCAGTTCACATTTGTGAATCGGGCCCTACAACTTTAAGGGCCCGATAGCCCTCGTGTCTGCTGTTTTAACCTTGTGAGGGGGGCAGTAAAAATGGTTGATTTTCCTACCACAGCACAATTTTAAATCCCCTAGACATGCACACATAGATATTTTTGAATTACTGGCTCTCCCTTAACATAGCAAGCACAAAGAGCCTATTGAGCATATTTGCTGATGAGGAGTAATCCCCTATGGTGAAGCATGCCACTTAATGTGCGTGAGGGTTTCCCACCTTTTCATGAAAAACCATAAGTACAGGAAAGCCCATTTAATAAGTGCGTTGAATCTCTTAAATTGTTACCCGCTGTACTGTTTTGTACTTTTATGTTGAAGTAAGGAGAATGTTCTGCAATCCCTCTACGAGCTCTCGCTCCACCTCCCTCCAGGCGATATAGCAGGATAATTGTTCCTAGTTTAAGCAGTTTGTTAAATAATCAGCCAGTCTCTTCAGATGCATAAAATGTAGTTTAATGGCATAAAGCACCACCAACGGCACGTTTAGATAAATTTCGTCTACATTGTGAGTTGGCAAATTTCTTTAGAAAACTCAAACTAAAAGCATTTTTTGAAAATATGGAACCAGCCGAGACTACAGAAAATACGAGTGACACTGACCTTAGAATTAAGTCTACCTTCAATCCCCCCCCACACACAGTACTAGCTGAAATAATTGCCTTTGAACGTGCAGTTTTTCTGGATGTGGAAGCATTGGAGGACAGAGAGGTTTTCAAAAACATGACCACAACAGAATTTCAGGCATTACAGTCACTACAAAATAACACTGCAATTGTAATCAAACCTGCAGATAAGGGTGGTGGGGTGGTGATACAGGATGTCGCTGATTATGACAAGGAATGTAGACGACTCCTGAATGACTCTGTCAGTTACACCCGTTTAACTAAGGATCCATCTATGGATCTAAAAGAAGTTATATGCAATTTGGTCCAAACGGCAGAATCTAATGAGTATATTTCCAAACAAGAGGCACAATTCCTGACTACCAGTGCAGGGGTTGTTCCCTACTTTTACATTCTGCCAAAAACTCATAAAAATAGGACCCCGCCTCCCGGACGTCCTATAGTGTCTGGGATCGGCTCCCTTTTGGAACCTCTCTCCCGGTACTGCGATGAATTTTTGAAACCTTTGGTGCAAGGCACTTCTACATACTTGAAGGATACCAAAAATCTTTTGGCCCTCATACAGACACTGAATGTGGATAATGATAATACAATCTTGGTGTCAATGGATATAGAGAGCCTCTATACGAGCATACCTCAGGACGATACGATCAGGGTCCTTACTGAGGTCCTAGATGCAGCGCAATGGGACTACAACACGCCCAGGTCTTTTGTGATTGAATGTGCCACGTTGGCTTTAAAAAAGAACTTTTTTGAATATCAAGGTGATCTGTTCTTGCAAACCACAGGTACATCTATGGGCAGTGTTTTTGCCCCTAGTGTAGCGGGTTTATATGTCTTCGATTTTGAAAGTAAATACATCTTACATGACAGTAACCCGTTTGGACAACATCTGTCCTTGTGGCGCAGATATATTGATGATGTGTTCATCATTTGGCAGGGTGCAGAAAGTCGCCTTTTGGATTTTTTCAACTGGATTAATACCTGCGACAGACACCTTAAGTTCACATACACTTATCACCATACAGAGATGATCTTTCGTGATTTGGTGATAACAAAAACCAATGGGTCATTAACAACACGCACCCATTATAAGCCTACAGCAAAAAACAACTTACTGGCTTTCTCGAGTTTCCATCCACGCACATTACGTGAAAACTTACCATATGGCCAGTATTTGCGTCTGAGACGCAACTGCAGTGAGGTTGCTGATTTCCGTAAGCAATCAGAGGATTTGACTCAGAAACTAAGCAAAAGAGGTTACCCTAGAAGACTCCTTACAAAAAGCTGCAAAAGAGCCCGTAATCAACCTAGGGAAGCTCTCCTTGAAGAAACAGAAAAGACAGACACGGGTATCCCCTTGACGTGCGTAACAACCTATAGCACGGCTTCCAACGCAGTCAACAACTCTATACGCAAGAATTGGCGTATTTTGGTGAGTAACAACAGGAAATGGGAAAAACCCTTGTTTTCTTTCAAGAAGGCAAGAAGCATTAAAGATGCCCTAGTACATACTCGTCCCAAGAACATAACTATGCAAGGCGAAAATACACTTTGTAATGCTTGGGGTCTGCCTAAAATAACGGGACACTACCCATGTGGGTCGTGTAGTGTTTGCCACTTAACGAAAGCAAGTAAGACCTTGCTGTTGGAGAGCGACAAAGTCTGGACGCAAAGACAACACACGAATTGCAACACTAACAACGTGGTCTACCTTATTACCTGCCCATGTGGGTTACGGTACATAGGAATGACCACCAGAAAAATTAAGCAACGAGTGTGTGAACACCGGAGTAATATAAGGTGTAAGCGTAATACCACCAAGCTCACCGAACACTTTCTCCGCTTCAATCACACAATTGATGATCTGGTGTGGACCATTATTGAACATCTACAAGGAGGCAATAATATAACCCAGAGACTGTTTGAGAAAGAACAACGATGGGTATATCGTCTGGCCACTCATACATCAGGCCTTAATGATAATATACCCTGGAATAGTGTAATGCAGCATTGAATCTTCTATCTGGCTTTTGGTTTATTAGTGTGGTCACCCTATAAAAATAATAGGCACTGGTACCTTACCTATTTTACCTAAATGTCCACGAGTGCCACTGAATAAAGTTTTTGAGCAAAGAAAAAACGTTTGAAAAAGAGGTATCCCTCCTCTTTTTTGTTTCTCAAGACCTACTGCACTTTATAGTTTCAGTAAAGAAGTAGGGCACTTATAATTCTTTTGTGTCTGCTTTTATGCGATACCACACTGTAACGCTGCCGCCTTTACATTTTACATGACACACCCGTAGGAAAGGCTGGATTGTTTAGTGGGTTTAACGTTCTAGTCCCTGAGCGATTTCCTCATTTTCTGATTGGCTACAAAGACGTAATATGACGAAGCACGTATTTCGGGGCTTCCGCGTTTGAGAAACAAATAACATCCGTTTTGCTTGAATACTGATTGGATGTTAAAGATATTTAAACTGTTGCCCTGACCAGTAACGACACCTACGGGATCCAAATCGGAGGGAACGCTAGGTGTTCTGGCGGGTGCTGCGCTTTGACGAAGTAAGTGGTCCCCCGCAACTGCATAATTCGCTCTCTATTTTAACTTTTCCAGTTACCAGATGGTAACGTTTTTATTATTGTCTATTGCAGTGTGTGACTACAAGTGCGCTTCCCCCTCCCTGGGTCCATGGTGTGAGGCAGATCATAGCCATTAGTAAGTCTCTTTACGAACACGTTCTGTGACAAGGCACGATAATGACTAAGCCCATTAAGACCCTTTCTGTCCTCTATTGATTCCCTTGGGGACCCCTGAAAGTTCCGTGATTA
The DNA here is from genome assembly GCF_964204655.1 of Triturus cristatus. Taxonomy (NCBI): domain Eukaryota; kingdom Metazoa; phylum Chordata; class Amphibia; order Caudata; family Salamandridae; genus Triturus; species Triturus cristatus. The sequence continues at coordinate 240,764,490 of NC_140591.1, forward strand.
TAATCTTGGAGTTCATTGTTTTTACATTTGGCTCCTTGGCCAATGAGTTCAACCCTAAATAAGAGGAAGTGGAATAGTTGCGACTTCTTTCGAAACGTAATGATTGATACGCATGCTGTTAAATATTTACAGACTTCCACACACTACAGTAGTTTTTGATGATTTCTAAATGAGATTTTGTGTGGTCTTTATCGTATACCAAAAAACGATATTGCCAAGTGAAAGGGGACCTTTGCCTTTGACTAAAAACATGTAAATGCATGTTATTTTCACTAAGCAATGATCTTTTTATGTTATATGTTGTTTCTGTTTATTCTTGCAGACACTTTTTTCTTCAGAAATCCTGAAGCCTCTCCGGTAACAAGAACCGTGAGTCTTTTACTAACATCACTGCCAACGGTTGGGTGCACCTTAGCGTGTGCATACCACCGGGGCAGTAAGGTCCTGACGAATGCCTGGTGAATCAACTAAAAATGGCAGAAACATGTTGACCAAATTTTATCCTTCTCACTATTAGGGTTAACTAACCAAAATCTGGTATCTAGTTATCATACCCTTTTTAATTAATGCCAGGTTTACCATAATAAAGGTTTTTGGTTGAAACCTAGACATTTTTTATATTCACTTTGCACATCACTTTGCACTATCACACGTGACACTTCAATCACCAGCTCCGCTGTAAACAGGCGTTGTAGCACACCGGGGAGGTACTAGACCTCCCTGGTGGGAGTCCAATGATGAAGCATGTCACCAACCAGGTTGGTGAGTGAGGACTCTTTTTACAAATTTTGATTGTTTTGGCAATATAGGTTCTCTCTCCCTTTCTTTTGTAGTAGTTGTTCTTTCCCATACTCTTTTGTTGTTTATCATAATTACCCTAGGGGGACGAAGAGTGTGTTTTTGACCCTCTCTCTCTTGTTGTTTGATTCTTCTTCTTGGTCTCAGTTAAGACAAAAACGTAAGTTTAACTGAGACATAAATCGAACTTTACTACCGTAAATGTCCTCTGTGAATTCGCAAAAGTGGTCAAGTTAGACTTTTATCTCAGTTCACATTTGTGAATCGGGCCCTACAACTTTAAGGGCCCGATAGCCCTCGTGTCTGCTGTTTTAACCTTGTGAGGGGGGCAGTAAAAATAGTTGATTTTCCTACCACAGCACAATTTTAAATCCCCTAGACATGCACACATAGATATTTTTTAATTACTGGCTCTCCCTTAACATAGCAAGCACAAAGAGCCTATTGAGCATATTTGCTGATGAGGAGTAATCCCCTATGGTGAAGCATGCCACTTAATGTGCGTGAGGGTTTCCCACCTTTTCATGAAAAACCATAAGTACAGGAAAGCCCATTTAATAAGTGCGTTGAATCTCTTAAATTGTTACCCGCTGTACTGTTTTGTACTTTTATGTTGAAGTAAGGAGAATGTTCTGCAATCCCTCTACGAGCTCTCGCTCCACCTCCCTCCAGGCGATATAGCAGGATAATTGTTCCTAGTTTAAGCAGTTTGTTAAATAATCAGCCAGTCTCTTCAGATGCATAAAATGTAGTTTAATGGCATAAAGCACCACCAACGGCACGTTTAGATAAATTTCGTCTACATTGTGAGTTGGCAAATTTCTTTAGAAAACTCAAACTAAAAGCATTTTTTGAAAATATGGAACCAGCCGAGACTACAGAAAATACGAGTGACACTGACCTTAGAATTAAGTCTACCTTCAATCCCCCCCCACACACAGTACTAGCTGAAATAATTGCCTTTGAACGTGCAGTTTTTCTGGATGTGGAAGCATTGGAGGACAGAGAGGTTTTCAAAAACATGACCACAACAGAATTTCAGGCATTACAGTCACTACAAAATAACACTGCAATTGTAATCAAACCTGCAGATAAGGGTGGTGGGGTGGTGATACAGGATGTCGCTGATTATGACAAGGAATGTAGACGACTCCTGAATGACTCTGTCAGTTACACCCGTTTAACTAAGGATCCATCTATGGATCTAAAAGAAGTTATATGCAATTTGGTCCAAACGGCAGAATCTAATGAGTATATTTCCAAACAAGAGGCACAATTCCTGACTACCAGTGCAGGGGTTGTTCCCTACTTTTACATTCTGCCAAAAACTCATAAAAATAGGACCCCGCCTCCCGGACGTCCTATAGTGTCTGGGATCGGCTCCCTTTTGGAACCTCTCTCCCGGTACTGCGATGAATTTTTGAAACCTTTGGTGCAAGGCACTTCTACATACTTGAAGGATACCAAAAATCTTTTGGCCCTCATACAGACACTGAATGTGGATAATGATAATACAATCTTGGTGTCAATGGATATAGAGAGCCTCTATACGAGCATACCTCAGGACGATACGATCAGGGTCCTTACTGAGGTCCTAGATGCAGCGCAATGGGACTACAACACGCCCAGGTCTTTTGTGATTGAATGTGCCACGTTGGCTTTAAAAAAGAACTTTTTTGAATATCAAGGTGATCTGTTCTTGCAAACCACAGGTACATCTATGGGCAGTGTTTTTGCCCCTAGTGTAGCGGGTTTATATGTCTTCGATTTTGAAAGTAAATACATCTTACATGACAGTAACCCGTTTGGACAACATCTGTCCTTGTGGCGCAGATATATTGATGATGTGTTCATCATTTGGCAGGGTGCAGAAAGTCGCCTTTTGGATTTTTTCAACTGGATTAATACCTGCGACAGACACCTTAAGTTCACATACACTTATCACCATACAGAGATGATCTTTCTTGATTTGGTGATAACAAAAACCAATGGGTCATTAACAACACGCACCCATTATAAGCCTACAGCAAAAAACAACTTACTGGCTTTCTCGAGTTTCCATCCACGCACATTACGTGAAAACTTACCATATGGCCAGTATTTGCGTCTGAGACGCAACTGCAGTGAGGTTGCTGATTTCCGTAAGCAATCAGAGGATTTGACTCAGAAACTAAGCAAAAGAGGTTACCCTAGAAGACTCCTTACAAAAAGCTGCAAAAGAGCCCGTAATCAACCTAGGGAAGCTCTCCTTGAAGAAACAGAAAAGACAGACACGGGTATCCCCTTGACGTGCGTAACAACCTATAGCACGGCTTCCAACGCAGTCAACAACTCTATACGCAAGAATTGGCGTATTTTGGTGAGTAACAACAGGAAATGGGAAAAACCCTTGTTTTCTTTCAAGAAGGCAAGAAGCATTAAAGATGCCCTAGTACATACTCGTCCCAAGAACATAACTATGCAAGGCGAAAATACACTTTGTAATGCTTGGGGTCTGCCTAAAATAACGGGACACTACCCATGTGGGTCGTGTAGTGTTTGCCACTTAACGAAAGCAAGTAAGACCTTGCTGTTGGAGAGCGACAAAGTCTGGACGCAAAGACAACACACGAATTGCAACACTAACAACGTGGTCTACCTTATTACCTGCCCATGTGGGTTACGGTACATAGGAATGACCACCAGAAAAATTAAGCAACGAGTGTGTGAACACCGGAGTAATATAAGGTGTAAGCGTAATACCACCAAGCTCACCGAACACTTTCTCCGCTTCAATCACACAATTGATGATCTGGTGTGGACCATTATTGAACATCTACAAGGAGGCAATAATATAACCCAGAGACTGTTTGAGAAAGAACAACGATGGGTATATCTTCTGGCCACTCATACATCAGGCCTTAATGATAATATACCCTGGAATAGTGTAATGCAGCATTGAATCTTCTATCTGGCTTTTGGTTTATTAGTGTGGTCACCCTATAAAAATAATAGGCACTGGTACCTTACCTATTTTACCTAAATGTCCACGAGTGCCACTGAATAAAGTTTTTGAGCAAAGAAAAAACGTTTGAAAAAGAGGTATCCCTCCTCTTTTTTGTTTCTCAAGACCTACTGCACTTTATAGTTTCAGTAAAGAAGTAGGGCACGTATAATTCTTTTGTGTCTGCTTTTATGCGATACCACACTGTAACGCTGCCGCCTTTACATTTTACATGACACACCCGTAGGAAAGGCTGGATTGTTTAGTGGGTTTAACGTTCTAGTCCCTGAGCGATTTCCTCATTTTCTGATTGGCTACAAAGACGTAATATGACGAAGCACGTATTTCGGGGCTTCCGCGTTTGAGAAACAAATAACATCCGTTTTGCTTGAATACTGATTGGATGTTAAAGATATTTAAACTGTTGCCCTGACCAGTAACGACACCTACGGGATCCAAATCGGAGGGAACGCTAGGTGTTCTGGCGGGTGCTGCGCTTTGACGAAGTAAGTGGTCCCCCGCAACTGCATAATTCGCTCTCTATTTTAACTTTTCCAGTTACCAGATGGTAACGTTTTTATTATTGTCTATTGCAGTGTGTGACTACAAGTGCGCATCCCCCTCCCTGGGTCCATGGTGTGAGGCAGATCATAGCCATTAGTAAGTCTCTTTACGAACACGTTCTGTGACAAGGCACGATAATGACTAAGCCCATTAAGACCCTTTCTGTCCTCTATTGATTCCCTTGGGGACCCCTGAAAGTTCCGTGATTATAATCTTGGAGTTCATTGTTTTTACATTTGGCTCCTTGGCCAATGAGTTCAACCCTAAATAAGAGGAAGTGGAATAGTTGCGACTTCTTTCGAAACGTAATGATTGATACGCATGCTGTTAAATATTTACAGACTTCCACACACTACAGTAGTTTTTGATGATTTCTAAATGAGATTTTGTGTGGTCTTTATCGTATACCAAAAAACGATATTGCCAAGTGAAAGGGGACCTTTGCCTTTGACTAAAAACATGTAAATGCATGTTATTTTCACTAAGCAATGATCTTTTTAAGTTGTATGTTGTTTCTGTTTATTCTTGCAGACACTTTTTTCTTCAGAAATCCTGAAGCCTCTCCGGTAACAAGAACCGTGAGTCTTTTACTAACATCACTGCCAACGGTTGGGTGCACCTTAGCGTGTGCATACCACCGGGGCAGTAAGGTCCTGACGAATGCCTGGTGAATCAACTAAAAATGGCAGAAACATGTTGACCAAATTTTATCCTTCTCACTATTAGGGTTAACTAACCAAAATCTGGTATCTAGTTATCATACCCTTTTTAATTAATGCCAGGTTTACCATAATAAAGGTTTTTGGTTGAAACCTAGACATTTTTTATATTCACTTTGCACATCACTTTGCACTATCACACGCGACACTTCAATCACCAGCTCCGCTGTAAACAGGCGTTGTAGCACACCGGGGAGGTACTAGACCTCCCTGGTGGGAGTCCAATGATGAAGCATGTCACCAACCAGGTTGGTGAGTGAGGACTCTTTTTACAAATTTTGATTGTTTTAGCAATATAGGTTCTCTCTCCCTTTCTTTTGTAGTAGTTGTTCTTTCCCATACTCTTTTGTTGTTTATCATAATTACCCTAGGGGGACGAAGAGTGTGTTTTTGACCCTCTCTCTCTTGTTGTTTGATTCTAGTTAAGGCAGCGTACAGCTGCGAGAATCCATTTTTTGAACTCCAATTTCTGAACTCCACTTTTGTGTCTCAGGTCTTTCAATGGAGAATTTGGGCTTAGCTTATTCCAATGAGGAAGTGGACGCCCTTCTGGCGGGTCCCTCCCTTTTTGCGGATGTCTCCATTTCACAGACGATTTCCCAGACGACTGAATGGGACAATCTATCAGAACAGAAACGTAATAGGATACGCACCATTTTACATGGTACTATCCTTACCGAATATTTGAGGAATAATATAGCACCGAGAGGTCTACTAGTGACCAATGCCCCACGCATCTTCCTTGATGATGCGCTATTCAGGAAAGAATGGGCCCAGATAGCGTGGCGATGTACCCGCGACTGGCTGGTTCTCATTATAAAAACAGCACTCAGACTCTCAGAGGCCATAATGGTTGAGATACAACTAGCCGAAACCCATTTTAGGACGACACTTACAGGCTATAAAAAGAAACTAGATGAACTCAACAGAGAAATCAATGAGTACAAAGACAATCTGACACAGTCTAAGGCTCAGAAGTTCCAAAAAGACCTTAAAAAATTCTCTTTTTTGAAAGTCTACCCCTATGCCGATCCCGATTACCTTCCTTCCTCCAAAGAAACTTATAATTCAGATGCATCGGAAGATGATGTATCCACTACTAGTGGTTCTAGTGGAGGCAGCACCAGACAAAAACAAAGAGGAAGAGGGCAGGGCTGGAGTAGACATTACCATCAACAAGACTCCTGGCCACCCTTTCCTATGGCAGGAAGTATGAATTATCACAATCAGTTCCAACAACCTCATTTCCCAATGATGGGTTGGAACCCTGCATTCATGCCCCCACAAGCCTTTACCCCTAACACTTATCGTCCCCCTTTTTTAGACAGGGGCAGAAGAGGGCGGGGCAGAAGAAGAGGACAAGTCCATTGGGGTGCGGAGGAGACAGTAGGGAACAACACCCGGAGCAAAACACAGAATCTACAAGCGGGTGTCAACAACACACGAGCTTAGTTACTAACCTCTCAAGTATCACCCTGTCACCTAGTGAACTCTCAGTACTGGAGAAAGGATTGGGTTTCGTGCCCACGGCACGTTTAGATAAATTTCGTCTACATTGTGAGTTGGCAAATTTCTTTAGAAAACTCAAACTAAAAGCATTTTTTGAAAATATGGAACCAGCCGAGACTACAGAAAATACGAGTGACACTGACCTTAGAATTAAGTCTACCTTCAATCCCCCCCCACACACAGTACCAGCTGAAATAATTGCCTTTGAACGTGCAGTTTTTCTGGATGTGGAAGCATTGGAGGACAGAGAGGTTTTCAAAAACATGACCACAACAGAATTTCAGGCATTACAGTCACTACAAAATAACACTGCAATTGTAATCAAACCTGCAGATAAGGGTGGTGGGGTGGTGATACAGGATGTCGCTGATTATGACAAGTAATGTAGACGACTCCTGAATGACTCTGTCAGTTACACCCGTTTAACTAAGGATCCATCTATGGATCTAAAAGAAGTTATATGCAATTTGGTCCAAACGGCAGAATCTAATGAGAATATTTCCAAACAAGAGGCACAATTCCTGACTACCAGTGCAGGGGTTGTTCCCTACTTTTACATTCTGCCAAAAACTCATAAAAATAGGACCCCGCCTCCCGGACGTCCTATAGTGTCTGGGATCGGCTCCCTTTTGGAACCTCTCTCCCGGTACTGCGATGAATTTTTGAAACCTTTGGTGCAAGGCACTTCTACATACTTGAAGGATACCAAAAATCTTTTGGCCCTCATACAGACACTGAATGTGGACAATGATAATACAATCTTGGTGTCAATGGATATAGAGAGCCTCTATACGAGCATACCTCAGGACGATACGATCAGGGTCATTACTGAGGTCCTAGATGCAGCGCAATGGGACTACAACACGCCCAGGTCTTTTGTGATTGAATGTGCCACGTTGGCTTTAAAAAATAACTTTTTTGAATATCAAGGTGATCTGTTCTTGCAAACCACAGGTACATCTATGGGCAGTGTTTTTGCCCCTAGTGTAGCGGGTTTATATGTCTTCGATTTTGAAAGTAAATACATCTTACATGACAGTAACCCGTTTGGACAACATCTGTCCTTGTGGCGCAGATATATTGATGATGTGTTCATCATTTGGCAGGGTGCAGAAAGTCGCCTTTTGGATTTTTTCAACTGGATTAATACCTGCGACAGACACCTTAAGTTCACATACACTTATCACCATACAGAGATGATCTTTCTTGATTTGGTGATAACAAAAACCAATGGGTCATTAACAACACGCACCCATTATAAGCCTACAGCAAAAAACAACTTACTGGCTTTCTCGAGTTTCCATCAACGCACATTACGTGAAAACTTACCATATGGCCAGTATTTGCGTCTGAGACGCAACTGCAGTGAGGTTGCTGATTTCCGAAAGCAATCAGAGGATTTGACTCAGAAACTAAGCAAAAGAGGTTACCCTAGAAGACTCCTTACAAAAAGCTGCAAAAGAGCCCGTAATCAACCTAGGGAAGCTCTCCTTGAAGAAACAGTAAAGACAGACACGGGTATCCCCTTGACGTGCGTAACAACCTATAGCACGGCTTCCAACGCAGTCACCAACTCTATACGCAAGAATTGGCGTATTTTGGTGAGTAACAACAGGAAATGGGAAAAACCCTTGTTTTCTTTCAAGAAGGCAAGAAGCATTAAAGATGCCCTAGTACATACTCGTCCCAAGAACATAACTATGCAAGGCGAAAATACACTTTGTAATGCTTGGGGTCTGCCTAAAATAACGGGACACTACCCATGTGGGTCGTGTAGTGTTTGCCACTTAACGAAAGCAAGTAAGACCTTGCTGTTGGAGAGCGACAAAGTCTGGACGCAAAGACAACACACGAATTGCAACACTAACAACGTGGTCTACCTTATTACCTGCCCATGTGGGTTACGGTACATAGGAATGACCACCAGAAAAATTAAGCAACGAGTGTGTGAACACCGGAGTAATATAAGGTGTAAGCGTAATACCACCAAGCTCACCGAACACTTTCTCCGCTTCAATCACACAATTGATGATCTGGTGTGGACCATTATTGAACATCTACAAGGAGGCAATAATATAACCCAGAGACTGTTTGAGAAAGAACAACGATGGGTATATCGTCTGGCCACTCATACATCAGGCCTTAATGATAATATACCCTGGAATAGTGTAATGCAGCATTGAATCTTCTATCTGGCTTTTGGTTTATTAGTGTGGTCACCCTATAAAAATAATAGGGACTGGTACCTTACCTATTTTACCTAAATGTCCACGAGTGCCACTGAATAAAGTTTTTGAGCAAAGAAAAAACGTTTGAAAAAGAGGTATCCCTCCTCTTTTTTGTTTCTCAAGACCTACTGCACTTTATAGTTTCAGTAAAGAAGTAGGGCACTTATAATTCTTTTGTGTCTGCTTTTATGCGATACCACACTGTAACGCTGCCGCCTTTACATTTTACATGACACACCCGTAGGAAAGGCTGGATTGTTTAGTGGGTTTAACGTTCTAGTCCCTGAGCGATTTCCTCATTTTCTGATTGGCTACAAAGACGTAATATGACGAAGCACGTATTTCGGGGCTTCCGCGTTTGAGAAACAAATAACATCCGTTTTGCTTGAATACTGATTGGATGTTAAAGATATTTAAACTGTTGCCCTGACCAGTAACGACACCTACGGGATCCAAATCGGAGGGAACGCTAGGTGTTCTGGCGGGTGCTGCGCTTTGACGAAGTAAGTGGTCCCCCGCAACTGCATAATTCGCTCTCTATTTTAACTTTTCCAGTTACCAGATGGTAACGTTTTTATTATTGTCTATTGCAGTGTGTGACTACAAGTGCGCATCCCCCTCCCTGGGTCCATGGTGTGAGGCAGATCATAGCCATTAGTAAGTCTCTTTACGAACACGTTCTGTGACAAGGCACGATAATGACTAAGCCCATTAAGACCCTTTCTGTCCTCTATTGATTCCCTTGGGGACCCCTGAAAGTTCCGTGATTATAATCTTGGAGTTCATTGTTTTTACATTTGGCTCCTTGGCCAATGAGTTCAACCCTAAATAAGAGGAAGTGGAATAGTTGCGACTTCTTTCGAAACGTAATGATTGATACGCATGCTGTTAAATATTTACAGACTTCCACACACTACAGTAGTTTTTGATGATTTCTAAATGAGATTTTGTGTGGTCTTTATCGTATACCAAAAAACGATATTGCCAAGTGAAAGGGGACCTTTGCCTTTGACTAAAAACATGTAAATGCATGTTATTTTCACTAAGCAATGATCTTTTTATGTTGTATGTTGTTTCTGTTTATTCTTGCAGACACTTTTTTCTTCAGAAATCCTGAAGCCTCTCCGGTAACAAGAACCGTGAGTCTTTTACTAACATCACTGCCAACGGTTGGGTGCACCTTAGCGTGTGCATACCACCGGGGCAGTAAGGTCCTGACGAATGCCTGGTGAATCAACTAAAAATGGCAGAAACATGTTGACCAAATTTTATCCTTCTCACTATTAGGGTTAACTAACCAAAATCTGGTATCTAGTTATCATACCCTTTTTAATTAATGCCAGGTTTACCATAATAAAGGTTTTTGGTTGAAACCTAGACATTTTTTATATTCACTTTGCACATCACTTTGCACTATCACACGTGACACTTCAATCACCAGCTCCGCTGTAAACAGGCGTTGTAGCACACCGGGGAGGTACTAGACCTCCCTGGTGGGAGTCCAATGATGAAGCATGTCACCAACCAGGTTGGTGAGTGAGGACTCTTTTTACAAATTTTGATTGTTTTGGCAATATAGGTTCTCTCTCCCTTTCTTTTGTAGTAGTTGTTCTTTCCCATACTCTTTTGTTGTTTATCATAATTACCCTAGGGGGACGAAGAGTGTGTTTTTGACCCTCTCTCTCTTGTTGTTTGATTCTTCTTCTTGGTCTCAGTTAAGACAAAAACGTAAGTTTAACTGAGACATAAATCGAACTTTACTACCGTAAATGTCCTCTGTGAATTCGCAAAAGTGGTCAAGTTAGACTTTTATCTCAGTTCACATTTGTGAATCGGGCCCTACAACTTTAAGGGCCCGATAGCCCTCGTGTCTGCTGTTTTAACCTTGTGAGGGGGGCAGTAAAAATAGTTGATTTTCCTACCACAGCACAATTTTAAATCCCCTAGACATGCACACATAGATATTTTTTAATTACTGGCTCTCCCTTAACATAGCAAGCACAAAGAGCCTATTGAGCATATTTGCTGATGAGGAGTAATCCCCTATGGTGAAGCATGCCACTTAATGTGCGTGAGGGTTTCCCACCTTTTCATGAAAAACCATAAGTACAGGAAAGCCCATTTAATAAGTGCGTTGAATCTCTTAAATTGTTACCCGCTGTACTGTTTTGTACTTTTATGTTGAAGTAAGGAGAATGTTCTGCAATCCCTCTACGAGCTCTCGCTCCACCTCCCTCCAGGCGATATAGCAGGATAATTGTTCCTAGTTTAAGCAGTTTGTTAAATAATCAGCCAGTCTCTTCAGATGCATAAAATGTAGTTTAATGGCATAAAGCACCACCAACAACAAATGCTCGTGTTCACCAGCTCAACTGTTCCCGAACATATCCCCATGGATACCAGAACACTCCATGTGAGTCTCTGTTCCAGCATAGAACACATGCACGAGATTACAACACGTCCCCTTTACACACAAATGCAGAAAATACATAAAAATAGGAAAAAAACCAAGAAAAATAAAATACATCAATCTAAATAAAAATCATCAAACTTTGCAGGGGTGTGATGCTGTCTTCGAGAGAACCTCCTTGATGGTACATGCCCAGGAACAGGAAAAGTTGAGGTACTAGGACAATTAACAGGACTTGAGGAGAAATTAGAACCAGACTGGTCAGAATGTGAAAAATTACCAGGATCAGAGCCCAAAGAAGGATCTGGCCCAGTGTACTTCACCAGCCTAGACATACTCCACTTGCATCCATTTTGCATTGTAACAACATTTTTATGAATAGCAGAAATCCTAAAAGGACCCATAAATTCAGAAACACCTTTTTTTAGAAAATCTAGGTTTCTTAATCAAAACCCACTCACCAACATTCCATAACTTGGACCTAACACCATTCTTGAAATCAAAACGTTTTTTATACTCCATTTGATAAGAATTAATCCTCTTCTCCACCTCCTCCCCATCCACAGAGGTCAAAACATTAGGAGGAAACCAACTGGGATTCAACTTAGATTTGGCATGTCTGCCTCGCAGAAGGAAAAAAGGCGAATTACCTATGACATGGTTAACCGTGGTGCGATGAGCCCACCAAGTATCACGCAAAACATCCTTTAGGGGAGTCTTGGTATCCAACGCTGTTTGTACACACCCCTTGACAACACGATTCATACGCTCAGCAAGCCCATTGGCCTGAGGAGAATAGAGAGCTGTCTTAAGATGAGTGATACCAAAGTCATCCAAAAATTCCCCCATCTAAGAAGATATAAACTGTACCCCATTGTCAGTGATGAGATATTTTGGAAGGCCCTCACGAGCAAATTCATCCTTCAAGAACTCCACAACAACCCTTGTGTTGACATTACTCACACATTTGGTAGATACCCACTTGGAAGTGTAATCCACCAAGAGAATAACAAACTTCTCGGACGGCGCAAGTAAATCAAATGGACCCATGAGATCCAACCCTAACTTTGTCCACGGTTCACTAGGAACTTCAACCGGAGACAAAGGAGCACTGTTCACAACTTTTGACTTATCATTAGACGAACATAGATGACAATCTTTAACTACTACTTCCACTTGATGATCCATGTACGGCCACCAATACCTTTCCCTCAGGCGTGCTTTAGTGAGACTCCTCCCAAGGTGCCCCTCATGAGCCAAATTAATCAATTTCGGTCTCAATGACAAAGGAGGAACGAACCTACTACCTCTCATTAACCCTCCATGTAAAACAGTAAGCTCATTCCTAATGGACCAAAAAGGACTGAGTTCTTGATCAACATCCTTGCAACTAGCAGGCCAGCCTTTTATGACAAAATCCTTAATGCTAGAAGAAAGAGAATCACCCGAAATAGCCTCAGTCCATTCTTCTTGAGAAATAGAAGCTTCTTTAACCCAAGAGATGGAAAGAAGTTCAACATCAACAAAATCCTCATGTACCTGTAAAGGCAATCGAGACAAACAATCAGCAGCCACATTCGAGGATCCAGGCAGATACTGTACTTGAAAATTGAATTCCTCTAAACCTTCACTCCAACGCTTCAACCTAGGAGTCAATCTGTCACTTTCCATGCAAGAAAAAACTTGTACTAACGGACGATGGTCTGATTTGACAACAAAAGGAATGCCCCAGAGGTAAAATTTAAAATGCTTGATTGCCCAAACAATTGCGAGTGCCTCCCTCTCAATACAAGAATATTGTCGTTCCGCTTCCCTTAAAGCCCGAGAAGCAAAAGCAACAACCCTGTCAACACCATTGTCAACCTGGGATAATACCGCACCCAAACCAGCTAAACTGAGTATTGTTCTCTTTTTAGTATCAAAATGGCCTAAACTAGGTAATTGGCTGATGGAACGTTTAACTATTCCAAAAGCAGTCTCACACGCTTCATTCCACTCAAAATGAATTCCCTTTTTAAGCAACTTCCTTATAGGTTCAACTACAGATGCAAAACCCTTTATAAACTTGGCATAAAATTCTGCCAAACCCAAAAATGATCTAACTTGATCCTTATCAACAGGAGTTGGAGCCTCAACAATACTCTTAGCCAATTCAAGTTTAGGTTGGATGCCTTCTCCAGAAATCACATGCCCAAGGTAAGTAACTGAAGATACGCCAATCTTACACTTCAGTTTGTTAACAGTAAGACCCTTACACGCCAATTTTTCCAAAACCATTCTTTTTTTTTTTTTTTAATTTTTTATTGAACAATAATTCGGTTACAAGCACGGGCCTACAACCACCAGGGCCGGCCGCTAGGTACAGAATGAAATATACATTTATCATGGCTGCAGTCAAGTCCCGGGGCGCAGCCCCGTAGTGGCTCCGGATAGTTCTAAAGGAACAGGAGACTTAAGTCCAACAGACACAAAAACTAAAAGAAAAACAAAAAGGCGAGGCATAAGGGCAAACAGTGCGGGTCAGGCTTCCTCCGGGGAACTCCAGTGCAGACCATTAAGCAGCCGGCAAAAGGAAGGAGTACCGGGAGGCTGGGGACGGGGGGGGGGTCAAGGGAGATGAACGTCCATATGTAGTTATTCCAAAAAGTGCCAGGAACCATCAGGGGTCAGGGGGACATGGCGATATCGGTGTCCACCAGGGGGGGCGTACAGATACCCCCGCGATACGCATTCCATTGCCCCCAGATTCTACCCCATGCCCCCGGCTTACCACGGGCCACATACACAGTCTTCTCCCTGAACATACACCAGTCCATATTCTCCTTCCATACTGACACGGTGGGCGGCCGTTGGGCGCCCCAAAGCTGCGCTATATCTCTCTTGGCAATCATGTTCCCCAGGGCCGCCCACCGAGTCTGAGCCGCGCTGTAATCATTGGGCTCCCACACATTCAGGACACAGCGACGCACCTCCGGCAGCAGCACAACCCCAGTGACCTGTCCCATAACCATATGGACCCGGCGCCAGTAGTCCGCCACCTCGCGGCACTCCCACAGGATATGGAGAAAGGTGGCGCTGAGCCCACAAACCCCGCTTACAGAGCCCGTCGTCGGAAAATCCCATCGAGACCAAGCGAGGACCCGTCACATACACCCGGTGAAGAATCTTGAGCTGTACCAACCGGAGACGGGCCGGAATGGCGACCTCCTTGGGGGACGACAGTGCAGACTGCCAGTCCTCGTCGTCCAATTCCACCCCGTCCCCCGTCCAAGCCTCCCGGAGGCGCACAAAGAGGTCAGCCCGATGATTAATCAGTTTTTTATAAGTTAAAGAAATAGTACTGTCAGGGACATGTCCGTCAAGTATGCGGTCCTCGAGGGGCGAGGAAACCGGGATCTTGGTCCCCTCCCCAAAGACCGAGAGCAGGGCGTGTCGAACCTGGGCATAGCGGAAGAACTCCCTGTCCGTAAGCTCGTATTCGGCCTGGAGCACCGCGAAAGTCTTAACCGTGCCCTTATGCCACAGGTCTCCCACTTTGCTGATACCAATCGTATCCCACTGGTCAAACCCCTTCGTAGTCCAGAGGCTGCCCAGGCGGTCGGAGGCAAACAAAGGAGTAGCACATGTTAGTCGCTCACTCCAGCCCGTGGCCGCAGTGGCAGCCCTCCAGGTCCGCACCGCAATCTTGGTAGGACCCGTAAGGGTCCGGCCAGCCGAGCGGGAGTAAAGTGCCCTGTTATAGTTCCCGCCGGGAAGCAGGAACTTGTCCATCTCATACGCCGGATTCAAGCCAGGCGCATACGTGGCATGGTTAATGGCCGCTAGCTGCGAGGCCCAATAGTACCTGCGAATATCAGGAAGCGCGATGCCCCCGTCGTACCAGGGGAGAGTAAGCTTAGCAAGAGCAATACGCGCCCGCCCGTCCCACACCAGTCTCCTCTGCAGGCTCTCCACCTCCCGAAAGTAGGCCACTGGGATAACGTCGAAGGAGTTCTGGAGTGCATAGAGGAACCTGGGAAGGGACATCATTTTGAACAGCGCGGCCCGACCCAGCGGGGACAGGGGCAGCCTGCACCACCGGGCCGTGTCCTCTCGCAATCGCCGGAGTGGACGCGAGCCACCGGGTCCAGCGAAACGTATATCCCCAGGTACTTAAAGCCGCTCAGAGATATTTGGATCGGAAGCCGAGGCGGCAGGAGAGGAGGACCACCAGAGATAGGATAGACGCAGGATTTAGACCAATTGATCGTGAGACCCGAATTGTTCCCAAAGGAAGTCAGAACGTCAAAGAGGACGTTGAGCGACTGCCGCGGTGAGGTGAGATACAGGAGAATATCGTCCGCATACAGCGAGACCCGATCTTCGAAGCCCGGGGCCCACCGGATCCCTCTAAGCGAGGGCTCCCAGCGGAGCCAAGCAGCGAGTGGCTCCAGGGCGAGAGCAAAGAGCAAAGGGGACAACGGGCACCCCTGCCTCGTGCCCCTGCCGAGGGCAAAGGGCCGAGAGACCCGCCCATTCACCACCACCTGAGCCATGGGTCCCGTGTAAAGAAGCTTCACCCAGCCAATAAATCCTTCCCCAAAGCCAAATTTAGCCAAGACAGCCCAGAGGAATGGCCACTCGATAGTGTCAAAAGCCATCGTGGCATCCAAAGAAACCAGCACGGCCGGTTCGGAGAGGAGCTCCGCCCTGGCCAGGGCGCCGTGAAGACGCCGCAAGTTAAGAGCGGTGTTGCGATGCGGGATGAAGCCGCATTGGTCCGGATGAATAAGATCGCACACGACGCTCAACAAACGATTGGCAAGGACTTTCGCCAGGATTTTAGGCTCTGCATTTAGCAGTGAAATAGGCCGGTAAGAAGTACAGCGGTCTCGCGGCTTGCCCTCCTTGGGGATCACGACTATCGTGGCCAAACGCTGGTCAGCCGGAAGGGAACCCGCCGCAAGAGACTCACGGAACATGCGACTGAGGAAGGGCGCAAGCTTATCAGGGCGCAATTTATATAGCTCAATGGGCAGACCGTTGGGACCCATAGCCTTGCCCGAGCGAAGGGAGCGGATCGCGGTCGCTATTTCATCTGCCGACAAGGGGGCGTCCAGCCGCTCACGGTCCTCAACGGACAGGCCGGGCAAGGCAATATCCCTCAGTAGAAGGCGAGAGTCGTCCTCATCTCTGTCAGTCACTGGGGAGTACACAGCCCGGAGGTGGTCGGCGAAACATTCCACAATCTCATCCGGCTCAGTCACACACACACCATCCGCAGCACGCAACTCCGGGACCACACGATTCACTCTCTCCTTTTTGTCCAGCCACGCAATCAACTTTCCCGCCTTGTCCCCGGCGTCGTACAGTCGACCCTGCTGCTCCCTATACATAGTTTTGGCCGCGTCAGTGACCAGGGACCTATATTCAAACAGTTTCAGGCTAAGGGCATGGAGCCCGTCCGGAGTGACATTCGCCTCCAAGGCCGACTCCAGCCCCGAGATGTCAGTCTCCAGCCTCACCACTGCCTCACTCTTGACCTTCTTAGCCACCACTATCTGGGAGAGGGCGTGTCCGCGGATCACGGTTTTAAAGGCTTCCCACAGGGACATTGCAGACGACACCGACCCCTCGTTATCAAGGAAGTATTGGTCCATAGCCTTAACCAGGCTGTCGCGAGTCGTAGGGTCTCGCAGGTACCATGGGTTAATGGGAGCGATCCGCCCTGCAGACCGCGACCCGGTGTCAAAAAGAAGCCACAGCGGAGAATGGTCGGAGATACCCCGCGCCAGGTGCCTGACCTCTCTAATCCGACCAGTCTGCGCCGCGGGCATAAGGAAGTAGTCTAACCTAGAGAGACTCCCATGCGCCCCCGAGTGAAAGGTGAACTGACATTGGGTCGGATGCATTAATCTCCAGCTATCCACCAGGCCGAAGGTCTCCAACATCCCACCCAGCCATGCCTGGGCAGCGGGGAGGGTCCTTGGTGGGTGACGATCCAGTTCACCCGAAACCACAGAATTAAAGTCCCCGCCCATGAGCAGGAGGCCGTCCGGAAGGTCAAGCAGCATTCGACCCAAGTCAGTAAAGGTGGAGTTCTGGAGGCCCGGGGGGACGTAGACTGAAACCAGGGTAAGGGGCTGCCCCTCCCACCTCCCAATCAAACACACATAGCGCCCTCTGTCATCCGAGACTATCTTAGTGATCTCCACCGGAAGGGAGGTTCGCAGGAGAATGCCCACCCCCCTGGAACCAGTTGTGAAACCAGAATGGGCTACGAGGCGATACCCCCCCCTGTTCATTGCATGACAAACATTGCCAACCAGATGCGTCTCCTGGAGAAACACCACATCAGGAGTCAAACGACGCAAATATTGCAGCACTACACCCCGCTTGATACGGTCCCCCAACCCATTGACGTTCCATGACATAAGCCTCAACCCGTCCCCCCCCATCCCCTCCAATAGATCAAGGGTCCCCCAGCCTGCAGCACAGTTCCCAGATGTGGACAAAAATCAATACCTCGCCCTGTAAACAAAAAACACACAACAAAACAACCCCTCCTCCCCCCCAACCCCACCCCAAGTCCAACTCCCCCCACCCTGCACCCCTGCGGGCCAAAAAACCCCCCCAACTTGCAGTGTGCCTGTCGCCCCACTAACCCCATTCTACGAAAAGACCCCGGAGGAGGAAAGGGACCCGTCCCCGCCCGCCCCCCTCACAGGTCCTGGTGAAATACAATATACAAAAGAAGTAAGACCCAACTGAACAGTGCAAAACGGCAAAATCAAGGACCAAAAGTCATTCTAAAGGGGACCCGTCACCTGCGGTGCCCGCAGAGGGTCCGGGACGGCCACCTCCGTCCGGCAGCGAGTCCAGCCAGTCACTTGCAGCCACAGGAGAGTCAAAAAAGGCTGTCCAATCCCCATGTTCCACTCGGAGTTTTGCAGGGTAGAGCATCGAATACTTTAGGCCCAGCTCGCGGAGACGACGCTTCACCCCTTGGAATCCCATCCGCTGTTTCTGGACCAGTTGCGTGAAGTCCGGGTAAAAATTGATGGTCGAGTTCTCGTGACGAACCGGGCCGTGGGTCCGTGAGGCCTGCAGAATAGCGTCGCGGTCCCTGTAGTGGAATAGTTTGGCCACGATAGGCCTCGGGGGGGCCCCCGGCCGTGGCCGACCGCCCGGAACTCGATGGGCCCGCTCCACGGCAAAGAACTTACTTAGGCCAGCCGGGGACAACTGTTGCAGGATAAGTTCCTCGACCACGAGGTCAACCGGGCGGCCGTCGGAGGACTCCGGTACACCTATGACGCGGATGTTGTTGCGTCGGGCCCGTCCCTCGAAGTCCTCAAGCCGCCGGGCCATATGATCGTTGACCACCCTGATGTCTCCAAGCGCGGCCCGCAGATCCGACACCTCCGCACCGAGGGTGGAGGTCCGTGTATCGAGGGCCTGGACCCTCTCGTTTGTTTTGGAGAGGTCGGCCCGGATCAGGGTGACATCAATCGCTACGGTGTCGATCTTACGGGCCAGGGCCTCGTATTGCGTGGCGATGGTGTCCCTGATGCCAGCAATGGCGCCCATAATGTCCTGCAGGGAAAGTTCCGTAGAGACGTTCGTGCCTCCCCCTGCAGCGTCCGGGGGGAGGCCAGCAGCGCCAGGGGACCCTCTGCCCTGGGTGTAGCGGTCCATATTGTTGCTCTGGACCGCTCCCCCGCGGAGGGAGGCCTTGGTCTTGCGCCCCTCGGGACCCCCTTTGCCCCCCATGTGAACACGGCCACTCAAGGGGACCTCCAACCAAGAGGTGTAAGGGCGCCAGCAAGAAGACCTCAAATGTCTGTATAGGGGGTCCGAGGCTATAGGCACTCTAGTGGCAGGTGGAGGAAAACCTCGTGCAGAGGCCCAGGAAGCACCTCTCCACCCCGAGCGCACCCGCCAGCTGGTCTCCTGAAGTCCAAAACCGAAACCGAAAGTGGTGGATCGGCAACTGGTACCGCGCTGAAGCCGCTGTTGTTCAATTGCAGCCCGGCCCCACGGGTCACCTTCACCCCGGTCACCTCCGTCGGGTGGGTCCCAAAAGTTACGACGACGACAACTCAGGATTCCCAGGTCCGAGTTGATTTTTGAAAAGAGATATGTGCTCAGCTGGTCTTCATCTCCCAGATTCCATAAACCACATCAGGATATTCTCAGGATAAATTACGAGGAGCAGAAAGGGTCCGGGGAGCCCTGTGCTCACGCGACCATCTTGGACGCGCGCTAGGCTCCTCCTCCCCAAAACCATTCTTAACTTCGCATCATGTTCCGTGTCATCCTTACCGTATACAAGAATGTCATCTTGAAAAAAAATGACTTTTGGCATATCACCAATAACCAGCTTCATGATGCGTTGAAAACATGCCGCAACTGACGCCAAACCAAAAGGCATTCTGATAAATCTGAACGCTCCTAATGGTGTCACAAAAGACGTCAGATGCCTAGAATCAACATGAAGTGGGACTTGGTGATACGCTGAAGACAAGTCAAGAACGGGAAAAACTTTTGCACCACTTAGCATAGACAAAGACTCATTAATGTTGGGTAGGGGTTGGCGGTCAACCCATATCCATTTATTCAGACCTCTAAGGTCCACACACATGCGAATACTCTTCCCAGCATCCTTGGGGGCTAAAACTACCGGAGCCAACCATTCAGAAGATTCAATCTCCTCAATGACATTCAATTCAATCAACCTGTCCAACTCTGACTTGAGAGGAGCTAACATCATGTTTGGAACCTTCCGAATCTTATGGACACACGGTATTGCGTTCTGTTTCAAAATAATGCGATGTTCAAAATCTTTTAGCAAGCCTAACTTATCAGTGAACACTTGAGGAAATTCCTCGAAAAATTTGTTGGAATTAGGAATGCAGTCAATTAACATAACTTGATCGCAGGCCTTGAGAGCATCGGGATTCAATATTATACCCAAATCTCTCTGATGCCTCCAACCTAAAAGGTTATCACCTCTTTGTGCCACATAAATCTTTCCAATAGTTTCAAGACCCTTGAAGAATATACCCATAATTGTGTAACCAAATACATTTATGCGTGACCCTCCATAGCTAACCGGATTGATATCAGGAGGAATTAGTGTAATGTCAGGAAAGGTTTTTTTTCCAAATTTCGTCTCCAATCATTGTGAATGGAGACCCAGAATCAGCCAACACAACAAAACTCTCACCACCGATCACAACATCGCACTCAGGCATAAATATGGGGTCCGCATCCACAATACCATCACTCCTGACATTAGAAATGACCATCCTTGGACCAGTAATGGGCAGTTCAGCATTTTCAAGATATTGAACCTTACTAGGGGACTTACAAACCCTGGCATAATGTCCTTTCATGCCACATTTTAAACATGTGGCAGATCTTGCAAAACAGTTAGGAAAATTGGCAGAGTGATTCGAGCTCCCACAACGGTAACATTTAATTTTGCTGCGATCAATTTGAAATTTTGTCTTAGGAATTTGAATAACTTTGTTAATATTGTCCTCTGCAACAGCTTGTTGGACTGCTGTCGTAACTTCATGGATACTGCTGGGGTTAAGGTTGCAGTCTGCAGAGGTTTTATGTTCCTTCATTTCCTTCACCCAACCCGAAGTATTTTCCATGCCTTCTACAATGGCAATAGCTTCACGTAAAGATGGGTTTTTGGATAAAAGTTTCTCTTGAACCCTAGGACTGTTTGTACATCTGACTAGCTGGTCACGAATCAGCGATTCAGTCAAATCTCCAAATTCACATGTTCTGGCTAAGGTTTTTAGAGATGCTACGTAGTTTCCCACTTTTTCCTTTGGTTCCTGAATTCTCATAACAAACTTATGTCGTTCAAGCACCACATTTATGCGCGGACCGAAATAATCTTCAAGCATCTTCATAGACATTTCATAAACATCTGATGGTTCCCCCGCACCATCACCCATCGGCAGTTCATCAATACTGTCATAAACATTCCGGCCCTCCACACCCAAATTATGCAAGAGAATAGCTTGTTTCCTCATTGCTGAAAATCTTTCACCCCCAATTGACACCAAATAAGAATCAAAAAGGTTTCTCCACCGCTTCCAAGGAAGCAATGGCTCACCTTTCTCACAAAGAAATGCAGGTGGCTGGCTCATTGAGGTCGCAGACATTTTTCCTTTTTAATTGAGAACCCAAGGTTGCTCAGCACGTCAGGAGCAGCAAAGCGTGAAAAACAAGCTCCGTTGTTTATTCCTCTCTCGAATGTAACCAAGGTTACAGTAAACAAAATGGAGGCACGTCTAACCCGACGCTAACACGCTGATGACACGCGTTAGCACGTGATGACAACACGTCACAAACTGGAGCTGGAGAGATGTGGATTACGCAGCTTGTGACGGTGCTCATGGAAACGGGAGTCGGGAGAAGCAGCGCGAGCCCTGCAACAGCCGTTATACCCTAGTGAGTGAGAAATCCTTTTGTGCGTATTCAATCTTATGCAGAAAGTCAACATCCGGCAATTTGTTATTTTCCAAAACAACTTGCCTGTTTCAGAACATACTTGCTTTTCTAAACGCCCCTTCCGTTGTTCTTCTCTCCAGCAACTTCCGCGAACACGGTCTCTAAAGCGGTATTCCAATCTCCGCTAGACTTTGAGAGAAGAGTTCACTTCTTGGAAAATAGATATACCTGTCCAACCATTTACGTGCGAACGCAGTCAAAACACTGAATCGCTTCCGTAGACCTTTGTGGGTTCTTCAGGCGTCGGTGGTGCTCCAGATCCCATCCTCGTCGCTAGTGTTAAATAATCAGCCAGTCTCTTCAGATGCATAAAATGTAGTTTAATGGCATTAAGCACCACCAACAACAAATGGTTGTTTCCCCTCCGTGTTCACCAGCTCAACTGTCCCCGAACATATCCCCATGGATACCAGAACACTCCAAGTGAGTCTCTGTTCCAGCATAGAACACATGCACGAGATTACAACACAGTTCTATACGGTAGGTGCAGTAATAATAAAGGAAGTTTTTCCAAAATTAAGATTAAACATGTTCAAATAACCTTACGCATAGGGATTGTGTGTAGTTTAAAGAGAGCAGTTTCTGTCAATACTTCATAATGGTTACAGAATAAATGAATAAGTGTGAGACATCGGTTACTATTGATTGGTCATTGCAACTCATTATCCCGTTCTCTTCCTGTCATGGAACATCAGAATTAATTTACAATAAAACTCGTCCAGGCCTAAGAAAGACCTAAATTGATCTTTCTCCTTAAGTTTACGGGTATCAACTATTTCAGTAGTTCATTTTCTTAGGCGTGACGCCCTTTTCTATCACTACATTACTTCAGTCTGTGGGCCTAATTATGAGTTTGGCAGTCCATGGGTCAGGCAAATTCGCAATGGAGGTGCGGTGGCGGTCGGGTACTGCAGCACCAGCTGTCGGACCATCGTACAGGGGTTGGACCTCCAGAGAACCGCCTCCACGATCCCGGGCTGTGGCGCGGCGGTCTTAAGGGCGCAATATGCTTAGTGGTGCCGATGTTGCAGCTCCGAGCATAGTACTAGCTTCCTCACCGCCAGCGCTCTCATGGCCGTTCTCAGGACATGAAACTGCTGGCAGTGAGGAAATAAAGGGCCCCCTCCTGCCCCTGTGCACAGGGGTGCCTGCAGGGGGGGCACATTCTGAGCCCCCCTGTGTGCATGCACCCCTGTTTCTGCAGGGTATGGACTGCACAGTCCATGCCATGCAGGAACATGCATTGGCGGTCCCATGGCGATGCAGTTCTAAGGCTCACAGATGAGCCTGTGTACTGCACCTCGGTGGGACTGCCACGCTGCCCACCCGCCATACCAATCTGGCGGGCAGCCAGAGGTCGGGTTTGGAGGTGTGGGAGTGGTGTGGTGGTGTTGCAGCCCGCTCCCAGACCAACAAACGTGTAATCGAGCCCTGTCTCGTCTAATTTTACACTGATCTTACAAAAATATTAAACCAATTTACTCCACAATTTATAACACCCTGAAAAGGGTTTATCATGTTCTGGGCCCTTCTGACCAAACACAAGAATATCATCCTGCAAAGTCATACACATCTTTAAACAACTGGTGCATTGCATGGTGATAATCAGCTGATTCCGACACCAACCTGAAAGGCATATGTTTCTACCTGAATGCTCCTTCCGGTGTAATAAATGACATCAATGAATGTGATTCCTTATACAACGTAATCTGTGGCATCATCAACAGTGTTTTACCAATGATTGGCAGAAGATGATAGTCGGCCCATTTAGGTCTCTCAAATCCAGACACAATCTTGAACTTTCATTCGTTTTCATAGCTACTACTACTGGATGTAATCCTTCAGGAGATTCAATCTCTTCTATCAAAGCTTTTCAGCACAAACATTCACCTTCTTTTCTTAATTCTTTTCCTACTTTTCCTACTGATATAGGAGTATTCCTCGCCCTGTGTTCCTTTAGTTTGGCATCAAGTATAATGCAGTGTATAAGCCTTTCAATAAATATAATGACCCATTAAATTCAAAAGGGGAGAATTTATTTTCACATAACATTTTCTTCATGCTCTCTAGTGAATATTATACCCTAGAAATCGATTTGAACAGTTAGGATCTAACTTCACCATTAATTCCCTTTTATGGGGCAACCCTAAAAGACAAGGGCCTTCCTAGCAGCATAAACATTTGCTTGGACAAATTTACCTCTGACTTCCAAGCTTGTTTTGAAATACCACACATCTATAGGTTTGTTCCCATACACTTTTGAACAAATGTCAGGTCGACTTACAGCAATACCTTCAATAAAAAGTAGTTTGTCATTAGGATTTAATGT
Organism: Triturus cristatus; assembly: GCF_964204655.1. Taxonomy (NCBI): domain Eukaryota; kingdom Metazoa; phylum Chordata; class Amphibia; order Caudata; family Salamandridae; genus Triturus; species Triturus cristatus. The sequence continues at coordinate 240,788,545 of NC_140591.1, forward strand.
ATAATTGAGATGGCTAAGACCTTTGGGTCTAATGTTCGTACAGTGCATTTGGTAAAAGTGGTCACAGTTTTCTCACTGACTTTTCCTGAATGCATTGTTTTTTGTAACCTGACATGTTCAAACATGTTCATTCGCAAAATTCCAATTTGTAGGGGGCACAGTTTGGACTACCTCATTAATATGCATTAGGTAGGTCACAAATTGACCCACTACAAATCACTGCCATTACCAGGCCACCATGGCTATGATTGATTTTAAATAAATGCAAAAAGAACAATTGATGGATGAAACAAAAAGCATCCTGGGACCGGTTTCAGGTATCACCCCTCATTAGCCAGCTTAGCTTGACCCCAGTGGCTTAGCGAGCATGGAACCCACATCTCGAAAGGTGTTCATTAGAGAGTTGAGTCCAACTCTTTCCTAAGTGCAGCAGCATTGGGGCAGTTCTGATGGATATGGGGATGTTAGTCCAGATAATGGGTGCATACAATGAAAAGGCCTGCTGCTTTGTTTTTTTACTTCTTAGTCTGCCACCTAATGGTGTCCTGGTTGTGGGTGTGCCAAGAATCAGCAGAGATGGTGAAGTAAGTGGCCCTTAAGGGCCACCCAGGTTATTTACAACTACCTGCTATGCCTTCCCAAGAATGAAGAGTCGGTCAGACAGTAGAGAATACAAACACATTTATTAACAATTCTCTGCAGAGGAGTCCAATCTGACCTGCACCCTAAGATGTCTGCCGAGGGACTGGCCCGTCCACTAGTCTGCAGTGAGTAATCATTCCTCCTGTGAAGCCTCCAACCACGTCCACAATTGAAAGTTACTGGCCTGGGCCGAACATGAACAAAGATGCACAGTAGAATGAACTACCACCTGCCAGATGGGTACATGTTATCTGCGATTCAAGGCTACGGCGCTGGGTCCCAGCGTCTCCTAACATGGGAGCAGAACTACACACTCGGATAGGTATGCGAGGGCAGAATGGCCTATTCATTAGTAAGTCAGGAAGCAGCCTTGAACAGGAGAGAAAATAATAACGAAGTACAGTGTTCTGCTGAGTCAACCAATACAGAATAATGAGGCCTATTTCGGGCACAGCCTAAGCAGTCTAGTACGGATTACGAAATACAAAATGGAGTCACACTCGCTAACTGAAGCTTTGCACTTTACGGGGATAACTCAGATGGCTGCATAACGTGAATACAAATGGCGTATATTTAGCCACACCCTGCTAACCTTATCTAACATGAAACCAATGAGTTGCAGGGATGGGATTTTCAAACCTAACAATGGTGAGTGTGGGTGCTGGCTCTGTAAATGATGAAGCTGGTTTTGAAGATGAGCGGACGAGCAAGTGGAGTCAATGGAGTTTCATTAGAATGGGCGTGATGTGGTCATATTTCTCTAGGCCCTGGGTGAGATGTGCTGAGTTGTATAGAATGGCAGTAAGGAGTGCCAGTGTGCAGTCTGGTGGGCTGTGCTATTTACGTTAGTTGATGTCTGATGGGTGCATGACTGTTTCATCTAGGTCTTCATCCTTTTCTCCTTCCTCCCCAATGATCAGTGGCAAGTCCTTAAAATTGGACTACTCCCCACGTGTTGACCATGCTTTAAGAGCTCCAACTTCCTCTTGTCTGGAAATATGAACCCCCACTGACTCGATGTAGGCCTCAAAACTTTCCTTCGATTGCTCCCAGACTAATTAGGCTCTTGAGGCGAAGCTAAGAAATCACCTAGTGCCACCACCCCTTCGGGTTCTCAGTTCTTATTCTTTTTTTTCCAAGTGCTTACAATTGCTTGATCCAGCAATATTTTCCAGGCTAAAGGGATGGTCATCTATGGATGCATTTTTCTGTAAATTTTATCCATAAATAATGTTGTAAAAAAAAAACTTCACTCATTAGTGTGTACTAGTTTATCGTTTGTATTAACATCTGGTTTTGGGCCTCTTTGTAAATTAGGTGCACCTCTGGTATAAAAACCATTGGATACCTTGAAGGGAGCCACAGGCTATAAATTCAGGTATTAATTAGCCAGCACACTGTTTACCATGTGTTGTCATCCCCAACAGTAATCACTTGCCTTTATTGTACACCACTGGTGGCCCTCGTGCGGCATAACCTGCAGTATGTGCTGCACTTCTTCAGCAAACTTTTACAACGTATGCCTTTACAACACGGTTTTTACATCACAACATCCATTACCAGGCATGATTTTACAATGCATGCCATCACAACACATTTTTAGAAACTACACTTACAACGCATTCCATTACAATGCATACCATTACGAAGCATACCATTACAATGCATAATACTTTTAGGGCAACAGTAGTGTAAGTGTTGGATAGTGTAGGAGTAATAAATTACTATTTCCACTCCATTGAGTGCAACAGTAGGGTAAGTGTTGGATAGTGTAGGGGTAAGAATTACTATTCCCACTCCAGTGAGTGCAAACAGTAGAGTAAGTGTAGGATAGTGTAAGGTAAAAAGTACTATTTCCCGTTACTTACCTTATAAAGAGTTGTAATGGCATGCGTTGTAGTGGCATGCTTTGTATTGGCATGCATTGTAGTGACATGCGTTGTAATGGCTGCGTTGTAATGGCATGCAATGTAAAGGATGTTGCGTTGTAATGGCTGTGTTGTAAAGGTAGTGCGTTGTAATGACTGTGTACAGCTAGGGTAGCACCAGCACAAGCCTTTTCCATCACAGAACAGGTACAAACCAGGCAGCAGCAGTGCAAGCTTTACTTCCACATAGAACTAGGGCAATATGGCAGATGTAAAGCAAGGTTCCCTCTCTTACAGAGGGCAATACATGCAGCCTTCCATTTCCTGCAGAGAAGATCCGGCAGGGTTGACTAGTACTAGCTTTTATTGCTCACAGAGTATGTGCAGTTAAGGCATGAGTGACATGTAGGTTACTGACAGATCTCTGGAGAGGGGGCTTAAGTCACTGATGTGAATGTATAGGTGGATGAGTTTGTGAATATGAGAGCTCTGATACCATTCTTGCTTAGGTGATATTCTATGTCAGCATCCTGAAACATCTGCTGCTGTCATTTGGAGACCTGCTGCTTGTGTTGATTCTTTGGTGTTCCAAGTAGTAAGCAGTGGGTCACTGTTGACACCAGGTGGAGATACGTTCCCGGCTGAATTTTACCTGGCATTTTCAGCCGCATTAAAGCAGAATCTCCAGGAGGTCTTTACAGAGGCACCAGAACGTGGTGTTCTACCACCTACAATGCCGGAAGGCGTGATATGTATGCTTCTAAAACCAGCGGGCAATGCCACTGACGCTACTGCGTACAGACCTCTTACTATGATAAATACGGATGTGAAAATAATCAGTACGACCCTAGCCATCCGTTTATCACCATATATGCCACGTTTGGTTCATGAGGACCAATTTGGTTTTATCCCAGTAAGGGGTACTGTCATGAACCTTCAGTGTCTGACAATATCGCTCAGAGGCATGGAGCTGCTAGATGATTTTGGGAATATCTTGGGCCTTCATCTGAACCATAATAAGCCCTTAATGTTCCTACTCGCCTCCTTGGTAGGCATGCAGGTGGATTTTGGTATTTGAGAATCCAAGTAGCGCATTCTAGGACCCAACTGCTGCGCATGAATGTGAAGAGAGTACTGGAGTCCTTGAGGACAGCTCTAATTTTTGGGACTTCACTGCCTCTTTCCCTAATGGGCCGGATGGCTATTGCAAAAATAGTGCTGCTGCTGTGATGTTTCTATGTATGGCAGAATTGACTTTGTCCCTTACCACATACATATTTATACAACTCAAATCCCTTCTGAATGTGCTCCTCTGGAAGGGCCGATGTAGCAGAGTGGCCTTAACATCTCTGGCCAAATGTTATGAGGATGGGGGACTGAAGGTCCCACGTCTAGATTTACACTACTATGCTGTGCACCTACAACATGCAGCCTGATGGCTAGATCCGGAAGAAAATTGGGGGAAAAGACTGCTGGCGGGTAGTGCGGCGCAGGCCACTTACCGAAATTGTTGATGGAAGTGGCTGGGATGTTGGCGGACCTTGTCTGGCAGCATTTTATGCAAACAGTCCTAAAGCGGGCTCCATTGTACAGGAAACTTGACATGTGGACATTAAAGCCGATCAGACAGTTATTAGACAAAGTGTACTTTCAGCCGTGGCAAGGGTTATATCCAGGTGAAACACCGGGAACCCATGCTTGGCCTTGGTCTTTTTTTGGTCTTGCCTGACCCAGCGCATGCGCTGGTCTGGCGAGACTTTTTGTGAGGGCTCAAAAAATGCTACCATGGCCAGCCTAGAGTTACAGTGCATGTGCGTGGGCGCGCGCTTAGGAGCAGAGGCTGGCAAACCTCGTCATGCTCATTAAACGCCCGCGATCACTTTCACTTTCGTCTGCGAACACTTTTGCGGCGCCCCTTTGATGTTCTCTTTCAAAGAACATCAAACATCAAAGAACATGTTGTGTTAATGCTTTGCTGCGCCCGTTTGACTTACAATGTGCTTTCTCTTTCCACAAACTTGATGTTTGTGTTCCTTTATTTTGAGATGCTTTCAGTATTACTGTTTTGTGACTTAAAGAACATTAAGGAAATGTTACTGTGAAACTGGACAACGTTCACAGTGTTTATTTCTGATCACAGCGGCTGCTTCATGTCTGTTGCACCATTCAGGGAGTCCTTTCATTGGCGCTTTCATGAGGACATGATGAGGAAGCTGGAAACTTTTGGAACATTCTCTTTAAAAGCACAGCATGTTGGCGACTGGTTAATCGATTAGACCTATGTAGCACTTTAGATCTCAGAGCGCTACGGTGGGTGCAGCAGTTACAACTCATGAAATATTGGGTGCAACTCACAAGGAGGAGGCAGGTTTGAGTGCACATTAGCTGCAATCGAACTCTTAAGATGATGGGCTGTGTGTATCCATTATCAGCACTCAGTCTTCGCTAAGTGATCTTGTTTGTTTTGTTGTTGTGTTAATGCTTTGCTGCGCCCGTTTGACTTACAACGTGCTTTCTCTTTCCACAAACTCGATATTTGTGTTCCTTTATTTTGAGATGCTTTTAGTATTACTGTCACACATACAACCACAACCACACGCACAACCACACACACAACCACACACACAACCACAACCACACGCACAATCACACACACAACCACACAACCACACACACGCACAACCACAACCACACACACACAACCACAACCACACACAACCACATACAACCACACACAACCACACACAACCACACACACAACCACACACACAACCACACACACAACCACACACACACCCACAACCACACACACAACAACACACACAACCACACACACACACAGCCACACCCAACTTCACAACCACACACACAACCACAACCACACACAAAACCACACACACACAACCACACACAACCACACACACAACCACACACAACCACACCCAACCACACACACAACCACACACACACACACACACACACACAACCACACACACAACCACACACACACAACCACACAAACACCCACACACACACAACCACAACCACACCCACAACCACACACACAACCACACACAACCACACCCACAACCACACACACACAACCACAACCACACACAACCACACACACAACCACACACACACACAACCACACACACAACCACACACAACCACACACACAACCACACACACACAACCACACACACACACAACCACACACACACAACCACAACCACACACACAATCACACACACATGGAACCACACACACAACCACACACACACAACCACACACACACATCCACCACACACAACCACACACAACCACACACACAACCACACACACAACCACAACCACACACACAACCACACACACAACCACACACAGCCACACACACACACCCACACACACAACCACACATACAACCACACATACAACCACACATACAACCACACACACAACCATGCACACAACTACACACACAACCACACACACACAACCACACACACACAACCACACACACAACCACACACACACACACAACCACCCACACAACCACCCACACAACCACACACACACACACACACAACCACACACACACATAACCACACACACAACCACACACACACAACCACACACAACCACACCCAACCACACATCCACACACACACACCCACAACCGCACCCGCACCCACAACCACACCCATACCCACAACAACACCCACACACACAACCACACACACAACCACACACACAACCACACACACACAACCACACACACACAACCACACACAACCACACCAAGCATTGGCATAGCCAATAGGTCTCACCTTTGGGACCTTATAAGTGTTTAGCCACGCAACAGTTGATGTGGTTGCACCAAGGATATTGTGCTGCATAACTAAATACTTAGAAGGTCCCAAAAGCGAGACCAATTGGCTATGTCAATGCTTGTTTACAACATGCTAGCCTGGCGGATGTGGCTCGGGTCAACTTGCCATCATACCCTGCGGCCCCCGGTCCCACACAAACACTTGGGGTCCTAGTAACCTGTGGCATCAGACACCACCGAATATCCTTACTGTATAGAGCAATGCCGGCAGAAGCCATTGAGAACCGTCTTCATGCGTGTTTGGCATGGGATTTGGACCTCGACACACCACTATCTGACAGCGACTGGACACGGGTTAATGAACTAACATATACTGTCTCCATCAATGCTTGTTTTCAGTTAGTACATTACAACCTCCTACACAGGACTTATCTCACACGCAGAGCACTGCTCCAGTTATCCTCGACACGTGCCGATAGCTGTCCCAGATGTGGTGCAGAGGGTGCTGACTTTTTACATTTAGCCTGCTACTGCACTTTGGTACAGGCATTTTGGAGCCAAGATGTGGCTGATATTGTCAGGACACCCCCCTACACATATTCCTCTCACCTCAGTGCTGTTTGTTAGGCAATGTTAAGCGACCAAAGGGAAGGAAACTGCGCATCAAATCTTTACACTTGGCATTTGTATTGGCTAGAACTTGGGTCGCCATCACATGGATGGGTCAAAGAACTCCTGAGAAAACACACCAGTACAGCTGACGTAATGGAGAGGTCCCTGGCAGAAGAACTTCACATGAAGTTGCAAAGACACGATGACAAACTAGCAGAGGATTTAACAGACTGAAGAGACCTATGCGATGCCCTCCTGGATCCGACATTGGATGAGTCCTCCTCGGGATGTGATGAGACTGAGATAGTGGGGAGGATAGTCTTTCACTTGTGATGCAACGTTCAAGCACCAACTAAAAATCTTTGCCTGTGAGCAGCAGGACTCTTGCTTTCCATTTATAACACAGTACAAGACTTCCTCCATTGCTGCCGGAGCGGGTCATCTTGATATCTTAGCAGACTCCCCAACTCAGCTGCTTGTTGCCCTCGAGGATGCACCAATGCACTGATCCCGCCTCTGCAGCCGACCAACAGCATCCTTATTCCTTAGTCACAGGAGGACTTCATTGTACCCACTCATTCTGTGTGAAATCTCCAGAAATCCACTCCTATTGTGAGAAGGTGTCACGTTTATTTAGAATAAGTTGTTACCAAGCGATGGATGACTGGCAACAGGCAACTATAGAAACCAGTGGTGTCGACCCTACCGGGCCCTACTGCACCCGATTTCAACCCCCAACATTGAAGGCTACAATACCAAACCATTATTCGCGAAAATCGCGGCTTCAGTAAGCATTGGGCTCTGCCCCCTGCGCTTTAATTTTTTCACAAATTAAACGCTGAATATAAACCATGACTACATGTATGGTTACTAGTTTCCGATGTTTTTTCCGATGTATTTGTAGATTTTATGAAGTATTCTTGACTGTACTGACATACTGCATACATGCACGTGGCTACTGGAGTCTAACATAAGTGCCCTTGAATAATTTTTGTATTTGCCTCTTTGTACCCTTTATGTGAATCTGTCCTTCTTCAATTTGCCTGATCTTCATCTCCCTATTTGACGCCCAACCTGCTTTCCAGCTCTTTCTTTACAACATTGTTCAAGTCCTGCCCATGTTCTGAATTTTGAAGGTTTTTACATTTAGACTTTGTTTGGGTTTCTTCTGTTCTTCTCACTCGGGCATGCCAAGTGGATGTTCCCTTGGTTACACCACTGAGTCTGTTGACACCAAGGTCTGTTTCTACGGTGTTGCTTTATTTGCTGCTAAGGAGTAGCAAGCCTGAATACAAAGTCATATAATACACACCTATCTGTGCTGGCCTGGAAGCTTGTGAATTAACAAGGGAGCGCGCGGTGAGGTCTGAAATGTGAAGAGTGTTTCAAGAGGTAGCTTTCAATGCGTCATTACAAGAGCATATGCAATAACACAGGAGTTTCACTTTTTATCTGCAACAAAACTAGCAGCATTTAAAATACAATTACCATACAGATTTTAACCCACAATGTATCAATACAACACAGAACACGTTTTCCTATTTCAACGTGTATATTTGATCCTAATGAAATGTAAATCAGATGTTGGAAATATTTTTCAAAATACCCCTAAATGACACCAGGGTATTCGAGAGACAGTAAGATGGGAAATATTCGATGGGTTAAAGGGCAAGGAAGGAAACACATAACAAGAAATAGAACAAGCATTTGCAATGCAATAGGTCTCGCATGTGCGAGAGTTTGAGCTATTGGCATTATAAATGACAATGCGTTTTATTTATATGTTTATTTTTAAAGCATAAATAAAAGGCATTGTCATTTACAATGCCAATAGCTTAAACTCTCGCAAATGCGAGACCTATTGCATTGCAAATGCTTGTTCTATATTGTAAATACATGGAAAATAATGTACTTTAACAAAACCTTTACCTTTGTGGTTAGCAACAATTACAGTGCTGTTTAAGTGATGATCAAACAACATGTTCTAATAATGTTAAGGACTACTGTATGCCCATAACTCATTTAATATTCAAAACACGGTTCAGATGAATTAATGGAGGGGGACATAACGAGTATTGTTCTTTAACTGTTTTTCGAAGTATTTTCTCATGACGAATGAATACATTTTCCTTTTTTGGTGTACATTGTGGGAACCATTACGTCATGACCACTTGTGGATGGAATAATTTAGGTTTTGGTGCTGTTCTATGTTTATAGCACGATATCCACAACCTGAAAACACATTTATAATGTTTCCCTGACATATCATGTTGCTATTTTAATTAAAATATAGGTTGTATCTAGAATAGCATTTATTTGTGTTAGTAAAAGCTGCATTACTATACAAATTGGCACTTTTTATTGGGTTCTTAACATCAGGGTCAAAGATCATGTGATGTCATTATATTATATGATGTCATTGAGGTCAACGGGTGAATGATTTCACTTCCTCTACCTTCGGCACTTTAGTGAATTTGACATTTGTGTGTGAGGCTGATTTGTTCCATATAGTACGGACATGTGGATTTTTTTAATAGTTTTTTTATTAAATAAAAACAAGTTATATCACATCGAGGTGGTATAACATGCATTTTAAAATTACATCCGTGCCAAAAGAATTGACGTGTGCGATATGGTATTGTGGTTCTGGCCTTCCTACTGGCAAAAACGCAAATTAAAATTTACTGGGTTCAACATAATGGTCTGGTACATAGGAACGGTGGTGTAAGGGTGTCAGCGAATGGATGGTTGCTGGGTAAATGTGAATTTCCGCAGTTCAGAAAGACCATAGGTTGGGGCATGATGCAAGTGAACAGAAGGAATGGCGCAGAACCACAGACTCAAGGACGAGAAGGAAGGCTCCCACTGTGAAGCTGCCCCTCAGACATTAAATCGTGTTTTGCATGGTTAACCTTGAGGCTGCTTGTTCTTCCACCCTACGAACACTGATGTCTGAAACGTTTCTTTATTGATTTTGGAATCTGACTGTGACTGGCGGCCACTGTGCTGAAGATCTTTCTTTTACAATAAAAATAATTAGCTATCAATAGCATGTGTGCTACATTTGCAATTCAGTGTCTAGCAGTCAACTATTTAAAAGCACATGCACACTGCAACCAGGTGAACTACAACGTTAACATCTCCTACTGTGGCAAGGACAAGGCTTGATGTAGAAAAGAAAGGTGATGCGTGGTACACGTCCTTTCATTTGAGACGCCTGCTCTGGAAAGCATCTGAAAGTGTCTGTCTGCGCCCAGTAACAAAGTAACCAGACGCCTCTGATGAGGCACATTTCATCTGCACTTCAAACCCGGTGCCAGTGCCTTGCTGAAACAAGTACTTGTCAAGGCAGGAATCATTCATTAAAAACACACACAACGAGTTCTTTAGGGACAACCCAAGGCTCTCCACAGTTTCCGCCACCTCCAGCTTCCACATGGGTGTCGGATTATGCACACTAGGCAGACAGTAGTGAAAAGAACCCAGAGCCAACATGGGCTTGGAGCACGCCATGTGCAAAAGAAATACCGAATGGGCACGAGGGCTTTTAATCCAAAACAGGAGGGGGGAAGAAAAACGGCTTGAAGGAGCACACCATGAAATGCAAATGAAATAAAAGAAGGAGCTCTTTCAGCCCAGTGTAGGGGTGGAGAAAACAAACAAACAATTAACAGCGAGTGCTCATGACGAGCGCCGTGCTCATTATGTATGGAAGTAAGTATGTAATGAAAGTTCCCCTCAAATATACATAAAACAGAAAAGCGGACGAAAACAGGAGTTAGGCACTGCTGCTTCCGGACTGAACGGAAGTCAATATCAGATCAACAGCCAGTAAAAAGCCAGATAACAACAGCTATGCCAACATTAAACAAATGGCAAGCAGCAGGAGAAGTTACCCGGCAATAGGCGGAGTTTCACCCAACAAACAGATTACTTGATGCCTTGAAGAGGGAGCGCATGCGCTGCCTATGCGAGACCTAAAAAGCACTTGTAGTATGTGTAACAATAAGAAAACACCGAAAGCAAAGGATGTACCTGTTGATGGAGAATAGAGATGAAAGATATAGACATGCAAGAAATTTCCAGTGTTTAAGACTCACATCGCGAAGAAAGAAATGTAATTGAGAACAAAGCATGAGTGTGTGCATTGACTGTATAACATGACATATCCCAATTCACTAAAGTATTTTAGAGTACATAAGGTAGTACTTCATTAGTACTTCACATTTTAGAAATTGCACTTAACAAACCTACACACCAAAGTTGCTGCCTCCACCATGCCTATCTTTTAGGTACAGAAATCCCGCAGTGCTGGTGGAGATCGCCGCACACATAAGTATACAATTTAAACAAATGTGAGATGGACGGGGGAGTGTTGGTAAAATGGGGAATAATTACTATAAAACAGGAAGAGTTAAGGGAAATGTGACCCCTAAGCCTTTTTGGGCTATTTGGGGTAGTTTGCGCTTAGGCCCCTGCAACATTTCGTCCACATAAGCCAATTTTGTGGCCTTTTCTTCCAACATCCTGAGGGTTTTAAAGGTACCCAAGGTTTGTGGATTCCCCTGGAGGGGACACAGAAATTAGCCAAAATACAGCCACATTTAGTTTTTTGGGGGGAAAATGGAGAACAACTGCTTCAGAAGAAAGCGTCTGGTTTTTCCCTGCAAATGGTATCCACAAAGGGTTTGTCATGCTGAACTCACCATCTTCCCAGCTTTCAGGGACAGGCAGACATTTGTCTTGAAACCAAGCTTTTCTACACAGTTTTGGCATTTTATTGGAACATAGCCTATTTTTACTATTTGTTGTGCTTTCAATCTCCTTCCAGTTAGTGGTAGAAATGGGTGTGAAAGCAATAATGGATCACGGAAAGCTATACATTTCAGAAAAGTAGACACAATTCTTAATTTAGCAAGAGGCCATTTGTGTAGATCCTTCAAGGTTTTCCTATAGAAACTAACAGTTGAAATAAAAAAATATTGAAATTGAGTAGAAAAACAGCTGTTTGTGTCAACGTTTTCACATGTAACTTCTTCTAGCTATGGCAGGTTTTCTAAAGTAATATACCGTTAGGTCTGCTGGATCATTCTGGTTGTGGTGCTATATAGGACTTGTAGCTTGACCAAGAACCCGCGGTACCCATAGCCAATAACTGAGCTGCTCCTTGGAATGGATTCTTATTGTGTAACGGGCATATAGCAATTAATTGAGTGAAAAATTGGTATCAAGGACACCTATGTATTTCCAAAATGGTAATAAAATATAGAGTTTAGAAGCAGTAATTATTTGCACATCTCTGAAATTGTGGGTACCCATACTAGAATGTGAATTAGAGGACATTTTTCAAAGTGACTTCTTTTTTAAACATTGTCTTACATTTTGAAGCCAGAAATATTAGAAAATCAATAGGAAATAACACTTGTTCTACAATTCTGTGTTCCCCTAAGTCTCCCAATAAAAATGGTACGTCGCTTGTGTGTATAGGCCGAGTGCCTGCAACAGGAAACGGCCCTAAATGCAACATGGACATATCACATTTTTCTAGTGAAAACTGACCCTTTTTTTGCAATGTGCCTCGCTGTGGATTTTGGACACTAGCTCAGCCAGCACCTAAGTAAACTTAGCAAACCTGTACATTTTTTTAAACAAAACACACAGGGGAATCCAGGATAGGGTGACTTGTGTGGCTGTCACCAGGTTCTGTTACACGGAATCCCTTGCAAACCTCAAACTTTGTAAAAGAAAAACATTTTCCTCACTTTTCTGTGATGGCAAATTCTGGAATCTGTGAGTAGCCACAAACTTCCACTCACCCAGCATTCCTGCAAGTCTCCCAATAACAATGTTAACTCACTCGTGTGGGTAGGCATTGTGCCCGTGACACAAAACGGCCTAAAACGCAAAATGGGATTATTACATTTTTCCAGTGAAAACGGGCCATTTGTTTTCAATGTGCCTAGCTGTGGATTTTGGATCCTCGCTCAGATGAAACCTGTACATTTAAAAAAATTATACATCCTAGGGAATTCAGGATGAGGTTACTTGTGTGGATCTCACCAGGTTCAGATACCCAGAATCCCTTGTAACCCTTAAACTTTGTCAAAGAAAGTACATTTACCTCAGATTTCTGTGAAGGAAAGTTCTGGAATCTGCAGGGAACCACAAACTTCCACCACCCAGAATTCCCCTAAGTCTCTCAATAAAAATGGTACATCACTTGTGAGGGTAGGCCAAATGCCCATGACAGGAAACGGCCCAAAAAGTAATGTGGCAAATCACATTTTTCCAGCGAAAATAGACCCTTTTTCGCAATGTGTCTAGCTGTGGATTTTGGACCATAGCTCAGCCCACACCTAGGGAAACCTAGCAAACCTGTACATGTTTGAAAACTAGGCATCTTGGGAAATCCAGGATGGTGTGACTTGTGTGGCACTAACCAGGTTCTGATACCCAAAATCCCTTGCTAACCCCAAACCTCTTCAAAAAAGCACATTTTCCTCACTTTTCTGTGATGGAAAGTTCTGGAATCTGCAGGCCGCCACAAACTTCCACCTACCCAGCATTCCCCAAAGTCTCCTGATAAAAATGGTATCTCACTTGTGTGGTTAGACCTAGTGCCCGTGACAGGAACTGGCCCAAAACGCAACGTGGGAATATCACATTTTTCCAGTGAACACTGACCCATTTTTGCAATGAGCCTAGCTGTGGATTTTGGACCCTCGCTTACCCAGCACCTAGGGAAAACTAGCAAAACTGTACATTTTTTAAACCTAGACACCCAAAGGAATCCAGGATGGGGTGACTTGTTTGGCTATGACCAGGTTCTGCTACACAGAATCCCTTGCCAACCTCGAACTTTGTAAAAAAAAAAAACTTTTTCCCCACATTTCTGTGATGGAAAAATCTAGAAACTGTGGGGCTCCACAAACTTCCACCCCCCCAGGATTCCCCCAAGTCTCCCGGTAAAAATGGTACATCAATTGTGTGGGTAGGCCTGGTGCCTGTGACAGGAAACAGGCCAAAAAGTAATGTGGGCAATAAGCCTAGCTTTGGATTTCGGACCCTCGCTCACGCGGCACCGAGGGAAACGAAGCAAAACTGTACATGTTTGAAAACTAGACATCTTGGGAAATCCAGGATGGTGTGACTTGTGTGGCTCTAACCAGTTTCTGATACCCAAAATCCCTTGCTAACCCCAAACCTCAGCAAAAAAGCACATTTCCTCCCTTTTCTGTGATGGAATGTTCTGGAATCTGCAGGCCGCCACAAACTTCCACCTACCCAGCATTCCCCAAAGTCTCCTGATAAAAATGGTATCTCACTTGTGTGGTTAGACCTAGCGCCTGTGACAGGAACTGGCCCAAAACGCAACGTGGGAATATCACATTTTTCCAGTGAACACTGACCCATTTTTGCAATGAGCCTAGCTGTGGATTTTGGACCCTTGCTTACCCAGCACCTAGGTAAAACTAGCAAAACTGTACATTTTTTAAACCTAGACACCCAAAGGAATCCAGGATGGGGTGACTTGTATGGCTATGACCAGGTTCTGCTACACAGAATCCCTTGCCAACCTCGAACTTTGTAAAAAAAAAAAACTTTTTCCCCACATTTCTGTGATGGAAAAATCTAGAAACTGTGGGGCTCCACAAACTTCCACCCCCCCAGGATTCCCCCAAGTCTCCCGGTAAAAATGGTACATCACTTGTGTGGGTAGGCCTGGTGCCCGTGACAGGAAACAGGCCAAAAATTAATGTGGGCACATCACATTTTTCCTGTGATGGAAAGTTCTGAAACTGCAGAGAGTTTCCAACCTCCACCCACCCAACATTCCTCCAAGTCTCCCAATAAAAATGTTACCTCACTTGTGTGGGTAGGTCTAGTGCCCACAACAGGAAACAGCCTAAAACTTAATGAGGGCACATCGCATTTTTCCACCGAAAATGGATCCTTTTTTCGCAATGTGCCTAGCTGTGGATTTTAGACCTTAGCTCAGCCGGCACCTAAGGAAACCTAGGAAAACTATATTTTTTTAAACTAGAATCCCAAGGTAATCCAGGATGGGGTGACTTGTGTGGCTTTCACCAGGTTATTTTACCCAGAATCCCTTGCAAACTTTGTAAAAGAAAACACATTTTCCTCACATTTCTGTCATGGAAATTTCTGGAATCTGTGGAGAGCCACAAACTTCCACACACCGAGCATTCCCTCAAGTCTCCCGATAAGAATGGTACCTCACTTGTGTGGGTAGGCCTAGTGCCCCTGACAGAAAACGGCCCAAAACGCAACTTGGACACAATACATTATTCTTGTGAAAAATTACCATTTTTTTACAATGTGCCTTGCTGTGGATTTTGGAGCCTCGCTCAGCCGGCACCTAACGAAACCCAGCGATCCTGTACAATTTTGAAAACTAGATACCCAGGGAAATCCAGGATGGAGTGACCTCTGTAGCTCTCACCAGGTTATTTTACCCAGAATCCCTTGAAAACCTTATAAAAGAAAAAAAAAATGTCCCTCAAATTTCTGTCATGTAAAGTTCTGGAATCGGCGAGGAGCAACAAACTTCCACCCACCCAGCATTCCCCCACGTCTTCCGATAAAAATGGTACCTCACTTGTGTGGGTATGCTTAGTGCCCGCGACAGGAACCACCCCAAAACGTACTGTGGAGACTTCTAAATTATCAATCGCAAAACTAACTCGTTCTGTGAGGGAGTCACCTGTGTTTTGGTCCCGGGCTCAGCGGCCATCTATGGAAACCTACCAAATCCAAACATTTCTGAAAACTAGACACCTAGAGGAGTCCTGGGAGCTGTGGCTTGCATGGATCTCCCAACATTTTCCTACCCAGATTTCCCTGCAAACTTTAAATCTAGCTAAACAAATCACGTTTTCCTCACTTTTCTTTGTGGGAAAGGTGTAGGATCATCAGACCGCCACAAATTTCCTACAACCCAGCGTTTCCCCAGGTCTCCCGATAAAAACAGAACCTCACTTGTGTGGTTAGGTCTAGTGTCCATAACAGGAAATTGCCCAAAACTTACTGTGGAGACTTCAAAATTATCGATCATGGTTTTGCAAGGGAGTCACCTACGTTTTTGGTGTGGATGAGCCAAGTGCCTATGACATAGAAGAGCCAAAAACGTGTAAAGACGGAGGGGGCCCAAAGCACGTCCAAAAGGGCAGTTTGTTTATATGTTTTTAGGCTGACGCTACTTGCCCAGTTCCCGAGGCTGTTAAGGGGGAAAGGAAATCCCTCTATTGCCCGCACCATAGATATTTCCAGTGCCATGTGCTCGGACACCCGGAGCCGTCCGATGCACACAAGCACTGTGGCATTGGATGGCTCCTGGCTGTCCAAAACATGGAAGTGATTAAAGAGGGGTTTACAGAGGAATATGATAATACAAAAGACACCCAGATAATGTTATTACAAGTGCTATTCACAAACTACCTCTAATCCTGCCACAGCCCTAACAGTGCCAAAACAGGCTTAAATGTACTCCACCCCAGCCTTGAAGTAAGCCAAGCACCACACATGGCCAACCACTGGTACTACAACACCCTGCTACAGAAAACAATGGAACCAATCTATAATACTAAATTTAGACTAGATATATAAAAAAGGAAGCTTAAAAGGTATATTTCTCTTTAATGCTAAAGTTTCTTTTAATGTAATAATACACTCAATTTAAAATAAGTAACACTTGTAACTTAGCTGAAAAGCCTAAAAATACTCAAATAGATTTTAAAACTTGACTCATGGACATATTTGTTTCAAATTAGGTAAAAATTTTAGTGAGGTTGTGGTACTTTATTTTTAAGGTAGTGTTCAAAAATAGTATCGAAAAAAATAATTAATGTATTTAATTTAAATTAATTGTTAGTGCAATACAAATTTAAATGTAACTGCTAGTCTGTTGCTACTTTTTCATTAAGTAGTTCTAGTTTACTATTCCTTTAAAAATATTGTACATTTTACTTTAACATTAAATTTGTGTTGCATTTTTTTGTAATCAGAAATAAACTTTATGAAATTTCCCATGCTTTCCTAAAGATAGATTTCTGCCCCAAAGACCTCCACAAACAGGTGGAACATTACTGATAGCAACTTTACACTTATAACGTCAGTCACAAGCTTCTCCACCCCCTCATGTGAGGATGTGAAGACTCTTAATTTTCAAACTAGGGAGCTGATTAAGAGTCTGGTGGTCCACGGACCTCCAGACTCATGGGGGCGCGGCTGTGGCGGTCTCCCCACCTCCCTATTATGAGATGGGCGGTGGGACCGCCACAGCCCCACCGCAGCCGCCATGCACAAGTGCCTCCCTGGTGCCTCTGCATCCTGGTGATGCACACAGGGAGGCACTTTTCAGTCCATGCTATGCAGGAACTGTTTTTGGTGTTCCCATTGCTGTGCCTGTTCTTAAAGGCACTGCTGTGAGAACGCCCAAAAACGTCAGCCAGAAGAAACCTTGGAAACGGCTGTCTCTTTCTGCACTGGTTTCGCGTTTTATTCCTGCCCAGCAACTCCCTCCTTAAATGGCAGATCCAAGGGTGGTCTCTCCATCTGGATTAACTATAATCTGAAAGTGAAAGTCTCAGCGTTGGACACTGGAAACCCAGCCTATATGGTGTTGCTTATTTAGGATGTACTCAGCAGTTTTTATTTTTATTTGATTCATTTATATAATAATGATTTCGTAAATGCTGTGTGCAGCCATTTTAAACATTGTTTTGCCTTTTTAGCTGATTTTAAGCCAACTGGATCTTGGAAATTGAAACAACCCATTTACTTCCTTTGTGGGGATCTCAGTGTAAAATTGGAGACCACCTATAATATTCAGTTTTCGGACCTTCTTTTATTACAGCCAGGGAGATCTGATTACAGAGGGGAGGAATTGGGAGGCATCTGACTGAACATACCTTGTTAACCTTGTTAAGTTGCTCTGCACAGATGGTATGTTTCTTACCCTCTCTTAGGGGGCAAAGACGGGTCTCAGCTATAGATTAAATTTTTTCAACACGTAATCTCTCAACATGGTTCTCGCAGGGTACTATGCTTGCTATGGAATGGAGCAACTACAATGCCTTGTATCTTGAAGGTTACTTTCCGGTTCATAAAGTGACGTATCCAGAGGTATCTATCCCAGCACTCCAGTGATGGTTTAAGGACGGTGTGGCAGCGGAAGGATCCAGTGGCAACCCTAACCACGTTGCTCGAGTCCATTCCTGTGACTTTTATATCTTGCTTGTACAAGGCACAGGATGCTGAAATGATTAAACATTTAAACTTTTTAAACTTGAGCATCAGGCAGTTATTGCTACAGCCGGCAAGGTGTGGGCAGGGGATGCCCTGCTGGTTTGACAAACATTGCTCCTTAGCCAATCGTGAGTTGCGAAAGGTCCTCTCTGTCAGTCCCAAAGATCCTATAGCAGTGCTGGAAGTCATCAAAGCTTATAAACATGCCATGAGGTCAAGGAAGCGGGATCAAAATAGCAGGGATTGGGATCTACTGGAAAGTGCATCATCCACCAAGAAGTGAGAATTTCTGGGTAATGGTAAACAGAATCGAACAAAGGGAAGCACCATCAAACCCCTTTCTAAGTTGCAATGTTCCTGGCCCTGAATGAGTTGCACATTACAAAAGTTTTGAGATGAGTCCCTAAAAGAGTAGTCAAGGGTTAAACTATTGGATCAAACAACCTTGACAATCACCTTACAGAAAGTTACCCTTGCAATCAGACAAAGTCCCAAAGGCTGAGCCCCAGGCCCAGATGGGGTACCTATGGGCTTAATTAAGCGTAATACTGATTTATGGGGGCCCCTGATAAAGAATGTCTCCAATAATTATTTATGCAGCGACAATCCTGAGTCTTGGTCACTCTCCACAATAGTGCAGATCTTTAAAAAAGGGCATCATAACTCACCGAAATGATACTGTTCGATCTCCCTCATAGACAGCTCAGTTTAGATAATTGGGCCAGATGCACAAAAGTAAATGGAGACGAAAGTCTAACTTTATGACTTTCGGTATTCTTAAGTTTTGGTCTTAAGTTTAACTGAGACTAGACTTTTGGTCTCAGTTAACTTAAGACCAAAATTCAAGTTAAAAAGGTCTAACTTTATTACTTGTAAATGCCCTTTGTGAATACCAAAAGTCGTAAGGTTAGAGTTTTGTCTCAGCTTACATTGTGAATCGTGCAGGTGATATTTAATCATTTAAAGTCATAGGCAAACTCTGATAACATCTTGAGCCCCTATCAATTTGGATTTTATCAGGGATTTGGTACAGTGAAACAGTGCTTAAATTTGAACAGTGATGATTGACAAATACACCATTGCAAAGCGCTGCCCACTGTACCTGGCTTTTATGGACTTGTCATCCGCTTCTAATTGCGTCAACAGAACAAAGCTCTGGTTCATGTTGCTAGATTTAGGGGTGGAGGTGGTGTTAGTGAATTTCTTGCATTCCCTGCAGGCGAAAGGGGAATTATCTGATATACTCCCGCTTGCTCATGGGGTGCATCAAGGTTGCATCCTGGTCCCACTTTTTTTTGTTGTCTATGTCTATAACCTGTGCCCAACCCTGACAGATGCTTCCAGAGATATCCTGATAATCGAGCGAGCTCCTGTGCCAGAGATGTGTTACGCAGATTACTTATGGCACAGGCCCCAGGGGCCTTGCGATAGCTGGTGGAGTCTTTTATATCTTTCACGTATACATTGTTCTATCGTCAACTTTTAAGTTCTGTCGATATTTGTTATGGTGTCAGTGCATTTCTATAAGCAGCGGTGAGATCCAGGAGAATGATGGAGGATTAAACAGCGTATCAGACTCTATCCTTGGGGGTATCGGCCAAAGGATTGTTGTCATTAGTGATGGAGGACATCATGACTAGGGGGCACCCTGGGTTAAGAGAGAGGGGTTATTGCACTCTTGAATCTGCAAATTGTTATTGATTATGCATGTTTTAATGATGTTTTATAAATATGTGCATCTTTTTTGGCAATTTATGTGCCGAATAAAGTTCTACCCATTTAGTATTTAATAATAAAATATTTAACAACCCATTTTGAATTTTAAAAAATCAACAATAAGGGGCCCATTCCAATCCTGGAAAAAGGCTGTACAAATCGTTGTATGGAGCATTTTTCCTGTACAACTCGGTACCCGGTAAACTTTTCTTACAACCTAGGAAGTACGGGATACTCCCAGGGGAGGACGCGAACTTCCGTCTTAACACAGATACCCCTACAGTGCCCTTATCATGGTGGCACTGGATGATTGTTAAGGACTGCACACCCAGCACATCTCGTAACCTACCGAGAGACGACTCCTGGTTCACATGAATTCCGGCGCTATTGGATTGCACTTGCATCGTTACTCATGCCCTGACGAAGTTCTTTATTGAACGAAACGCGTTGGCTGAGGCTCTGTGTCAACAATTGAATTAAAATAAAGACTTTGTTTATATACCAACTACAGACCACTTGGTGTAATTTACTGGTAAACTTACCTGGTGGTGCACCACCCCAAAACCCCTTTTGAATTTTGACTGATCTGCTTGGCAGTTAGCATCCATCAACGGCGGATGCAGGGGTGTCAGTATGCACACCATCATCTAATACCATTCTATTTACATTGGGAACTCAGTAAGGAGGTGCAGTCATTGGAGTCCGCCGTTTATCCTGTTTTCTTCAAACCTAGGAAGTACGATTCGTACAGAAAGCCTCTTTCCATACAAATCATACAAAAGACCATACAGCTAAAATAAACCAACGATTCTGATCTGGAACAGCTTGCACGCGACGTCTGTATGTATTTAAGCAGCGGTTTCCAGCCCAGCAAGTACAATTCATCCCTACGGCACTCCGTACGGCTCTTTTCTTACGGGAGCCAAAAACAGCTGTAAAAGCTGAGTCCCCAGGGGTACGATCGTACAGGCATACACCCCGTGCATTGTGTATGTACGGTGCGTACCCCAACATCGCGTATGTTCTGTGCGTACCCCAACATCGCGTACCCCAACATTGCATACCCCAACATCGCGTATGTACTGTGCGTACCCCCAACATCGCGTACCCCAACATCACGTATGTACGCACCGTACATATGCGATGTTGGGGTACGCGATATTGGGGTATGCGATGTTGGGGTATGCGATGTTGGGGTACGCGATGTTGGGGTATGCGATGTTGGGGGTATGCGATGTTGGGGTATGCGATGTTGGGGCTACGCACAGTACATAGACGATGTTGGGGTACGCGATGTTGGGGTATGTGATGATGGGGTATGCGATGTTGGGGTACGCGATGTTGGGGTATGTGATGTTGGGGGTACGTGATGTTGGGGTATGCGATGTTGGGGGTACGCACAGTACATACACGATGTTGGGGTACGCACCGTACATACACAACGCACGGGGGTGTATGCCTGTACAACTCGTACCCCTGTACGACTCGCACCCCGGGAACAACTTTTCCCGGGATATGAGTCGCACAAAGTTCGCTTCGTAGCGGGTAATGGCATTCCCCGTGTACGGGACGTTTTCCGTGCAAATCGTAAATCGGAAAGCCGGTCCGGATCGTACTATTACGGTTGGACTGCATTTTTACAATTTGTACGGAAAAGTGTCCGGGTCCGTCTGGTCCAACTTTTCCCGATCCGATTTGTAAGGATCGGGCCGATCCGTACAAATCGGATCGGGAAAAGTTGTATTTTTCCCGTACGAATCGTACTTCACGGGTTGGGACGGGACTTGTACGATTTGTATGGGAAAATTTGCCGATACGAGTCGAACGGGAAAAAAAAATACAGGATCGGAATCGGCCCCTTAATGTTAATTAACAAACTATACCAGGACAGAATGATTGTAAAATCAAACTTAATGAAAACTATAAAACTCACTCCATAATAAATTCATAATCTTATCTGATGAATTTAAAACATGATTACAAAGGGTCCACCTTATGAAAGCTGAAAAGATATGCATTTTTCCTACAGTTTCTCCATTGCATACACTCTAGTCTAAAAATACCGCAATCGGAGTAGAAAACATTCTTAGTTGATTAAAGTGCATACAAATTTAACAACAGATATCCCTCTAATCACTTAGAAAGTGCCATGTACGGAAAGTTATTTAAAGGATACGAGAGGGTCCTATAATACTTAAAGTGCATTGTGCTAATGACAAGAATTAAAAAAAAAAAAAACACGAACAAGCACCTAGATCCTGTAATCACCTGCAAACCCATTAAAAGAACATGTTTGCCAAATACCTCTGAATCTTGTAATTTCTCCGATTCGTTTATCATAGGCCTCATCTAATCTACAGGTCCTGGACATTTTATTAAACCAATGTTCGATATAGGTTGTTTATTGGTTCTGCAGTTTTGAAGGACAAGTGACCTTGCAACTGCGATAGAGATTTATATAAAATACTGCTAGTGTTTTGTGAAACATTTCACTTCTCCTGATGAACCAAATAGCACCAACATAGCTGATGGCTCAATTGACAAGGACAAAATCAGAGACATTTCAGCAAAAATCCCCTTCCAAAAGTGCTGTAAATCATTACATTCATAAAATATATGCACCCAGCCACCATTACCATTTTGGTTGCATCAGAAGCATTGATTCTGGCTCGTTTGATACATTTTAGACAGTCTCTGGGGTGTGTAATATAATAACCATCTAGATAAAAAATGCATTCTCTTATAGTTGGCACCTCTAAATGCTTTATTCGCTAACTCACTAAGCTGTTTCCATTCTTTGACATTTGCAGCCAGTCTCTGAATGCATTTTTGGGAGTTCTTTCATCAAAGTCTCCTCAGAATGGGCCTTTCGATGAAGCAGCCGATACCAACAACCGAGCCCCACCATTTTATGTGCCATCTGCTTAGTGATTTTCGTGCCATTTCGCCCATCATAGAATAATTAATTTTAAGAAAATTCATTCATTAACTGTAAACAACTGAGAACAAGTGGACAATGTCGTAACTTGCAATCGAACCGTTTCCCAGGTAATTAATGTTTCATGATTATAAAAATTCCCGAGCTGGGGAAAACCTAGTTCTTGCATACCTGATAAAGCCCTCTTGACAGTATAAGATCTCCTGTCTCACAATCCTGTATAGGGGTGTATGCATGAAATGTAGGGATATCACGAGATTTGAAAAATAACTGAGTTATTTCGGCTAATTTCAGAATCACCTTGTATCTTGTATTTTTAGGAAGTTTCTCCAGACGTAAAAAAAACGGAGAGTGTTATAGCACTTTCCTTTAGCATATGAATAAGCAAAAATTATCATTGAAAAATGTGGGAGTGCCAAGCCACCTGATGTTACATAAAATTGTAATGAAGCTATCTTAACCCGGGGATATATTCCATACAAACTTCCTGATTATTTGATCGAACTCCTTAAAGTATAAATTCGGGATTTTCAAAGGAAGATTGATAAAAAGAAACAAAAAAAAGGGAGCACCAACATTTTGACCATAGAGATCCTCCCTATTAATGATAGTTGAAGCATAGACCATTTGTCTAATACCTTTTTCACTTTTGTGAGCATGCTAGTATAGTTTAAGGAAAATAATTGCCCATAATCATTTGTAATGTATATCCCCAAATATCTGATTGGATGTGATGGTTTTAATTGAATGGAAGCTGGAATATCCGCAGGAATCAAATTGAATGTTAAAATATCAGTTTTCGCTTGGTTTACCTTACATCCGCCAACCTGTGTGAATTTCTGGATTTCATCAAGAGCATTCTGTATATTACCTGCCCCTGCACTAGGATATAGAATAATGTCATCCGCATATAACTTAATTTTTCCCATCCGCTCAATAGGAGGCAAAATCATTAAGCTCTTCCGGATCCTAACAGCAAGGCGTGCAATAAACAATGAAAACCGAAGGGGGGGATACCGAGCATCCCTGACTTGTGCCTCATTTAATATTAACCCTGCTGGCTACTGAACCATTAATGATGATTTTGGCTTCTGCGTAACTATATATTTCTTTTAGCATCTGTATGAATTGTGACGGAAAACCAAATTTATCCAAAATAAAAAATAAAGCTCTGCAATCTACCATATCAAAAGCCTTTTTGGCGTGCATCATCATAATCACAGCATCAATGGCTTGCATTAAAAAATATGTATTGGAAGCCATGAGACATCCCGGAATAAAACCATTTTGGTCACTATGAACTACTTGTTGCGCACAGGGTGCTATCCAATTTGCCCAAATTTTCATAAGCAATTTATAATCTGTGTTTAACAGACTGATAGGACGATAAGAGCTGGGATCGGAGGGAACTTTGTCTTTTTTTAAGAAAACTATTAACACTAATTCCTTAAATCTTTTATGGATATCTATAGATTCTTTAATTTGATTAAACAATTTTGTTAAAAAGGGAAGCAATTCTTCTTAAAATGCCTTATATATTTCCACCGGGATCCCATCCATTCCACAGGCCTTAGCATTGGGCATACTATTTAAAATGGTTCGGACCTCCATAATTCCTATTTGAGCATTTAATATCTCCGAAAGCTGTTGTGATAGCAAAGGTAGTTCTAATTCTTCGAAGTAACTCCTCAATGCTAGCTCATCTATTGCCTGAGTTTCTGCGTAGATCTGATTAAAATGTGTAACAAACACCTCAGCAATTGCCCTTTTATAATACTCTAATATACCCGTTGATGGGTTTTTAATTTGGGTAATTAATTGAGCAGCTTTTTGACATTTCGTGGGCTAAGCCAGAAATCTACCCATCTGTTGGCTTTCCTCATAAAGTGTTTGCTGATAGGCCTTTTTTATTTTTTTATTAACAAATTTTTATTTTCGGCATCAAGGACAATGTCAAGGATGATACACAACAGTGCATTGAACATGGCATCAGTAACATCAATCAGGGAAGCATTGACAAGCAGATGTAAACACCCCCCCCTCCACCCCCATCCCCCGCCCCCGCCCCCCGCACCCCCACTCCTCAAATTATGCCCCCCAGCCATTTCCCCCATATCTTGCGGAATTTTTTGGGGCAGCCCCGGGCAGCGTATAACGACCGCTCCTGGGCCGCACACCAATCCACCCCTCTACTCCAAGTAGCCCTTCTAGGTGGGTCTGGCTGTGACCAGACGGCCGCTATATCCCTCTTAGCTACCATTAGGGCAGTAGTGAGAAAATACTTGTCGTTACGGGACCCATCCAGTTCGTCCGTGATGCCCAGCAGAGCCATTCTAGGCTCATGGGGGACCTCCCATCCCAGGACCTCCGCTAGGTCGGTCTCAATCGCTGCCCAGTAGTCCTCCAGGCGGGAGCAAGACCACACCATATGGAAGAAATCCGCCGGAGCCACCCCACAGCGAGCACAGGAGGCGTCCATGCGGAGGCCCGCCCGGTAGAGGTGGTCCGGAGTCAGGTAAGCGGCGTGGAGGTAATAGAGCTGGATGAGCCGCAGCCTAGCGGAGGTGGTAAGCGATCGAGGGGCCATAAGGGCGTCCCTCCAATCCGCGTCATCTAGGGGTCCCACCCAGGCCTCCCATCGCTGCTTCAGTCCAGTCCAGTCTACCGGGGTATTGTTAATCAGGGATTTGTAAATGCGGGATATTCCACCCTTCCCCAGGCACCCCAACATCACCTGAGCTTCAGGTGGGCTATGAGAAGGCAGTCTGGAGTCGAGAGGGACGTGGGCCCGGACCGCATGGCGTAGCTGAAGGTAGCGATAGAATTGGGAAGACTGCAGCGAGAAGTGGGTCTGAAGCTCCTGGAAGGAACACATGTGGCTCCCCCGCCATATATCGCCCAGAGTGAAGATCCCTAAGAGATCCCATTGCCGAAAACCCGCCAGTCCCACCACCTCCCGAAGCCATGTCCCGTGCCACAGCGGTCTGAGCTGTGTTTTCGTCCCCGACCATCGGGTGTGCCTCAGAGCTGCACGCCACGCGAGAAAAGGGGCCCGCATGACGCCAGGGAGCGACAGGGGGACCGATGCTCCATAGAGCATGTTTTGGATAGAGGAGAATCCGAGGCATTGCACCTCGAGGCGATAGGCCGGATCGCCCCATCCACTCGAGAACCAGTCGTGGATCACCAGCAGCTGGGTGGCCAAGTAATATAGATATAGGTTAGTCATGCTCAGGCCGCCGTCGTAGGAGGGGACCCTGCAGCGATCTAAGGCCAGCCGGGGCCTGCCGCCGCCCCAGAGGAATTTGACCACCATCTTATCCAGTTCCCGGAACCACGGGCGCGGAAAGGGGCACGGGGTGTTTTGTAGCATGTACAGAAACTTAGGGAGGATCATCATCTTATAAAGGGCGACTCTCCCCAGCGGATTCAATGGGAGTGTCTGCCACCGGAGCATATCTGATCTGGTTTTGTTGACTATGGGAGCCACATTGACGGCCCAGCAGAGTTCCGGAAGTAGGGTGACCCAGATCCCCAGGTATTTAAAGGAGAGTCTCCGTAGGGGAATGTCCGATTGCCAGTCGAAACAGTCCCGTGACGGGTGTAGCGGGACTAGAACGGATTTTTTAGGGTTCAGATGAAGACCCGACGCTTGGCTAAACCGACGGAGGATCCGGCGGACCTGGGGCCCCGAGGTCGCTGGATCAGAGAGATAGAGGAGGACGTCGTCCGCATATAGGGCGATCTTATCGGGGGTCATACCTGGCCAGTCCCACCCGCGAAGAGCGGGATCCGAGCGAATCAAGACCGCCAGGGGCTCCATGGCCAGAGCGAAAAGGAGGGGCAAGAGCGGACATCCCTGGCGCGTTCCTCGACCTATGGGAAACGGGCAGGATAGAGCTCCGTTGACTAAAACACGGGCCCGCGGGCTCGCGTACAGGACCGCAACCATGGCACGGAACTGGGGGCCGAAGCCCATATGCTCCAGGACCTCGCCCAGGTACTCCCACCCCACTGAGTCGAAGGCCTTTTCAAAGTCGACCAGCAGGAGGGCCAGATAGGGGGAAAGGCGGCTGCGGTGCGCTAGAGCGAGGTGCAAGCGCCGCAGGCAGTGTCTGGTCCCCCGTTCCGGCATGAATCCACATTGGTCCGGGTGGACAAGGGAGGCAAGAGATGGGCGCAACCACTGTGCGAGGACCGTGGCATAGATTTTGAGCTCGGTGTTGATAAGGGATATCGGTCGGTAGTCCGAGCAGGACTCTGATGGGGGCTGCGTCTTAGGGAGGACAACTATGGTTGCTGTGTCTGTCTCGGGCCGGAACGAACCCTTCTCCACCGCGTCCGCAAACAGGTTCAGAAGCCTCGGGGCCAGAGTCTCCCGATAGTGAGCGTAGTATTCCTGAGGGAACCCATCAGGTCCCGGGGTTTTCCCGGGCGCCAGGCGGCTGATCGCGGCCTCAAACTCCTGCAGCTCGATAGGTGAATCGAGGGTCTCCGAAACCTCGGGCAGCAGCCGCTTGAGCACCGCTCCATTCGTCCCCAGCAACTCCTCCAGGGAGAGTGTGGACGGCCGGCGTCGGTACAGCCGGGAATAATAGCCAGCGAACGCCTGGGCCATCGTCACCGAGGCTGTGTGGAGGCCGCCCGCAGAGTCTGCGATGGCTGGAATAATCCTGCCTGCCCGAGGGTAAGTGGCCAACCGGTGGAGAAGAGTGCCGGGGAGGGGACGGAGCCCGCGTTGTGAGAGTAATAATCGGCTATCTCGCCACCGATCACCCTCCGAAAAGCCTTGTCGTGGAGGAACCAGGCGTTCAAACGCCACATTGGACGGGCAGAGAGGGGGGGGGGCCAAGAGCCAGGAGCACCGGCGAGTGGTCCGAGAGGCCCCTCGGGAGAATGCACGCATCCTGCACCCCAGCACAGTCGGTAGATGGGACGAAGATGAGGTCGATCCGGGCATGGGAGTGATGTGCCGCCGACGTGTGGGTGTACTGGCGAGCCTGCGGGTGCCAGATCCTCCAAACATCACAGAGGCCCTGACATTCGGCCCAGGTCGAAAGCTGCTTTGCCCGAGCGATGCGGGCCAGGGATACCGGACCTGTCGAGTCCAGGTGGGGCGCGTAGACCGCATTAAAATCCCCGCCGAGGATGAGAGAACCCGCCGAAAGCTTCGGGAGGAGGCCCCCGGTGTAAGAGAGGACCGACGACAGGAGGGATGGAGCCGCGTAGAGGGACATCAGGGTGAGGGGTCGCCCCTCCAGAGTACCACATACCACCACCACCATGCCCAGGGGGTTCAAGTGCACCTGGGTCAGGACGAAGGGAAAGGATTTGCGGAGCAGGATAGCTACCCCTCGGGACCCCCGTGCAAAACCGGAGTGCCACACCCTGTCATAACCATAGCGGGACAGAAAGGGACAGTTATTGCCCAGAAGGTGAGTCTCTTGGAGGAGGAGCACATCAATCTCTACGTGTTGCGCATATTTGAGGACCGCCATGCGCTTAAAACGGTCCAGAAGACCATTAACGTTCCATGACAGTACACGCACGGCAGCCCTAGGAACAGGTGGGTCAGCCATAGTCCAGAACAGAAGAGGGGGCCATTGGAGGCGCGGCTGGGCACGCCCCTACAAGGAAGGGACAGCGGGACAGCGGGCAGAAGAGCAGGTCAAAGAGTACAAGATGCCTTGGCACAACAACAAAGAAGGAGTAACCCCCCACCAACAAAACCTTCCCCGTGAGGAAGAAACAACCCCAAACCAACCCCAAACCCCCACCCCCCACCCTATACTTCGAAAACAGAAGCATCTGTCGCCCGAACCAAGTGAAAGAACCACCAAGCTAAAACGCTCGGGCTTGAGTACTAGTGGACCCCTGGTACAACGGAAATCAAGCCTGATTCACCTGCCCTGGCCAAGAGCAACATTAACAGCGGAGCACTCCAGCCCCCGCCCGGGCACCCCCCACCCCCCCCCCAAAGAAACACAGAGAGTCAAATGGCAGGACTGCGAGAGAGGTCTGAAGTATCCACCAATTCAGCAGGGTGGGTCGCAGGGCCCGTAAGCCGGGGCGACACGGCCCGTCGCCCGTCAGCCGCTGATAGGCCTTACTGCCTGTACTTTCCTCTAATAGAAAGAAAATCCTTCAATTTCTCCTTGGCACTATCTAGCTCTTGCTGTTGCGCTTTTATAATAGGCAATTGTGTATCTGTTAGGATTACATTTAGTCTAGCTTTTTCTACGGCAGTCTGGAATGCCAGAATATTTTGTTTCCGTATATTGCCTATTCTTGCCTTATATGATATAATCTGGCTTCTTAAGGTGGCTTTGAATGCCTCCCATACCGAAAACAAAGTAGCCGTATTTAAATTAAGTGGGAAGAACTCCTTGATAAACCCTCTGGCTTCTGCCAACCAAATAATATCTTGTAGGGGGGAATTCTCAAACTGCCATCTTTACCTCTTTTTATAGCACTTCCTGATTTCAATGTGAATGAAACTAACAAGTGATCTGAAAAAGAATTGGCCAATATTTCTGTTGGGTCATTGGCAACCAGCTTATCTACTAGAAAGTAATCCAAACGGGATTGCAAGAGACTAGGGTCCCCTAGTCTCCAAGGATCTATTAATGAGAAATCATTAGAGAGCCTATTTATTAATTTTGCGGTTTTAGGCTATAGTTGGTGCTTTGCCTTGTTTGATGTATCAAGTGCCAAGTTCTGAACAAAATCAAAATCGCCACCCGAAATAATATACCTTCCATTGGTAGTACTAATTGATAGATTTGGGCGAGTGCTGCAGTATCATCCTCAATAGGACCGTAATATTTAACCAGATTCAGGACAGTTTCCTGCAGCTATACTTTCACCCAAAGCCATCTACCATTCCCATCTCGACGGATATCCTTACCCTGCCAATCAATGGTGTTAGATTATAAGATCCCTAGCCCACGAACAGCTCAATTAGCGGATGAGAAGTATGTCTGCAGATACTTCTTAGGAAGTGAGATCTTTGGGGTGTCAGTCCTGAGATGCGTTTCTTCTAGAAATATAATCTCGGGAGAGAGGGACGTTATCCAGTTTAAAAGAGCAGCACTTTTCCGCGGGCTAAGTAGTCCATTAACATTACATGTTACAATTTTTATATCCTGCATTTTTGGTTCCCAGATTTTCAACCATGAACCTTGAATTTTTTCGTCTCAAGATCAATCCCTGAAATGTTCTCGTCCCTTGCAAATTAATTCTAAATAGTTTCTATCTTTCCTGTTCATTTTTTACTATTGCTAGACCTACTCCCTCTAAAACCCCGCCCAACACACCTCTACCCTTACCCCCAAGAACCCCCCCCTAGCAATGTAGTCATCCCCTCAGGCCCCGCAAACCACGTCTCTCCCCCCCTTCTATACTATTGGGTTCCCTGTTTCTCACCCTAGGTGATATACCCACCACACAACAGTAAAGACATACATAAATCAGTCATCAATTGTTCCCACCAATTCATTTTGCAGTGGAAATCTCTCTCAATAGTTCCTGAGCTTCCTCTATGCGTGAAAGCATATGGAATTTCCCTCTCAACAACACCCTTAGCTTAGATTGCTGTGCAATGGATGCTTGAGCCCCCTGTGCTTTAGATAAATGCAAAAGTTTCACAAATTCTTTACGTCTGCAGGTTGCCCCTGCAGACAAATCCGCAACAATCCGGAATTTAATGCCCTCATTGATAAAGAACTGTCTCTGCTGAATCGCTTTAGCCAGAATGTTCTCTTTTATTCTATAGTCATTAAAGTTAGTCAAAATTGTACAAGGGTACTGATAGTTAGGAATGGGATGAGCAGGAACCCGATGTGCCCTGGTTAGTGTCAAATCTCCAGTGAAATCAGGGAGCACTTTTTGCTTGATGAATGTTTCAACCCACAGGAGGGTATTGGTTCCCTCACTTCCCTCGGGCAATCCAACAATCCGAAGATTGCAGCGGCGTGAATGGTTTTCCAATTCTTCAAGCTTGTTTTCAAGGAAAATCTTGTCTGCTGTCACTGAGTTAATTTTCTGGATCTTAGAGCTCATCTGATCCTCAAGATGAGCTATACTTGATTCAGCTTCTTGAAACTTGCAACTGATTCTTCAATTTTCTCAAGCCGAAGATGAAGAGCGGCTATCTAATGTGCCTGGGATTTTTTCAGATCTCTAATCTCATCCAATATGAGATTAAGCAAGGTTTTAATTTCGATTTGTTGCGTATCAGCTCCGGTAGTTGGAAATTCCGAATTATCTTTTAAGTTTATATTCTCCAAATTCATTGTTTGGCCTAGTGATTCCGGGCCCTTCTCCATTATTGCACGGGATGTTTCCTGAGACTGCACCAAGCTCTCTAGCTGTTGTTTTAAGATGTTTTCTACAGTGGAAGATCGATCAGGGAGCAAAGGCTGATCCATAGAGGCCAGCGGGCTTGCCTGAAAGTGCAGCGGACTTCCTTCTTCTAGCTGAATAGATGTCGAGGGTACCGAAGCTGAGGCTGGGGCTCGAGCAGGTGGAGATATGTGTAGCATCTCAAGAGAATTAATTGCTGCATCTTCTTCTGGGGTCACAGGCAGAGCTGTATGCAGATGTTGTGAGCCTTGCGCAGCTACAGGCTGAATATTCTCATAGTGAGCAATAGGCGGAGTGCATCAGCCTGATGCTGTGTGCTACACCGGGGTGCAGCGGCCTCCCTACCCAGAACACGGCATTGCTTCAAATTAACTGAGGGACCCAATCACCCCACCTTGAGAAATAGACACTGTTGGCTGCTCAACTGTGTGTGGGTCAGTGAGTGTGGCCTCCACTAAAGGACTTACATGGACTGCTGAAGATTGCGGTGGAACGGTAAGGATTGGGTGGGGAGCACGACTGCTTGGGTGACCTCTAACATCAGGCGAGCCCCAAGAGAGACCTGAGATAATAAATAATATTGACAGGAGCTGCTCAGAGTTAAACAACCCAAATTAGTGTACTGGAGGTGGAACTTGCACTACGGCACTGAGCCCCATGGCAGAGAAAGCCCCTTAACGTGCAGAACAGCGAGTGCCACCTGATCCTACCTACATCACGATATATGGCACTGCTGATAGCCCTAGTGGGACCCCTGTGAGTGCCACACCTGTCTGATAGCTGCACATGCGCCCACTAGTATACTAAACGGTCGCTGGACTAGCAGCCTTTGCATTGTGCTTTGGTGCTCCAGGTGACCAGGCTCAACCTTTCAGAGCTCTAGCCACCCTCCTCTGATGACTGCTCTTAGTCACCCATGTGGGCACTGTTCAGCCACTGCTCAGTGGCTGCCCAGCTCTCTCAGCATTGACATGAGAAGGAAACACTACTCTCCCCATCATGGGGGAATCTGATAAACAACAGTTCTGGCTCACCTTCGAGTCTTGACACACAAAGCGACCCCAGCAGCACACTTTATCGGACTCTGAGCAAGAAAGGCACACTCAGAATGCTTCATCCTGCATCATGCTTTGCTCATGGCGATGAAGCAAAGCCTACAATCCATTGATGGCAAAATAGGCACATTACACCTCAGAATGGATGATATGGAGGCAAAGCTTGACAAACAAGCAACACGAATGACGACTGCGGAGCAGCACAGCCCAGCATGATCTATCTCTGGTGATTCAGACAACTGAGAAGGAGAATAGTGAGAAACTATGGCTGTATAGAAGTTGCAGCCTAAGTGACATTATCCAGGGAGGTAGCTACAATGACATTAATGCCAGGTTGCTGGGCCATATGGTACGCTCAATGAACTTTGGCATTGCATATGGCTGGAAAAAGATCACCCAATTCTGAGCTCCTAACTAGAGACTTGTGGCCGGGACACAGTAGGCCTTCCAGCCGTTGGCTGCCCTGTGTAGCTTAAGGACACTAGAACTAATTGGTATGTTCCTGCCCTCATGAGGAAGAGATATCTATAACAGTCGACACACTGTTCCCAGGGCTGTTCAGAATACCTGTTGTTATACAACGCATACAAGTGCACATGAATCAAGTTTGTCCCACCAAAAGACTTTTATGTTACACAATGAATTCAGTGGTGATTCAAAGCCCTAAACCTACTATAAAGTAGTTGAGGTGTTTCCTCCTGCATCTAGGACATTGTGCTAGAAAAACAACGTATACGAAATGCATCATGGAGGGACCTTCTATTCTGTTGCCTAACCTTCTTCCTTCTAAGTCTTAATTGCCTACATAAAGGGACCTCTGCCAAATGCCATGACACCTTTTTCCCCGTACCTAGATCTCCTGACAGATGCCCTAGGCAGCACTGTTAAGCCACATGTTGGACTTCTCGAGCTTTCTAACTACTAAACAGTTATTGACAATAACAGGAGGTAGTCTTGTAATACACATTTCACCCAAATACTCAACCTTCCTTAAAAAAAGTGAATTTCTATCTCCTCTCCGATGAAGCTAACATACACATTTGTGATCTGACCCCTGGTTTAGCAGATGACAAGCACAGTAAAGGAATGCCATTATCCCTTTCACAGAGGAGGTGATTAATGTTTAGTTCTTGTAATTTGGCATTTTTGAATTTGAGTGATCCAAACATACGCAGGAAATGTGCAGAGTATGATGGTTGTGGCATCTCTGTTTGCCTGTTTAGATAGACTACGTGAAGTAACTAACGCAATGCAGCACTTTTCATGGGTATAGCAACTTGCTCTCATGTGGAGAACCAGCTGTGATGGCAGTAGTTCTCTGAAAGGAGCCAGTATCCAGGAAATGCAGGACATCTGGGCCCAGATTTACTAAGCATTTGTGTTGCCCTTGTGTGGCATGAGCCACACAAGGGGCGTTTTGTGCTGCCAGGGTTATATTGCATTTCTTAGCGTAATGCATTCCCTGGGAGGAGTGTGGGCATCCCTGTGAAATCAGTAAACCTGGAATTGCGTCAAAATGGTACCCCACTCTGGTGTAACTAGGAGAAATATGTTTGTATCTCCTCATTACTTCCTCTTCCTATGTGTGATGCATTGTATATCACACACAGAAGCAGGAAATGGCCTTTTAACCCCTTGAGTGCCCCGCCCTTTCCCCGCCCTGTGCCGGCCCTTTCATTAGCGGGCGGGGTTCATGACGAGATAGTCTCGTCATGGGCACAGCGCAACCGCGCTCCATGACGAGACCATCTCGTCATGGGCACTGAAGGAGTTAAGATTGTTTTTGTGCAGGAAGGGAAACAATCCTGCCCGTAACAAAGCACAATTGCAATGGGCACCATGGTGCAAGGGTGCCCGCATTGGTGCTAGGGAGCCTCAAGTGTGTCAGCGCAGGTAGACGTAGAGAGCTGAAGAGCACCAGATCTTAGTAGATACAGAACTGTTCTGCTCTCTCCTGCAACTTTGCTGGCTGCCCTCCATTGAGTGAACTTTTATTAAATATACCCCAAAGTTCTTTGATAAGAGTAGTGATGGCATGGCATGGAATCATGCGTTTAGTGATGTCAACACCTGATTTGGTTCTGTAAGCTCAGACCGGGGACCACGACACGCCACCACTTTCTTCTGGTGTGTCATGCTGCCCAGTATGAGCTTACAGAACCTACTGGGGTGTGGATATTAAGCTGCATTATTCATATATGGCCTTTAGTTATTGTTCTATGCTAATAAAGGAGTAAAACGAGTGTTCCAAGAATCTCTGGGAGAACTGATTCCCTCACTCATAGGCTTCAATGTGATATTGCTGCAAAGAAATACATAGACCCTGATGAAGTCCTTTCAGTGGACGAAACGCATTGGCAGGGCTGTTTTATTGATATTTTGAAGAACAATAAATAGAATTGTTTTGAGACTTCATACTATGGCTCCCATGTTATTTTGGTCTTGGAGAAGAGTATATTGTGATCGACACCATAGAATTATGTGTTCTTCATGAAACGAGGAGAAAAAAGAGTACAAGCTACATAATACAATTGTTGAACTCTTGAGGCACTCCCTTTTATGTGCTTTTGTCTGTTCAATTGTATTTATGGTTGGTGGGTAGTTTGACCATAGAGGGTGAGTGCCTACAACTACTACCTTACAAGACTAGCATTTGTCCAGTCATTCATAGCCAAACTACTCTTGTTTTTGGAATTATTTGTACTCAGAGATCAATGGTCTGAGTGTGGCCACAATGTCAGCTATTCACACTGTACAGACAATGTTGATGTTCTCCATTTCGACAAGATTCAGAGTTTTGCCATAGCTAAGACAGTTTGTAAGTGTGAGTCCATTCCTTGGATCATGGTGACATCATGAAGAAGTGCCATTGGCACTGTAAAGGTAAATGGGATAATTCAGAGATTGGTGGACAGGTTACCTCATCCTAAGTGCCATTATCCTATCTGCCAAACTCATGCTCCGCCTGCCTCCTTTATATACATATGCCTTTATCACAATATTCGTTTTTAGTATATAAGAGCTTGTGATTTTAAGAGAGAATATACCTAAGATTTAAACTAGACACTATGATCATCTTAATAATCTGTACTTCCTCCCATAGAGAGGTTCAGGTTTTTAGATCTGCCAATATTGTATCTATGAGGAGCTAAATATTATCTGGGACCATCATTTGTAGACCTGTACTGCTCAACACTCTTTAGTATTTGAGATTTGTGGGCACCCAGGTAAACAGGGATTTTCCAATTAAGCTCTTGTTGATCCTTTGATCATAAGGTGGTCTTCACTCATAACCAGTTTATTTTGTAGCACAAGAAATATGTAATGAGATTAAAGAGAGCAGGTAGGGATAGAATCTTCCAGTTTGGAGAGTATCAGTAAGATGTTATCTGCATAAGGAATAATTCTCTGTACTCCTACTGTTGAGTCAATTCTCAACATGGTGTCCTACTGGACTCTAGGGCAGATATAAATGACAAATCGAGGTATGGAGCAACATTGATGTGTATCCCTTTTGATTGAAAATTATTCAGATAGGAAGTCATTACAGCTAACTTGAGAAATAGGAGACTCCTGCAGCCATTTCACTTTAGTGATAAAGGACCAGATGCATGAAATTTCCATTTACAAAAAGTGGTCACAAATTGCGCACCAACTTCTTGCACATGGAAAATCATTTTGAAAAACAACTTACAATAAGATAGCCACAAATTGTGACTCACTACATTTGGTGCCCATCACAGGAAAGGTGGCTTACTGGGGTCAGCCGATGACCATGTCTGCGATCACTTTTTAAATATTTTTTTAAGCTATACTTGTATATATAATATATATATATATATATATCAACCAGCAACCTTCTCAATTTCTTCAAGCACGAGCCACATCGATCCAGTTTCATCAAAGTATATTTATTTTTCGGGCAAAAAGATGTGTTTCGAGCTGTCCAGCTCTTGGTCACATGACCTCAGTTCAGAGTTCAAGAATTATATACATTTAGGTAAAACTAAGGAAAAGACTTCGGATTTAATTCATCTCCCAATTTAAACGTGAGTATTACAATACATTTCATTCTGTATATGTATCACTATTCAATTAATTGTTAATCTTACAATTTCATGTAAAAGGATAATTTTAAAAAACACTCTGTGCACAGACAGTCAGTTTGCATTTTACGGAATCAAAAACTATAAATAGTTATATGTGTGTGTAAAAAGTGAAAGGAGCCCCTTGTTGGGGGTCAAAAACATTTATTGTTTTACTTACACTGGGTGCTCCCATGTGTTCGGACAAAGCTAAATCTCTCTGAAGAGCTGTAATGACAGGGAAACACATGTCAGGGGTTGCTTGCATTCATTCCAGGTTAGCTTGGGTGATATTTTACCAAGCCAATGCTGTAATGCTGTGCCTGGAGTGGTAAAAGTATTTTGTCATTTTACAGCTCAGCATGGATGGCAGTAGCTAATCCTATGCTTAAAGACTATGCTGTATAAATGGCAAAAGACTTTGGGCCTGATTTCGATCAGATATCCTGTCCGTCCAAATATAACTCCTGTTATATCCTCTGCGATTTATATTTCAGCAGACGGGATATCCTCCGTGATCTAAATCAGGCCTTTGCCCAATTTTAGCTCTGCATGTATAGCACTGTGCTAACCCTATGCTGGGTGCTCCCTTGTGTCTGGACAAAGCGAAACCTTTCTGAAAAGCTGTATTGACAGCAAAACAAGTGTCGGACGTTGCTTTTATTAATTCCCGGTTAGCTTGGATGGTATTTTACCAATCCAAAGCTGTAATACCGTGACTGGAGTGGTAAAAGGCATTTGTCATTTTACTGCTCGGTATGGATAGCACTAGGTTATCCTATGCTTAAATAATTTGCTATTTAAATGGCAAACGTCTTTCTAATTCGGCGTGGATGGCACTATGCTAATCCTATGCTGAAATAAATTGCTAGAAAAACAGACATTTAGGGTGAGCAGATTTTAGAGTATCGCTTGTGTTGTAGGGTGCTCTATTTAGGAGCTGCTCTCCACCTACACTTGGTAACTACCCAGAATTCTCTGCTTCTGTTTTGCATAATGTTTGTGCAACTCTAAGCCTGAAAGGGCACTGTTTAGACTTAGACTGGGTGTTCCCTTGTGTCTGGACAAAGCTAAACCTTTCTACAGAGCTGGAATGACAGTGAGCCCGATTCACAGAACTAACTTAAGACAAAATCCTAAACTTACTACCATTTTGGTATTGACAGAAGGCACTTACTCATTTTGGTATTCACAGAAGGCACTTACTCATTTCGAAAAAATTAGGATTTTTCTCAGTTTAGGAGTAGTAAAGTTAGGACTCCTAACTTTACTACTCCTAAACTGAGAAAAATCCTAACTGTAAGACTTTCAGTATTCACAGAAGGCATTTAGGAGTCCTAAAGTTAGGAGTCCTAACTTTACTACTCCTAAACTGAGAAAAATCCTAACTTTAAGACTTTCGGTATTCACAGAAGGCATTTAGGCGTCCTAAAGTTAGGGCTCCTAACTTCTGTGAATACCGAAATGAGTGAGTGCCTTCTGTGAATACCAAAATGAGTAGGTGCCTTCTGTGAATACTAAAATGGTAGTAAGTTTAGGATTTTGTCTGTGAATCGGGCCCGGTAACACTACTGACAAAGTCACCCCCTTCACACTGCACACTTCATGACCACTCAAGTGCACACATTGAAATGTACCCATGTGACTAGGAAGACAGGCCATCACAAGATGACCATACACCAACACTGCTGTTCACACATAAAGATAGATCACACAGATATGATGGACCCTGGCCAGCATGCCTGCAATCCCCGGGATAGAATCCTCCTCTGTGCTGGCAGTGCATCCAAACATGACATGTGTGCAATTTAGCAAACCTGACCATAGAATGATTAGGATGACAGTAGGTCATCACAAACAACCATCAGGGCACCCCAAGCCTCAGAGTCAAGAAGAACTGAAGTGCCTGTCTGAAAAAGTGAAACAAGCCATTGGCAATGTTAAAGCTGGCATACAGAGCATGTGTCACATTAAACCATGCACATACAGCAAACCATTTATTTAGCAAGGACACTGACAAAGCAGACAACAGGAGTAACTGTCTTTATTACATATTACACAGATAGGCATCAAAACTAGTTAGGAGCGAGGCCAGTGGCCAGTCCACAGTTCAAAGTAGGCACATGTGTGCATGAGAACCTGCACAGGGAATGGGCAACAACAGTGATGAACAGCAAGGCCATTGGCCAGTACAAAGTGCAAAGTAGGTATATGAGAACCTGCACAGGGAATGGGCATCAACAGTGATGAGCAGCAAGTCCATTAGCCAGTACAAAGTGCACAGTAGGTACATGAGAACCTGCACAGGGAGTGGGCATCAACAGTGATGAACAGCAAGGCCATTGGCCAGTACAAAGTGCAAAGTAGGTACATGAGAACCTGCACAGGGAATGGGCATCCTAAGCGATAAGCAGCAAGGCCAGTGGCCAGTACAAAGTAGAACAAATACAGTGTGCATGAGAAACTGCACAGGGAATGGGCATCCTAAGTGATAAACTGCATGACCATTGGCCAGTACAAAGTGCAAAGTAGGTACATGTGAACCTGCACAGGGAATGGGCATCCTAAGTGATAAACTGCATGACCATTGGCCAGTACAAAGTGCAAAGTAGGTACATGTGAACCTGCACAGGGAATGGGCATCCTAAGTGATAAACAGCAAGGCCAGTGGCCAGTCCACGTTCCAAGTAGGCACATGTGTGCATGAGAGGTTGCACAGGGAGTGAGCATCAACAGTGATGAACAGCAAGGCCAGTGGCCAGTCCACAATTCCAAGTAGGCACATGTGTGCATGAGAGGCTGCACAGGGAATGGGTGAGACTGCACACTGCCATGGTCAGCAACACATCTAGGAGGATAACTATGGGCAGTCCAAGCACCACTGGGGGAGAGACAAGTGTGTGAGGGGGACTTTGACTCAGACTTGGCTGTCAGTCGGACTGGGCGGTGGCTGAGTGTTGGGCCAGTTGGAGGACTGGACCTGGGAGAGAGAGGACCAGCTGAGGTAGAGGCATCAGTGGCTTTGTGAGCCAGAGGGCTGCTTGGACCGGGTGGTGGAGTCATGCTCCCGTGAGACACAGTGTGGGAGGGAGAATGTGGAGGGGTGCCTTTCCACTTCTTGGAAACTCGCTAGGGAATTATTGTCTTGGCGGAGTGGTAAGTGGGACGGGCACAACAGACTCAATCTCCACCACAGGTGCATCAGGTGCAGGTGGTGACCCTCCCTCTGGGGATCCAATGGTTTGGGCAATACGCTTGACCTGGCCTTGCCTTTTCACCTCCATCCCCTGTTGACCAGGTAAACCCCCTACAGTGCCCTCCTTTCCCAGCTTCACAGGGGTTTGGATGGGAGTTGAGATTGTGGGTGAATCTGCCTTAGAGGGCTTTTTCTTCGGACTCTTAGCAGGCACCAGCTTCACAGCAGGCACAGCTACTGTCTGCTTGTCTTTGGGAGACGCTTTTGGGACAGGAGTGCCCTTGGATGGGGATGCTTGTGAGGCATGTGAGCCTGAGGCCAGCTTCTTGGCTTGATACCCCTGAGTGTCACCTGAAGGGCTTTTGCCTTTGTGCTCTGGGGTAACTTTGTTTTTTGGGGGGATAGTGTCTACGCTCTGGCCTGCTTGGGGTGCTGCTGTTGTATGCTGCATGTGGTGAATCTTGAGCCTGAGGGCTGTGGTGTGTGCTCACTCTCTTCAGATGTAGCCACTGGCAGGGGTGGCCGAAGGGACTGGAACTGACTCTGAGCCTGTGACACCTGAATGGCTGCCATCACTGTGGAGGACAAAGAGTGGACAGTCCTGTGTAGCTCACCCACGTCTGAGTGAATGCCCTCCATGAAGGCAACTACCTGTGCCAACTTCTTGTCATGGTCTAGGAAGGCATTCATGAGAGTTGTCTGACTCACACACAGCTGGCGCAAAAGGTCCACCGCCTCAACACTGAGGGCAGCAGGAGAGAGAGGGGCAGGGGCAGCTGTGCCTAGGGGGAAGGACACTCTTCCCTTCTTACTGTTGCGAGCACATGCAGCACTAGTGGAAGTAGCTGGGAGTGCAGGCACTAGACGATGTGTGGTGGAAGAGGAGGCAGATTTCCCACTCCCTGTGCCCGCCAATATAGAGGAGTCACCGCTGGCGTCAGATGACGTTGTGGTTGGTGTCTCTGGCTGTGATTCCTCAAGCAAACTCCTGTCCCCCTCTGAGGCGCTGGTCACATCACTGTCAGTGTGCTCATGTTTAGCAGTCGTGCCTGATGCCTCACCACTGATGTCTGTCCCCTGTCCTTCTGTGCCCTCGGTAGATGCTGCAAGAGACAGACGCGTAGGTTCAGTTTAGTGCCATTCACACAAACATCATATGCAAGCAAAGCACAAAACAAGATGATGATACCCCCATGTTGCACACCACCATGTGCAGTCACATTGTGCAACCTTAATTCCAAAGTTAAAAATTGCATGGTATCATGCAAACTTGGCATAATTGACCCACGGGATGTCCACAAAGCCAAATAGCTTGCCCGTGCCTCCATGTTACCAGACATACAGATACCTGTGAGCATACCTACGTCTCTGTGGCTGAAAAAGATGTACACCCAACATGTTGTCACAGTCACATATGGAGTCACCATAAGAGAACAACACAGATGCAGACTCCTAAATAACAGTTCTCAATGGCCATGAGCTCATGCAGTCCACCATGTCGTACTTTGGGGCACAACTACAGTTGCACATTGGTGTCAAATGTGTAGTTCTCACAATTTTGAGGACACGCACTGTACAAATTGATGAAATAACACTCAGATGAGGCACACTGCCGTTCACTGCCATAGGATATCCCTGACTCCCCCAATGCAGACGATGCCATAAGGCCACAACTCAGAATGCAACGTCAAGGGCCATTACATCAATGACATGAGAAAGTACATGTAGCGAAAATACAGGACAGCTGCACCCAACACAGAGGCCACTTACAAGCCATTGCATCACACTAGTAACATCACAGAGCTCAGCACTGGCCCAGGCTTGGAATACAGGCAGTCACTCACATCCAAAGTCACCCTTCCCAGAATACTCACCCCCAGCTTGCAGCTGATGGTCCTTCAAACGTGCATCCGGCTCTGGCTGTGTCACAGCCAAGATGCGGGCCATTAGCGGTGTCATGCTCCGGCGCACCAACCTACCAGTCCGAGGGAGCAGTCCCAGCGTCATCACTGCCACGTTTTTGCTCAGCCGGCAGATGTCATCCCACTTCTTGTGACAGTGTGTGTGCCGTCGGTTGCGCGCAATGGCCCTCCATACGGCCTTAAGCTGGTGGACTTTGAGCAGTACAAAAAGCAATGCTCCTAGACCTATTTTTGCTGGATGATACAAATCATAAACAATTATTCAGTAACTCGTCATTAATTCATGAGCCTGTATCCTGTGGGCTCCTAGTAATTAATACAATTATATTTAAGTGCAACAACCAGAAGGTTTATCCTTTGCAGAACAAGGATCTTAATCACAGTTTATACAAACAGTAGATTCCTTACTGCGAGCAATTAAGTGGGGGGGGGGGGAGGTTGCCCCAGGGAGCGTGCAGAAAAAGAGAGGGTGCTCTAGTGTAGAGAAAGAAGGAAGCAAATCCGTAATAGTGGTGCGAGGGACAAGTTACAATTATTCACTAGTCAGACTGATCAACCATTTCTCAGTCTTTTTCCACTGGCCACATATATGTCATTTCAAATCCAATTTCAATTCATTTAGATAATACACAGATCAAAGCTTGTGTTGCACGTTACAGGAAGGGCTTGTAGACCAGAAGGGGTGTAGATGGGCATCAACGTTTCGACCTGTCTTGGGGCTCAAGGGGTACTTATGGGTCTCGGCCTGCAAGTCTTCCTCAGGACTTGTATGGGGAAACCTGAGTGCAGATGTGTTGTCAGAGTCACACACCTGCCGGGTTAAAGGAGGGGGTCTAAGATTGAGCACATAAGGATTGAAGATATTACTTAGCCAATTGTACTAGGGCTTACCCGCTTGATACATCTGGGCTAGGGGGTATCCTTCCATCTAGAGTAGCGTCCTCAACATTGTTTAAGGGACCAGAGTGAGGCTTGTAGTTCCGTTTACACAGAGCCAATTGTACCAATTAATCGCACTTGCTTGTGTGGGGATAATGCAATGCCTGTTGTAATTTCCCAGGATTGGATCCAGGAGCTGCAATCATTAAAGTTAAAACGTGGTTAGAGAGGGGTCTAGACCACGAAAGAAAAGGGGGGAATGAGAATCAGGAGGCGCGAGGTGCTCCTCGTATTTCTCTTACCTTGGTGAATCCCGTATCCGGCATCCGCAATCCGCCTAGGATACTGGAAGGATGGCAGGCCCAACGCGAGGACGTTATTTAAGGCGTCCCACTAGCGTGAGTCGTCACGCTGTTACAGCGGTTTATTAGACATGGAGAAAAGACTCCCAAAATAGTATCCAGCATGTATGCATGTTTCCTAGTGTGATTAATGTATTTTAAGGGTGATTAATGTATTTTAACGGCATCAACAATTGTGTGACACCAGTAATTATGGATGACTCCTACCCCGTGAGTCAGGGCCTGTATTCACCTCCATATTTACATAATACGCCAGTGGCATCAAGGATTGTGTAACTACTGTGGTTATGGGTAACTCCAGACCCGTGAAGTGGGACATGTATTCCACATATATACATATTTACATATTGTGCCCGTGGTGGTGCACCAATTACATGTGATCTATATCCTTAACTGTTGTTAAGATGGTGGTAGGTTGTGCAATTGTCCCTTTCTCATGTACATTGTGTAAACATTTCAACAGCACATACCATTACCGAATTGGTGTGGTTACCTGAATGTACACAGCACAGTGGACAACCAAATGCTCGAAGACTTATTGTGGCATACGCAGGCCGAAGTTTGGTATAAATTGAATGTGCTTACTCACAATCTGAGAAAGAAAACTTTGCAGTGGTGTAGGCTTGTGAACATTTCCCCGTATTCTTGTATGGGAAGCTCTTCACGCTTGTGACTGATCATCAAGCATTGTTGACTATCTTTTGAAATCCAAAAGCAAAAGTGCCTCCTAGTATTGAACATTGGGGTCTGTGATTGCAAGAGTACAACTACACCATTGTGCATTGTCCAGGGTAAGATGAGAACCCTGCTGACTATTTCTCACGAGTGCCTCTTCAATGCCCTGGCACTCATTCTAATACAGCTGAAGCTTACCTAAATTTCATGGCGAAATCAAGCACTGCAGGT
This sequence comes from Triturus cristatus, assembly GCF_964204655.1. Lineage (NCBI taxonomy): Eukaryota > Metazoa > Chordata > Amphibia > Caudata > Salamandridae > Triturus > Triturus cristatus. The sequence continues at coordinate 240,832,190 of NC_140591.1, forward strand.
GCCATCCTGTTGGAACAAAATTTCACTGTTACAAGTCAAGAAGGTGGCATGCTAAAACTGAAAGACATGTTTACCCATCTGTCTTGGTACCAGCACCCTTGGCATCTTACCAGCAGCAGTGAATATCAAAAGTTAAAAAATGTGAAAGATAAACTGTCTGTTAATCAGGAAGGTAATATTCTAAGAGGGCGAGAATTGTCATTCATGAGAGTCTGTAAGTTGCGATGTAAGCTTAACTGTGATGCCAGTCATTGTTGGGGTTGTGTTAGTCAAAATGTAAGATGTTGGATACATCACATGGTGAATTGCAATGACATGTGTCCCCTTTCATCTCGCCTAGGAGGCGACCAAATGAGCATTGTCCCGTCACAGTGCTGGTGGACATGGAGGATGAGGACGTCATATGGAAATTCCGTTTGGATCGACCCACCCAACAAGACCTATGTGCTCTGTTGGAGCCCCACCTTCAGCCTCACAGAACGTAGCTGACTGCTTTGATACCCAGGTGTAAGGTGATGGCGGCCCTGCATTTCTTTGCTACTGGTTCATTCCAGTACATGGTCTCCACCGCAGGTGGGATGTCACAACCTATGTTCAGCATGGTGCTACATAATGTCCTGTCGGCTATGATGACCTACAAGGACAGATACATCCATTTCCCCAGGAGGCATGAATTGGCGGCTGTGAAGGGTTATTTTTATGCCCTTGGGCACATCCCTAATGTTGTTGGTGCCACTGACTGCACACATGTTGGCCTGGTTCCACCACAGGCACTTGAGCACATCTACAGGAACAGGAATCATTTCCATTCCATCAATGTGCAAGTGGTGTGCCAGGCGGATATGATCATCTCACACGTCTGTGCCAAATTTACCGGCTCTGCCCATGACACGTACATCCTGCATAACAGCATTGTGCCACCGCTAATGGCTAATCTGCTTCCAGAGCGTGCATGGATTGTGGGTGAGTACGTAGACTAGATCACAAAAAAGTACTCCTTGTATGCGTGGACGAAGACCACGTTTTTCTATGGTATACCCTGATGAGGTACTAATGGGAAGTCCTGTTGTGAAGAGACCCACTAGGGAGTGGGGAAGGAAACAATTCCTTTTGTTTTAATTACCCTTACACACCCTAGTGGTGTCATGCTTCATCATTGGGTCACCATGATGCCTAAAAGTCAGGGTGGGCTCGACCGTATTTCAGGTAGCTCTTAGTGATAATATGACCAGGGGGAATTAAAGATTAAAAAAACGCAAGCAGATCCCAGTATCCCTTTATTCTTGGATCTGGAAGGGTTATTAAAAGCGTAACAATGGGTCAATGGGAGTATTTATGGTCCTATGACCCTAATGCCAACATGTTTCAGTCCTATATGGGCCCCAATAGGTCCTGGACTTTCTTCAGGGCAACAAAACACCCTCCCTGGGAATAGCATAAGGAAGTTCCCTATGCTAATGTTTGTATTAGGGCAGATAGCTGCTCCTTATTCCTTATAAAAAAAGATAATGTATCTTTTTAATTTTTTTCTTTTCACTCAATCTGTTCCTGTGTTAAAGTCAGTGGTGACCAGTGGCCACTGCTACTTATGGCATCAAGGGACCTGCCCCGCTCTGCATCCTACTTGGTGCGGGTCCCCAGGCTTTTGCTCGTAACAAGTGGAGGAAGCAGTTTAAATGTACCACCCAAGCGGGGGGAAACTCGCACTTAGTCAGTAGGACGCATGGGTAATGCGTCATCCGTTTCAGATGAATGCTGGGAACTGTAGTTATTAACAACTGCTCTTCTCCCGATCGTGAATGCCGCAATTATCTAAAGTGAATTAAAATCAAAGAGGTACTTACATATAAGCTCTGCCAAATTCCTAAGACGGAATTCTAAATAGTTGTTTGACGCCAGCAGGCTGTAAAATCTATTTTGTCCTGATATTCATACGAGCTGGCCAGGTATTCAACCCATCGACATCTTTATTGAGATGCACGGTTGACTACTGATTCCTTGTTCCACTCGTACTCGGTTGTTGGCCCTGTCTCCTGGGAGAAGAGGGAGACGGGGGAGAAGGGGCAACAACAAAAGAGTCCAATGGGAAGACGAGAGGATAACCATGAATACGCGGAGCCAGACCAGAGGCCGGCAACCGAGTACGAGTGGAACAAGGGATTAGTAGTCAACCTCACTGAGAACACCTGGAATGCTGTTGAACTCTCAGTCCTCAATAATGATTGGGATTTGTCCCCACAGCTTTTCTGAACAAATTCCAACTACGCTGCAAAGTGAGTGAATTCTTTCGTAAAATCTGCATCAAAACATTCTTTATGGATAAAGATAAACCTGAGGACGATGACAACTACAGCACACTACGTCTGAAGTCTAACTTTTTTCCACTCACTTCCCTGATGCCCCCAGAAGTTATTGCTTTTGAAAAGGGTGTCACTAAAGAAGTGGAGCAACTTCAAGCAAAGAAAGGCATCTTCAATAATCTGAGTAACAATGAAAGACTGGCTGTTAGAACTGGGGGTCTCTAGTTGGCAGAGGTAGGTACCTTTGACCAAACAGGGCCCCTTGCTTCTAATCTGGTTAAGGGGGTACACTTCTAAAATAACCGCTGCTCACCACCTTGGTAGCTTGGCACGAGCAGACAGGCTTATCTCAGAGGCAGTGTGTAAAGCATTTGTGAACACATACAGTAATACAGTGAAAACACTACAAATGGACACCACACCAGTTTAGAAAAATAAGTAATCTTTACTAGGCTTAACACAATACCAAACGATAAAAATCCACAATACTGTACTCAAAAATAGAGTTTAAAATGGTAGAAAATAGCTTAGTTCAATGTAGATGGTAAATACGACACTTTACGCTCAAAGTACCTTGGATGCGTCACGCAATACAAACAAAAGGGTCGCAAGGAAGGTGATGCGTCAGTTCCTTGCTTCGGGGGAGGTGATGTGTCGGTTCCTTACTGCAGCGCAGGGGAGGTGATGCATCAGTTCCTTACCGGAGAGGAGTTGATGCGTCGGTTTCTTACTGTGATCTGGGGCGATGCGACAAGATGGCGCCTTGATGCAATGCGATGATCCGGTGTGATGCGAGAAAATGGTGTCTTGATGCGATGCGACAACGTTGGATGCGATGCATGCACGCCCGACGGCCGTGCGGCCAACTTGGCAACTTCTGAGCCGCGACAGGCCCTGCGACATGCTTCTCCGGTGATGGGACGTCAACCTGTGCGGCAGCAACATGCTTCTCCGGTGATGCGACGCACTTCGTCGATGATGCGACGCCGAACAGCTGCAGTGGTGGCACGCTTCTTCGGCGATGCGACGGCAACTGCTGCGGTGGCACACTCTTCTCCTCGTTGCATGTCACTTCCAGCTCCCAGCGACTCGCAGTCTTCTCAGAAAGCCCAAACAACAGTAGGCACCTCCCTGCAGGCAGAATTCCACAGCAAGGGAATTCAGGGGAGCTGGTGGTGAAGTCTTGTATCCGTGAGACCTCAGGCAGGAGGCAAGCACAGTTCAAGCTCTTGGAGATTCTTCCTCAAGATTGCAAAAGTACACACAAAGTTCCTTTTCTCCTTTCCTTGGCAATAAAGTAACCACTGAAGGCCAACCCCAATAGCACAGCACAGGGGCAGTCTCCTCCTTCAGCTTCCTTGGTTCTTCTCCTTGGCAAAGGGTCATCTTGATTCCCAGAAGTGATCTAAAGTCTTGGGGTCTGGTACCCAGTATTTATACACCAAAATCCTTTGTCTCTGAAGGCAGAGAGTGTCTATACCTAGTCCAAACCAGTTATGTGCAGTCCTGGAGCACTTTGTTTACAGAACTCCTTCTTTCCTTTGACAGTGTGGGCCAGGGACATCAGACGCACCACAGGAGGTGGAGTCAGCATTGTGGAAGGTAGGCACAGCCCTATTCAGACCCAGGTGCAGATCCTCCCACCACTCTACATGTAGATAGGTCTATTCAGCCCTGTGCTGACTCACCCTGTCTCCTGGAATCCCCCAGCCCCTGTCACTCACAAACCAGACATGAAATAAACAACCTAGCAGAGGCAGGCTTGGACAGTTAGAGGCAAGAAAATACCTACTTTCTAAAGGTGGTATTTTGAAACACAGAATGTTAAAACCAACTTCACTAAAAGATGTATTTTATCATTCTTGAGTTCAGGCATACTAAACTCGAATTTCTTCCATGTTCCCTGGGTCAGTTAGGATTATAAGATGTTGTAATCAAACTACCTATTCTGGCCTATGGGGACTGGTAGCCTTGCAATAGTGAAAAACGAAAATGGATGTAATTCACTATTACGACATGCCCCATACACCAGGGCATGTCCTACCTTAAACTTACAATGCACCCTGCCCTTGGCCTACCTCAGGGGTGTCTGATATGAAGAAAAGGGAAGGTTTAGGGACTGGCAAGTGGGTGCACTTGCCAAGTCGACATGGCAGTCACACACTGCACACAGGCTCTGCAATGGCAGGCCTGAGACACACTTTACAAGCTGCTTCTGTGGGTGGCACAACCAGTGCTACAAGCCCACCAGCAGCATTTGATTTACATGCCCTGGGCACACATGGTGCACTGTGCTAGGGCCTGACAAGTAAATCAAATAAACCAATCATGGAGTCACTAATTCAATACAACACTTTACAATAGGGAGCACTTGCACTGTGGCACTGAATAGCAGTGGCACAGTGCCCAAAGCATCTAACCAGCAAAACACATAGCAAAACACAGGAGGCAACAGCAAAAAAATGGAAGGGAGACCCACGCCAATGGTGCCAGGTCTAACACATGTCCCCTCCAGCTGAAATGTGGGGAGAACAACCCACCCCTTGGGAGTACTCTTCACTAAGGCGGAAAAATCTGGACAGACCATCATCATTGGCGTGTTCTGTACCAGGGCGGTGTTCCACCGTGAAGTCCATCCCCTGTAGGGAAATGGACCACCTCAACAGCTTTGGATTCTCACCCCTCATCTGCATCAACCACCTGAGGGGCCTGTGGTCTGTCTGAACCCGGAAATGAGTCTCAAACAAGTATGGTCTCAACTTCTTCAGTGCCCAGACCCCAGCAAATGCCTCATGCTCAATTGCACTCCACCTTTGTTCCTGTGGAAGTAACCTCGTACTGATGAAGTCTACAGGTTGGTCTAGGCTCTCCTCATTTATCTGTGAAAGAACAGTCCCCACACCATGCTCTGAAGCGTTTGTCTGTACAATAAACTCTTTTGAGAAGTTGGGTGCAAGGAGCACGGGCGCCGTGCACATATCAGTCTTCAGGGCATCAAAAGCTTTCTGACAGTTGTCAGTCCAGTTCACTTTCTTCGCCTGCTTCCTGGAAGTCAGCTCTGCCAAGGGTGTAACAATGCTGCCATACCCCTTGACAAACTTCCTGTAATACCCAGTGAGTCCTAAAAAGGCTCTCACCTCTGTCTGAGTTTTGGGGGGTTCCCAAGCCAGGATGGTCCCAATCTTGGGCTGTAGGGGCGCCACCTGGCCGCTCCCAACCTGGTGTCCCAAGTACACCACAGAACCCTGCCCGATCTGGCACTTACTCGCCTTGATCGTGAGGCCTGCTCTCCGCAGCACCATCAACACTTCCCAGAGGTGGTGCAGATGTTCTTCCCTACTAGCGCTGAACACTGCAATGTCATCCAGGTAGGCGGCACTGAAATCTTCCAGTTCAGCCAACACCTGGTTGACCAACCTCTGAAAGGTGGCAGGGGAATTCTTCATCCCAAAGGGCATAACCCGGAATTGGTAATGCCCATCTGGTGTGGAGAATGCTGACCTCTCTCTTGCCCCATCAGTTAAGGCAATCTGCCAGTACCCAGACGTTAGATCAAACGTGCTGAGGTACCGGGCAGCCCCTAACCGATCAATGAGCTCATAAGCTCTGGGGATGGGGTGTGCGTCAGTCCTGGTGACTGAATTGAGCCCTCGGTATTCCACACAGAACGGGAGTTCTGGAGTGGCACCCGGTGCGGCAGCCTTTGGGACCAAGACCACTGGGCTGGCCAAAAGACGGTTAGAGGACTCAATCACCCCCATGCAAGCATCTTGGAGACCTCCTACTAGATGCAAGCTCTCACCCTGTCGCTCACTCTATAAGTTTTGTGCTTTACAGAAGGACTGTCTCCAGTGTCTACATCATTGGATTGGACACACCAATCAGTGACACTGGGAATCAGGGAGAACAAATCAGAAAACTGTCCCAACAACTGGTGACAGTCATTCTGCTGCTCAGGAGTCAGGGTGGAAGAGAGGTTCACACCATCCACTGACCCTTCTTGCTCTGTTGCAGACAGGAGGTCTGAAGAGGCTCAGTCTCCTCCTCCATTCCAGCATTTGTTGCTAGGAGCATGCCCACTTCGGACCTCTCTAAGTGGGGCTTCAGGCGGATGACATGTAGGACCCGCAAAGGGTTCCTTGGAGACCGCAAGTCCACCAAGTAGGTGACAGGACTTTTGCACTCCACCACCTCAAGTGGTCCGGTCCACTTATCCTGGAGTGCACAGGGCTCCACTGGGGCCATGACCCACACTTTCTGACCAGGCTGAAACTCAACCAGTGTGGCATTCTGGTCATACCGCCGCTTCATCTCCTCCTGGCTGGATTCCAGATTTGCCTCAGCGAGTTGGCTGAATCGCCTAGTCTGGTTCCTGAAGGCCAGCATGTAGCTATATACATCGTGGGGAGTTTCCCTGGGAGATTGCTCCCAACCTTCCTTGACCAAACTCAGAGGTCCTCTTGCAGGGTGACCATAGAGCAGTTCAAAGGGGCTGAACCCTAAAGACTTCTGTGGCACCTCTCTGTAAGCAAAGAGAAGGCATGGCAAGAGAACGTCCCGCTTACACCTCACAGGTTCCTCAAGACCCATAATCGTGCCTTTGAGGGTCTGGTTGAATCTCTCAACCAGCCCATTACTTTGGGGGTGGGAAGGAGTGGTGAACTTATAAGTTACCCCACACTCCTGCCACAGGGACTTCATATACTTGGAAATGAAGTTTGTATCACGGTCAGACACCGCCTCTCTGGGGAACCCCACGAAGGAGAAAATCCCCATCAGTGCACGTCCCACCATGGGGGCCGTCACAGTCCAGAGAGGGATGGCTTCCTGGTACCGGATGGCATGGTCCACCAAGACCAGGATGAACCTGTTGCCCATGCTGTCTTGGGATTCCGACGCCCCACAATGTCAATGCCCACCCTTTCAAAGTGGGTGCTGACCACAGGGAATGGCTGGAGAGTAGCCTTTTGCTTCCTCCCACTCTTTCCACTTGCCTGGCAAGTCTGACAGGTCCTGCAATGAGTATCTGAACTCTTGGGCATTTGGGGCCAATACAAGTGGGTAACAATCCTTTCAAAGATCTTGTCCTGCCCCAAATGTCCTGCTAAAGGCACAACATGAGCCAGCCCCAGTAGGAAGGCTCTGAAGCGCTGGGGTACCACCAGCACACGGGCTGACCCAGGCTCAGCAACCTTAGGCTCACTATACAGGAGACCATTCTCCCAGTAGATCCAATGTGATCCAGACTCATCACCTGCTGCCTGGTTTGCAACCTGTTGCCGCAAACCCACAAGAGAAGGGCACTTCTTCTGCTCCTCGCAGAACTCCTCCCTGGAGGGTCCTCCTTCCTGCTGCCAATGGGTCATCTCAGACAGGTCCTCCAGTTCAGGTATCTGCTCTCCTGTAGGTTCCAGGGCATTCCCCCGCAAGGTCTGCCTCCTCCTGGACCGTGGGAACTGTGGGGGCGGGTTTCCTGCACCCCGCCTCTTCTCTTTAAGGCAGGCACCTGGGCCACTCTTTCAGGCTCCAGGTCCTCTTGAACACCCTTACTAGCTTCCATGGACCGTGTGGTCACACATGCCCACTCAGGCAGACCCAACATCTCCAAATGAGTACTTCGCTCGACCTTAGCCCAAGAGGAGCTCTCCAAATCGTTACCCAACAGACAGTCAACAGGCATGGCTGGCCTCACAGCTACGTGAAGAGTACCAGAGACCCCCCCTCCCACTGGAAGGGGACCTGAGCCACCTTGCAGTTGCTCTCTGTGTTGTCAGTGGCAACAACTGGGTAAAATGCATTGGGGACCACCTGCTCTTCAGACACCAGGTGACACCTGACAGCTGTCACACTGGCTCCAGTGTCTCTAAGAGCCTCCACTCTATTGCCATTGATGGTCACCAACTGCCTGTACTTCTTAGTATTATCCGACATCTGGGTCCTCGGGACCACCTCACAGTCTCCTAAAGAGACAAGGGACATCTCTGCGGGACCCCTCCCACCTTGGGCACCCATCTCCCCACCCCGGGCTACACTCACCATCTGCCGGGGATGGCGCACCAGTGGGTGCTGTCTTGTCCCTCTGTGGGCACTGGGGATCATAATACCTATAGCCCACTTCACCACACTGGAAGCACTTCAGGGTTCCCCTATGAACAAGTTTACCTGTCGGGCCCCGGGCTTCTTCTCAGGGGGAGGCTGGGAACCCTTCCCTTGGTTCCCATGGGGATTACTTTGGGGCCCTTTCTGGAACTCCCTATTTATCCTTGTCCCCCACTCTTCTGCTGAGGACCCTGCCCACCTTTGGCGGAGTCTCCCACATGACCCTTCTGGACCCGGGTGCTCACCCAGCGATCCGCCTCCTCAGCAAGCTTCCTAGGGTTAGTCAGCTTGCTATCAATAAGGTGCTGGCGTAGCTCTGATAAACAATTATTTGACAAGTGCTCCCATGAAATCAAATTATAGAGCACTTTGCTACCCTTCACCCAACCATCCAATGCTCTGCCAAAGAAAGAAACATATTCTACCCAAGTGCTAGACTCCAGTTTCTTACAATTCCTAAACCTTAGTCTATAAAGCTCTGGGGTCAACCCATATCTTTACATTAAGGCCTCTTACATGTGTACATAGGAATTCTGCTCTTCAGAAGGAAAATCTAATAAAGTTTCCAGCCCATCACTGAGAAACCGCCACCACAACCCCGCTCCCCAATCCTTCTCAGGGACCCGGTGGGAGGACATAGCGACCTCATAGGCCTTGAACCATTGCCCAATATCTTCCTTCTTATGAAACTCCTTAATAACATCCTTGGGAATGCACACTCTTGTTTCTACAGGCACGGATGCTGTGCTGCCACCAGTGGGAGTAATCTCTAAGCTCTCGGCTTTCAATTCCAACTCCCTCAACATCCTTTCATGCTCTAAATGCATCCTTTTTTCCTCCAAGGCTAACTTCTTATTCTCCACCTCCATCTGCCCACCCATCTTGAGCTTGGCTAGCTCCATCCTATGCATCAGATCGCTCTCCCTGTCCTCCAGCTCCTCTGGGGACAGGCCCTTTGAAGAAACACTGCTGCCTGGCCTTGAAGGTACTTTCTCCCTGGTCAGGCCCAATGGCCCATCCAGCTGCCCATCAGTATTCCCTGCCTCATCCCTAGGCTCTTCAAGAGGCTCAATAGCATTTCTAGATTCCAACCAGGCCCTCAGCGCCTTTTGGAACTCTTCCTTCTTGGCAATGCCTTTCACAGGGATTTTAAATTTTTGACAGAAGGCTCTAAGCTGTGGCACAGTGTAGGTATCAACCCTATCTTCTTCAAACTGTAGATCCATAGATGAGTTGGATGCTGCTTTGCTCATGGTGAAAACCAGTTGGCAGTTCTCAAAAAGCAAAAAGAAGTTCCAAGGCAAATTCAACCAAAAAGTATGTGGTTGCGTTATGGTCTGCACTCACTAGTAGTGTACACCAATCACTGTATATGAGTCACAAATGCAAGTCCAAATCCTCCCTGCCAATGTTAGAACTGGGGGTCTCTAGTTGGCAGAGGTAGGTACCTTTGACCAAATAGGGACCCTTGCTTCTAGTCAGGGTAAGGGGGTACACTTCTAAAATAATCCCTGCTCACCCCCTTGGTAGCTTGGCACAAGCAGACAGGCTTATCTCAGAGGCAGTGTGTAAAGCATTTGTGAACACATACAGTAATACAGTGAAAACACTACAAATGGACACCACATCAGTTTTTTTACTAGACTTAACACAAGATCAAACGACAAAAATCCACAATACTGTACTCAAAAATAGACTTTAAAATAGTAGAAAATAGCTTACTTCAATGTAGATGGTAAATGCCACCCTTTACTCTCAAAGTACCTTGGATGCGTCACGCAATACAAACAAAAGGGTCGCAGGGAAGGTGATGTGTCGGTTCCTTGCTTCGGGGGAGGTGATGCGTCGGTTTCTTACTGCAGCGCAGGGGAGGTGATGCGTTGGTTCCTTACTGGAGAGGAGTTGATGCGTCGGTTTCTTACAGTGATCCGGGGTGATGCGACAAGATGGCGCCTCGATGCGACGCACCGGTCCGGTGTGATGTGAGAAAATAGCGCCTTGATGCGATGCAACAACATTGGATATGATGCCTGCACGCCCGACGGCCGTGCAGTGAACTTGGTAACTTCTGAGCCACGACAGGCCCTGCGACATGCTTCTCCCTTAGTGCAGCGGCGACACGCTTCTCCGGTAATGCGACGCGCTTCGTTGATGATGTGACGGCGAACAGCTGCAGCTGCGGCATGCTTCTTCGGCGATGAGACGGCAACTGCTGCGGTGGCAACGCGCTTATCCTCGTTGCATCGCGCTTCCAGCTCCCAGCGAGTTGCAGTCTTCTCAGAGGCTCCAAACAACAGTAAGCACCTCCCTGCAGGCACAGTTCCACAGCAAGGGAATTCAGGGGTGCTGGTGGTGAAGTCTTGTATCCCTGAGACTTCATGCAGGAGGCAAGCTCTCTATGACCAACCAAGTCAATTCGGTGGTCGGAGCATGCATAGGTCTTCTTAGACAGCTGAGGAAACTGGTTCCTCTCCTCTCCTTTCGTCAATAAAACGATAGTATCAGCAACTATTGTCTCGAGACTTGACTATGGCAATGCACTTTATGTCGGGCTCCCCCAGAAACTTACTAATACACTGCAGGTGGTGTTGAATGATGCAGCCAGGCTAATCTTTAGGCTACCCAGAAGAACTCATGTCACTTCCTTGCAGTGCAAGTTGCACTGGCTGCCTATCAAGCAAAGAGCCAAGTTTAAGTGGCTGTGCAGTACCCACAAAGCTCTACACGGACACGCCCCAGGATACATAAAAGAACGCCTACTCAAATATGTGCCAGGGCGTGTGTTGCGTTCAGCGGAAGCAGGCCGGTGGATCTGCCCACGTTTTAACACTACATCCAAAGGGGGACGAGCATTCTCAGTCCTTCTGCCTCAACTCTGGAGTGAGCTGCCCGGTAATCTCCATAAAGAACCCAGTCTTCTTCCCTTTCGGAAACAACTAAAAACGATCATTTATAGGGAAGCATTAGATACGGCTTAAGGTCCTTTCAGTACCTGGAGAGAATCCCGCCTTTGACTGTGTTTTTCTTCTTCCAAAGTGCTCAGAGACCTGTCGGTGTACATGAGCTATACAAGAACAAATTAACATAACATTACAACAAGCACAGTTAAAGCCCTTGGAGATTCTTCTTCAAGATTGCAAACATACACACAAAGTTCCTTTTCTCCTTTCCTTCGCAATAAAGTAACCACTGCAGGCCAACCCCACCAGCACAGCACAGGGGCAGTCTCCTCCTTCAGCTTCCTTGGTTCTTCTCCTTGGCAAAGGGTCGTCTTGATTCCCAGAAGTGATCTTAAGTCTTGGGGTCTGGGCAAAAGCATTTATTACAAGAAAGTCAACAGAGACCCCACTTCACGAATTAAAAAGACAATAAGATCACTGACCACAGATGCACTAGATTGCAACTGGATTACAAATAAAGAGCATGACTTTCTCACTCTAGATGATCCTAGGGTGCCGCTCTTTTACACAATACCCAACATACATAAAGGTAAAATGCCACCTCCCGGGAGGCCGATTGTGTCTGACATTGGGTCCCTCCTTGAACCCCTGTCCAAGTACACCGATTGGTTCTTATGACCCCTCGTCACACGAATCAAGTCGTATGTACAAGATACTAAACACCTACTTAATCTTTTGACAGACAGAACATACAACCCAGTAGAAAATACCATGGTATGTCTAGATGTGGAAGCGCTGTACACGAGCATTCCACAAGAAGAAAGTATTCGAGTGATAGAGGCCCTCTTGAGACAGGAAGAATGGCGTTGGGAAGCACCGGTCAGTTGGGTCATCACCCTCATGCGCCTAGCCCTGACAGAGCACTTCTTTAGTTTTGAAGACCAGATGTATCTACAAGTCCATGGTACATCTATGAGCAGCATGTTTGCGTCCAGCATAGCGTGTCTGTACGGGGGCCAATTTGAAGATAAACATATATCTGGCCCACAAACCCTTACTCTGATAACATCTGTAAGTTGTTTAGATTCATCGATTACATCTTGGTCATCTGGAAGGGGGACATGTCCATTCTGAGTAATTTTCTCAATTGGATGAACCAACTAAACCCACACCTGCATTTCACCATAACCACAAACAGTGAAATGGTCTCTTTCCTGGATGTTAAGCTCATCGCTAGGGGAGGCACCCTGGTCAGTTCACTTTACATCAAGCCCACAGACAGAAACAGTCTGTTACTTTTGACAGTGCCCATCTGCGTGCCCTGAGGGAGAACTTACAGTTGGCCAGTTCCTCCGGGTCCGTAGGAATTGTTCTGATTTAAAAGACTACAAAAAAGAAGCAGAAATATTAATCAAGAAGTTACAACAGAAGGCCTATCCAAAAAAGATCATTGAAAGAGCCAACAAAAGATCATGTAATACCCCTCGGGAGGCCTTACTGGAATCCCACAAGAAACCAGAAAAGGGCACATTGGTATGTGTCACAACTTATAATTCCTCGTCTAACGAAATTAAGAAAATCATCAACAAAAAATGGTCGGTTTTAACATCAAACAAACTAATGTTCGAGAAACCGATGTTTTCGTTCAGGAGAAACAAGAGTCTAAGAGACACACTAACACACACAGACCAAAGACCACTAACCAACTTACACTTTGGAACAACCCACCAGTTACAGGTCACTATCTATGTGGGGCATGTGTGGTGCGTCCCCTGACAGAACACACCAAACAAATTGATCTTGGCATGACATATCCGTGGGAACAACGTTTGCATACCAATTGTAATAGCGACAGTGTGGTTTATGTTGTCAAGTGCCCATGCCAGTTGATGTATGTGTGCATGACCAGCAGAAAAATAAAAGTACGGATAAGCGAGCACAGAAGCACGATTAGGTGGGCAATCACGGCAACCAAACTTACTGCCCACTATCTAGAGAAAAAGCACAGTGACACAGACATTAAATGGACTGTCATTGAGAAAGTGAGAGGCACGGGTAATCTTACTAATAGACTCTTAGAGCGAGAACAACGATGGGTCTACCGATTGAAGACCCAGATGACTGGACTTAATGATTCCATCCCTTGGAACCAACTTAATAAAAGATGATTCCAGTACTTCACATATTGAACAACACTATAATTCGCAGCTCATTAGTATGAGTAGTGGAAAGCAGTACACATATCACTGATCCAGTCTTCACCCCTTGTGTAAGGTTGAATACAAATAGCATAGAGCGTAAACATCGTTGTTATTATAGTTGAGTATCAGTGCTAACTCACTGCCCAAGCCAGCATTTAAATATGCACAGGTGTTTCAGCAGGCCCCCATCACTGGTCCATAATCATTACAGGATGTAGCGCTATAGATTACTTGCCTCTTTACCAGGGCGTCACTGGCCTGCAGTGACCGTGCATCTCATCAAAGTTGTCGATGGGTTGAATATCTAGCCAGCTCGTATGAATATCAGGAGGAAATAGATTTTACCGCCTGCTGGCGTCAAACAACTTTTTAGAATTCCGTCTTAGGAATTTGGCAGAGCGTATATGTAAGTACCTCTCTGATTTTAATTCACTTTGGATAATTGCGGCATTCATGATCGAGAGAAGAGTAGTTGTTAATAATTACAGTTCCCAGCATTCATCCGAAACGGATGACGCATTTCCCTTGCATCCCACTGACTAAGTGCGAGTTTGACTGCACACAGTAGGCGGGGCAGTGATCAGCTTCCCTGCGCTTGGGTGGGACATTTAAACTGCTTCCTCCAATTGTTCAGAGCAAAAGCCCGGGGACCCGCACCAAGTAGGTTGCAGAGCGGGACAGGACCCTTGATGCCGTAAGTTGCAGTGGCCACTGGTCAACACCGACTTTAACACAGGTACGTGCCCTTCTGCCATGACATTTACATTGCTGGTTTCTTTAAACTTCGTATCTGTGTTTTATTGTTTGTTCCTGCTGGGCATCTGTTTTCACAACGCAGTGTATGACTACAGGTCTACCCCTTGAAGTCGTGAGGTGCCCGGAGATGAGTTTCCTCTCCTGCAGAGGGGTAAGGGGTACAGTATGAATGAGTAGTAAGAATGGCAATACTGGCGACAGATAGCAGCATTGAGCTGTTTAGTGTGAGTGACACGGGTTGACTTCACTTTGATTATGCACGCACAGGAATGTGGATAATGACAGTATGCGGTAATTATCGCCACAAGACTATATTTTGCCACCTATGAGAGTGTGGTAAAACTTAACAAGTATCATGATCACTTACCAATTAGGGATGATTGATGATGTCTTCTTCACACCATGTTTACAACACAGGTGCATTGGGAAGCACATCACACTTGGGAAGCAGCTATATGTAGTCAATGAATTATACACTATGATTTTCTTTCTTTCGTGTTTTTGTATTCACAGATGGAGTGAAAAGAAAAAAATTAAAAAGATAAATTATCTTTTTTTATAAGGAATAAGGAGCAGCTATCTGCCCTTATATAAACAGTAGCATAGGGAACTTCCTTCTGCTATTCCCAGGGAGGGTGTTTTGTTGCCCGGAAGAAAGTCCAGGATCTATAGAGCCCCATATAGGACTGAAACATGTTGGCATTAGGGTCATAGGACCATAAATACTCCCATTGACCCCTTGTTACGCTTTTAATAACCCTCGCAGATCCAAGAATAAAGGGATACAGGGATCTGCTCGTGGTTTTTTAATCTTTAATTCCCTTTGGTCATATTATCACTAAAAGCTCCCTGAAATACGGTCGAGCCCACCCTGACTTTTAGGCATCAGGGTGACCCAATGATGAAGCATGACATCACTAAGGTGTGTGAGGGTAATTAAAACAAAAGGAACTGTTTCCTTCCCGACTCCCTAGTTGGTCTCTTCACAACAGGACTTCCCACTGGTATCTCATCAGGGTCTACCATAGAAAAACGTGGTCTTCGTCCACGCATACAAGGAGTTCTTTTTCCGGATCTAGTGTTTTGCACACAGGAGGGTGTACTTCCTCGTGAGAATTCCTCTTGGCCCTCACAGCATAGGGAAAGGGCACTTTCCCTATTTGCCATAGTTGTGTTAGGTGAGTACGCAGGGTCAGGTAGCGTACTGTATGTGTGACATGCTGTCCTCTGCCATAGTTATCTCACCTAATCGGTATGTGTATCTCACACCTAGGTGACTCTGCATATCCCAACCGGCCTTGGTTGCTGAGCGCACAGTAGAATCTCAGGACCCCGGCTGAAGTCTGCTACAATGATACCCAAGGGAAGACATGTCATGAGGTGGAGCGTACTTTTGGTCTCCTGAGGTCTCGATTTCGCTGCCTGGACAAGACCGGATGTGCACTGATGTACTCTCCCAAAAAGGTGTGTCAGATTGTAGTTGCATGATGCATACTCTACAACCTGGCCTTGCGCAAGGAGATACCCCTGCTCCTGGACGCTGATAAGCAGCCGAGAGCCCCGTCTGCAAACCCACACATGTCCAGTGACGAGGATAGTGGAGAGGAGGAAGGTGTCGACCTGTGTCAACAGCTCATCAATCGCTACTTCCATTGAAGGTGAGTGTAAACGTACAATGGGGCCATTGTCTGCTGATGTTGTTGTTGGTGAGAAGGCCCAGGATAGCTTTGTGACTGCTACCTGTTGTTGGCTCTGTGCTGACTGCTAATGTTTCTGGGACAGGGTAGTTATGCACAGCTACAGGATGTCTATATCGGTACTGTTGCTCATTGTAATGTATGCAGACAGGAGTACCTTGATGGCAAGTGTTGTGTAATGGCTGTGATGCCACCGCCTGACAAGTGACTATTGTTCTGTTGTGTTTTCCTAGGTCCCTTCAGCCTCTCCTTGCCTACAAACAATCCATGCTCCTTGTACATTGTAATCATGGTCAACATTGTACATCCTGTGATAAACATGGATCAGACACGAATACATAGGTGTGTAAGGAGTGTTTATTTACAATGGGTATATGTGACAGGGAAGTGAATATTTACAAAAAGGTGAATAATGAATCAATGATTTGTCAGTGATGGAAGATGAGACAATCGAGTAATCACCACATTGATGTGGTCACCCAGTCCAACAGACGCCTGCCATCAACGCGGCAGTGCGGATAAGGACAGTCAGCAAAGTCAATGGCAAGGTGAAGAGGGGTGCCATTATGGCTGGCTCCTTGACTGGTGTTTGGCAGGTGCTTTGCCACGGGATCCTCCCAATGATTTCTTTGGACGGCCCCTTGGTCATTTGGCAGGGGGGACCTCTGCTGGGGGCCCAGTGGGGTCTGAGGACTCCCCTCTTTCTGTGGCCGCAGGGGGGTTGGGGAACTGTCATCCTGCGGGCCACTGGAGGAAGGTGGAGGTGTTGTTTGGGCCACAGGCCTGTCTCTCAGAACCGCCACTAGCTGGCCCAAGAGGTCCACGATTTAGCCCATGCGGGTGTCTATGGACCTCAGCAGCAGGCGGAGCTCAGGGGAATCTTCCCGAGCCTGGCCCATTTGTCCCTGGGCTTGTTCATGGGCCCCAAGGACTCTGGCAATGTTAGCCAGGGCTTCGGTCCCAGTGTACGGTTGTGTTTTACTCCCACTTGCCCTCCCACCTGCCCTGCTGTCACGGACCTGTTGCTTCACCCCTGTACGCACCCGCCTACTCTCCCTGCCCTCCTCACTTGGTGGGGTGGGGTGGTCATCCTCTGGGGCAGGGAGAGTGTGGCAAGCAGCACTGGTGGTGGTGGTGGAGGCCACACACGTAGTTACAGCAGGGGTCAGCGTAGTTGTTGTTGCTGATGTGGTGGTGGGGTGAACAGTGGGGTCCTGGGACCTGTTGCACCCTGGCATGCCTGATGGGCCGGCTTCTTGCTCCGCATCCTCGAAATCCAGGGAGTCATCATCAGAGAGTCCATGTTCTAGGGGTGGGGACTGGCTCTGTAGGTTGGTGTCGTCACCCTCTGCTGTCAGTTCTTGGTCACCTGTGGGACAGGGGGGAAATGGTTATTGACGTGCACCCCTCAAGCTTGGTGTTAGATGTATCTTATTTACAGGCTATGCACCATACAATTTACTAGTTCTCACATTGTATGTCTGCACAGTACTGTGCATCATGACATGATGTGGAGGCACAGACATCACTTGTACATGGTGTGACATGTCAATGGATACCATGCGCCATGTGCAGATTTTGTGATTACCAGGACATGTTGTCATCTAACTAGCGGCACAATGACTTTATGTGAAGCATCTTCGTTGATTACTCTGCCTGGCAGACGTTACATCTGAGCATGAACTAGCCATTGTAATCTCATGCATACCTTTGTCATGTCATGTGCATTGCTTTATTTGTTCTACAGACCATGCTTGCTTTGTTTTCATATGGTCCTTCAAGCTCTGTCCCCATGGAACTTACAGTTAGCATTCAGTTCTGTGCATGATTGTGCCATGAATTTCTTCAACATGTGATTTGGTGAGTCACACTTTGGTTGCTGTCACAGTTACATACGCTTAGCTGTCTGCACACTGTAAGTGGCTATTGGATCTGTGTCAATTTTGGTGGGATGTGAGGGCTGGTGTTGTCATATGGCTCCATGCTTTCTGAGAGGACTGGTGGGGTGCATGCACTGTCTACTTACCTGTTCTGTTATCACATTTGGGTGGATTTTCTGACACATCTCTCTGGGTGTGTGGTGGAGTGCTACATCCTGCTCATGGGTGGGACAAGGGGCCCTGGTGGGAGTTGTAGTGCAGGCCTCCCACCCCCAAACACCCCTCCCTGGGAAGATGGCTACCTACCTGTTAGGTGAGGGTGAACAATACAATGGCTGCCACATGCTTATGGGTGTGTTTGAGTGCTACATCGCCTGGTGGGAGTTGTAGTGCAGGCCTCCCACCCCCAAACAGCCCTCCCTGGGAAGATGTCTACCTACCTGTTAGGTGAAGGTGAACAATGCAATGGCTCTCACATGCTTCTGGCTGGGGGAGTGTTCCATCTTGCTGAGTTGTGGGACATGAGGGCCTGTTGGGAGTTGTAGTGCTGGCTTCCCACCCACAAATACCCATCCCTGTTAAGCTGGCTACCTACCTGTAATTTTGGTTGTAGTAATACAATGGCTGCCACATGCGTCTGGGTGTGGTGGAGTACTACATCCTGCTCAGGGGTGGGACAGGGGTACCTGGTGGAAGTTGTAGTGCAGGACTCCCACCCCCAAACAGCCCTCCCTGGGAAGATAGCTACCTACCTGTTAGGTGAAGGTGAACAATGCAATGACTGCCATATGCTTCTGGCTGGGGAGGAGTGTTCCATCTTGCTGAGCTGTGGGGCATGGGGGCCTGTTGGGAGCTGCAGTGCTGGTTTCCCACCCACAAACACCCCTCCCTGTTAAGATGGCTACCTACCTGTAAGTTTGGTTATTGTAATACAATGGCTGCAATATGCTTCTGGGTGTGCTGGAGTGCTACATCCTGTACAGGGATGGGACAGGGGTGCCTGGTGGAAGCTGTAGTGCTGGACTCCCACCTCCAAACTGTCCTCTCTGGGAAGATATCTACCTACCTGTAAGTTTGGTTGTTGTAATACAATGGTTGCCACATGCTTCTGGGTGTGGTGGAGTTTGGTTATTGTAATACAATGGCTGCAATATGCTTCTGGGTGTGCTGGAGTGCTACATTTTGCTCACGGGTGGGACAGGGGTCCCTGGTGGGAGTTGTAGTGCAGGACTCCCACCCCCAAACAGCCCTCCCTGTGAAGATGACTACCTACCTGTTAGGTGAAGGTGAACAATACAATGGCTGCCACATGCTTCTGGGTGTGGTGGGGAGCTACATCCTGCTCATGGGTGGGACAAGGGACCCTGATGGGAGTTGTAGTGCAGTCCTCCCTGGGAAGATGGCTACCTACCTGTTAGGTGAAGGTGAACAATGCAATGGCTGTCACATGCTTCTGGCTGGGGGAAAGTGTTCCATCTTGCTGAGCTGTGGCACAAAGGGGCCTGGTGGGAGTTGTAGTGCTGAATGCCTGTACACATGCAACCATGGGAATGTTGCTGGCTACCTTTGGGGTGATTCAGATGGAGTGAATGTTACATCTGTGAGACATGTGTTGGGGAGAGTGTGGTGCACATGAATTGAATTGGGCCTAGGAGGTGTAGCTTTGTAGTTGTGCAAGACAGTATATACCAGTGTAATGGTATACATTTGTTTGTACTTACCAGCCTGCACTCCCCCGGGTATTCCTGTGAGACTCTCTGGATGCAGTATGGCAAGCACCTTCTCCTCCCATGCAGTGAATGTTCTTGGTGGAATGGGAGGGCCACCGCCAGTTCTTGTTGTTCTTCTCTTTCACCTTGCTCTTGAGGTCATGCCACCACTTCACAATCTCCTTGTTGGTGCGCGGGACAGTCCCTACTGCATTGACCTTGTCGACTATCCTTGTCCACATTTGTTCTCTGGTGGCTAATGGTGTCTGCTGGACCAGGCTACCAAACAATTGTGGTTCTACTCTGATTATCTCATCTGTCATGACTGACAACTCACTGTCAGTGAATTTGGGCATTTTCTTTTGTGCCATGGTGTGTGATGTGCAAATAGTTTGAGGTGCAGTTGTGAGGGTGGTGGGGATGGTGTAGGTGGTGTGTGTGTGTGTTGTTGAGCTGGTGAGATGTGTGGTGTTTTGCCTATCCAATGTGCTGAAGGGTTTGGTTCCTTCAGGGCTGGAGTAGTGCAAAGGATTGTGGTCAGGGAAGAGGCTGGTTTTATACTCAGCTATGCAGGTGTGTCAAAATGGAGTATTGCTGTCAGGTGTGTTGTGTGTGTTGTCCTGGGATTTGTATTAGTTAATTTGCCATGTGGGTGGGTCATTGGGGTGTGTTAAGTGTTTTTGGGGGCAGAGCTAGTTTGATGTGTGCCCTTGGTGGGCTTGTTGTGTGTTTTTTTTGTTGACCACCATATTTGTCACGGAGTGTCTGTGGCAGTGACTATGTAACACCCCTTCCACCGGCTCTCCCATTCATCACTGTTTGCGATCGCGGCGGTCGGAAACAGTAGATCGTCCCGCTATTACCTCAATGAAATCCTAATTTTACGTGTGGTGACTCCGCTGGCTTCGCGGCGGTTTTGTGTGTTTCCTCCGCGAATACGACGGCCGCGGATGGATTTTCACCCGCTCCGCCCGCTACCAGCGGTCGTTCGTGGCATCGTTCCACCGTGGTCGGAAACTTCTGGCGGTTGATCTTAATCGGGCCACCGGTTTTGCCGGGGTACCAGTGGACGGTTGATTTCTGCTACCATGGAGGTCGGGTTGTGGAAATTTAGCTTGTAACTGAACATTATCTGCGCCATCTTGCCTCTCCCCAGCACCACGCACAGCGAACGCACGGCCGCCATTTTAGGCACCCCACTCTCTCCCCGCTCATTTTCGATCGCCAGTGTGTTCCCCTGGCGCTGCGAGCATCCCCCGCGCGCCGGCCACCCCCGCTCTCTCATACACGGGCCATAAACCCTCTCATTCTGCGCGACCCTGCCATGGAACCACATCCCACACCTGACCGACATCCCATACATGGTCATGCCTCTCTTTGATAAACCCCCTTCCTCTGCGCCCCATTGTCCGAACCGATCCCAGGCCATCACCTAGCCCTGCGGATACAGTTTATTGCCCCTACTGTAAGGGAAACACCCCACATCAAAGGGATTACAGTGGATCAAAGCCCCTACCCCCCTGAGACCCGGCCGGTTGCACACACCCCCGGGAATTGGCGGAATATCCAGTTGCGTGATAGCCATCTCCTACTGTGGGTGGGGTGGGGACTTCTACTGTAGATATGTGTGGGAACGAGCTTGAAGTGGGGGTTCCAAGGATGTCTTTCCGTACATCAAAGTCTCAATAAGAATGTACCATGTGTAATAAAGCAATAAACCTGTGTATAAGAGGCCAGGCCTCAGAGATGCAGTTAGAGCACCTCGTGACGATACCTTGCTGTCTGATCTGATGTGTTCTGCTCCGACGGAATAAAACTTTGTTTCCTGCCTTCCAGTCTCCGGCGCCTGCCTCTTGCATTGATAAATTATCGAATGGTATGAGAGGCGATTAACGCCGGGCAATACTTGAAAGGTTATCGACTGAAACTGCCGCTACCATTTAACAATTGGCGTCCCAAGCGTGGGGCCCATCAGCGACACGTGGATCCAGTGGGAGAGGTCCTGACGACAGAGTGAACGACTGCAACGATCGGGAGAGCTCCTGCCCGATAGACCCTCGTCTGGCAGACGATCATCCGAACTTCACTGGTTCCGAGCAGACCTCTCTCGAGTGATCTACGGTCCTGACTGGGAACCATCAGGAGTGCCGCGGCAAATACGGAGAGTAGAGGACGATCGGGCGCTGGAGGCGGAAGACGAGAAACTGTCCACGCGGTCCGGGTAAGGTCGTGAAACACGACAAATTGCGAAATAATTGATTGATTGTTTTGGAAATACTAGTATTGCTCATTGATTGTTCTCTTTGAGATATTCGCTGTCTACAAACGAGGAGGAGTAGAAACTCTCTCTCTCCCTTTGCAGATAGTGAAGGGTAGGTAACGCAGACTTTTGTCCCCGTTGAAACCCGTCGTGCCTATCTTTATCTCCCCACTGATTGATTGTCCGAACATTGATTGTTTTGAAGAATAGTGCTCTTTGAGATATTCTCTGTTTGCAAATAACGTAGAATAGAAATATTCTGTCTAGTCTTTGCAAATAGTGAAGGGTAGGTAACGCAGACTTTTGTCCCCGTTGAAACCCGTCGTGCCTATCTTTATCTCCCCTTTGATTGATTGATTGATTGTCCGAACACTAGTTGTTCGATATTGGTTCTTTGGAGGTATTCTCTGCTTACAAATAACGAGGAATAGAGATATTCTGTCTAGTCTTTGCAAGCAGTGAAAAGATAGGTAGTGCTGACTTTTGTCCCCGTTGAAACCCGTCATGCCTATCTTCTCCCCACTGATTGGTAGTTGGTTCTGCCCGGACCGCTTATTAGAGGTGGACCATCCGGCTCCACTGGAAGGCACCCCTAATAAGGACATGTTCACTAAATATGGACTAGTCGCCGTAGCTTATAGCAAGCTATGGCATAAATATACAAGGAAGGACCCCGAGAGTCAGTGGCCACTGATGGGATCCTTCGACGACCATAAGATAGAAGTGCTAGAAATGGCTCTGCGTAGCAATAAGACGACGCCTACTATGATTGACAGTATCGGCATGTGGCGCAAAGAAGCAACGCAACGGAAAAAGAGGGAAGAAGTAAAAGCAGAAAAGGAATTACGAAAGGCAGCTCACCTTGCCGCTAGAAAGTTAGAAGAAGAAATAAAGGAGAGAAGGGAAACTAAACTAAGACAGGAGCCCGAAACCTCAGGCCAGTACGCTGTTAGGACCCCCTCTATGCTCTACCCTGAGTTGTCCTCTAAGCAACGAACGAATGATGAATTACTGTTAGGTCCCCCGATCATTTACATGCCCCCTCCATACGCACCCTCCCAATCGGTAGTGCAACACCCACAACCCCCAAACACGAGCGACAGCAGTACAGGGACCTCGGTCCTCATGGCCTCCGCGCCGGCTGAGCCTCTTGTACTGAACCCAACGTCGGCTATAACGTTAGATGACCCTGAGATGAGAAAGAAAGATTCCACCAGAATGAATTGATTAACAAAGGATGAACGAGCAGGAATTGACAAGATAGTAGGGACACTGGTGGAGCGAAAGGAAAGTGAGGAGTATATAACAGACGTGTATAACTCGTATGCCGACAGCCGCAGACGACACTTTGTCATACGACTTTGTTATCACGCCCTGAATGCATATGAGGATAGGTACCACGATAAAGGTCCTGAAGGCTTAGCGGCCCTATATAGGAAGGTAGACATCGGGGAAGAAAGAGAGGGCGATGTGACGAACCTCTTCACTCGTACACTCGAGGTCTACCGACACCTTAAAGAACACAGACAGACAACCAAAGCAGAAACCCCCATAGTGACTAAGCCCCAGGAAGGAAGGATTGATACCATGATGCCCATCAAAGAGGCCGCCCCCTACTGGGTCCCCCCACGAGGTCAGGGAACACATGACGACATCAACCACCAAGATGCGAAGGGGAGGGTCATATATAATTGGGTCTACCAGCCATGGGACCGACAAGATATTTTGACCTTTAGAAAAACTCTACCCGACTTAAGAAAGAACCCGACTGCCTTCTACACCGAACTAGGTACAGCCCTGGGCTCAACAATAATGACTTTAGCAGACATCGACTTGTTCTTCGGATTATGTCTGCCGGCTGATGTGTGGAAGCAAATCCGGAAAGTTGACCACGCTGAGCCGTTCGGATATACCTGGGTACAACTCGATACTATAGATAAACAGCGAGAACCAGGACAGAAACCCCCGAAAGCCATATTGGAACTCCCAGACAAGATTGTACAGAAATTGAAGACTCTAATCCCAGAAAGAAAGGTAGACTGGTCGATAGTGACGGCTTGCCGCCAGAAACCCCAGGAGGATGTGTCTGAATACTTCTCCCGATTCGAGACTGTGTTTTCCGATTATAGTGGCCAGGACATGACCACTGCAACCGGACATCACCTCTTTGTCCAGAATTATGTGAAAGGCCTGTCACAAGAAGTCTCCCAGAAGCTGCAGACCAGCGAGAGTAGTTGGGCAGACTCCAAACCCGCCGCAATCCTCCAGATGGCCCAATACTACGAAAACCAAAAGAACGAGAGCGATAGGGCGTCGGAGAGGAAGAAAAAGGAACTGAAGGAGAGGGTAATGATAGCACAGTTGCAAGGGGTGACCATAGGAAGGGAACCCCCGAAAGGGAATTACCAACCAACCGCCCCTAGAAAGCTACCCCCTAGAGACCATACACCTGCACCCTACAACGGACGGAGAGACTTAGATGGGAACCAATGCGCGTTCTGTAGAGGGTTCGGACACTGGAAATCCCAGTGCACGGTCCTTCTGGAATTGAACAGAAATAGGGACCCCAGAGACACAGCATATGACCCCAGAAATAGAGGACAGGGACGAGGGTACACGAATGACGCCATCAACGATAGGCCAGGCAGACCAAACACCTTTGATCGCCCCCGACAAAACCAGTGTCAACAGTCCGACTATGAAAGCACCCATGACTTCGCATAGGACCGCCAGGGGCAAGGGAGGGATCCAGTCGAACTCTGTGTTGACCAGCAAGGTCCTTACGTCACTGCTAAGGTCTTGGGCACAAAATCTCCATTCCTGGTAGATACTGGGGCGACACGTAGTGCGTTATCTAAACGACTGATTCCTAGGGCACCCTTGCCTGGCTCACACGTAACCTCAATAGGCTTCGATGGAACGCCCTCCACTAACCCCTTATCAGCACCAATCTCCTTTGACTTAGAAGATAACGCCACTGACACGACCTTTTTGCTCTCCTCCAACACCCCCGATGCTATTATGGGACTTGATTTGCTAAAACATTTCCGAGCCACCATCAGATGTTCCCCAGACGGAGTTCGAGTCATCCTGCACGATAACCCAGATCTGTTCAGACCTTGTCACACACGACGTATGCTCTCTATAACCGATGCTGACCTGTCTCTACTCGACACGTTACCTTCACATCTATGGGCTAAAACCGACTCAGATGTAGGGCGCTTGGTGATCGACCCAGTACACATGACCGTCCGACCGGACGCAGTGCTCCCAAAGCTCCTGCAGTATCGGATATCGCCCGAAGGCGAGAAGGCATTGGTGGAAATCATCGAGTCCCTGGTCGAGGCAGGAGTGGTAGAAGAAGTAGTCAGTAATGTTTGCAACAGCCCTATCTTACCCATTGTTAAGAAGCAAGGCGAGGGAGATGAGAAAGCATACCGCTTTATTGTTGACTTACGAGAAGTTAACAAAGTAGTCATACCTCAGTACCCCGTGGTCTCAGACATCACCACCATCCTCACCCTGATTCCGTCCACTGCCACCACCTTTACTGTTATTGATCTCAAGAACGCATTCTTTTCCATCCCCATCCACCCAGACAGCCGCTACCTGTTCGGCTTCACTTTAAAAGCCCGTTCGTACAGATTCTGTAGGGCACCCCAAGGTTACACTGAGAGTCCCAGTATTTATAGCCAAGCCCTCAAGAGACAACTAGATGCAGTCCAGCTGCCTGATGGAGTGGTGTTAATACAGTACGTCGATGACATTCTTTTGGCGGCCGACACCACTCCACTTGCCGTCGCAGCCACCATTCACCTCCTCCGCTTCCTCGCGGAGAACGGTCACAAGGTCTCCAGAAAGAAATTGCAATTCTGCCAGCCCCAAGTAACGTATCTAGGCCACCTACTATCCAAAGACGGGAGGAAACTTACCCCTGACCGAATTCAGACCATCCTAGAAACCCCTGTTCCCAAAACTCAGAAGCAAGTGCGGTCCCTAGTAGGCCTCACCTCCTTTTGTCGACAATGGTTGCCAAACTTCAGTCTTATCGTAAAACCTCTGCTTTCCCTGCTGGCTAAAGATGTCCCCTTCCCCCTCCCCTGGACACCCGAATGTCAATCCTCCTTCAAAGAATTACGAGACGCCCTCTGTTCGGCCCCAGTCCTAGGAACCCCAGACTACACTAAACCTTTCTCCCTCTACACCCACGAAAGGGAGGGATGTGCGTTGTCTGTCCTAACCCAGTCCATAGGCCCTAAACAACGCCCTTGTGCCTACTTCTCTGCCACTCTTGACCCTGTAGCCAGAGCTTTGCCCGCCTGCCTTCGAGCAGTAGCCGCCGCTGCTGTCTCTATCCGGCAAAGTGAGGGAATCGTGCTCTAGAACCCCCTCACAGTATTGGTACCCCATGCGGTTGACACCCTCCTGAACCAAACCAAGACTCAGCACCTGACTAGCGCACGACTGACTGGTTACGAACTGACTCTGCTTGCACCCCACATCACATTGAAACGATGCACCACTCTGAATCCAGCTACTCTACTACCTCTCCCTGACGCTGACCCCAATGCGTCCCCTATGCATGACTGCATGACCCTCACCGACGAACAGACCAAGAGTAGGGTTGACCTCCGGGATACTGCCTTCCCAGACCCTGACGGAGAACTGTGGGTGGATGGCTCATGCATCAAGCTCCCCGATGGCACCACCTCAGCTGCCTATGCAGTCACCACAGCCCGAACAGTTGTTGAGACAGCCCGCATCACACAGCGATCCGCACAGGCGGCGGAACTAATTGCTCTCACACGAGCCTGCATCCTGGCAGCAGGGACAACCGCAAACATTTACACAGACAGTCAGTACGCCTTCGGGGTAGTTCACCACTTTGGGCTCTTATGGAAAGAGAGGGGATTCTTGACTTCCCATGGCACACCCATCCTGCATGGAGATCTAGTCTCTGCCCTGACCGAAGCAGTCCTCCTCCCCACACGGCTGGCTGTGATCAAATGCCAGGCACACAAGAAGGTGACAGACATTGTAGGGCAGGGAAATGCACTAGCTGACATTACTGCCCGAACCACAGCCGAGAACAGGTCCACGACCCATATGTACGTGACCAGGTCACAAACTGAGAAATGGAAGGATGCTAGGGAAACGATCAGGGATATCCAACTAGCCAGCACGCCACACGAATTAACTGAATGGGCACGGGTGGGATTAAAGGACGATGACGGTTGCTGGCGAACTAAAGATTCGAACAAATGGTTGCTGCCCGATTCATACTTGATCCCCATGCTGACCATGGCACACTCCCCCGCACACATAGGGTCTGCCCCCATGGTCGAACTCATCTCCAAAGTCTGGCACAACGACAAAATCCCAGACTCAGCCAAACGTCTAGTCCAACAATGCCTGGTATGCCTCCAACACAACCCAGGGAAAGGAACTGCTGTACCCCGGGGAGGGTTTGGGGTCCCTAATCACCCCTTTGAAGTCCTACAAATGGACTATGTCCAGTTAGAAAGGTGCCAAGGTTTGAAGTACGTACTTGTCGTAGTGTGTGCCTTCAGCAAGTGGGTGGAAGCCTACCCAACCCACGACAACACCGCTATGACTACCGCAAAAGTACTACTGAAAGAATTCTTCCCCCGATACGGCCTTTGTCGAATTTTGTGGAGCGACAATGGCCCCCACTTTGTAGCCGAGGTCATCCAACTCATCTTAAAGGGGCTGGGTGTAAAACAGAAGTTCCATGCAGTTTTCCATCCCCAGTCTGCAGGCTTGGTTGAGCGACATAATGCTACATTGAAGCTTAAGATAGCAAAAATAGTCGCCACTACAGGACTGAAATGGCCAGACGCCCTCCCGCTAGCATTACTATCAATGCGTTCCACCCCCACTAAACACCACTTAACCCCCTACGAGGTCGTTTTCGGGCGGCCCATGAACCTTTGGGCTGCACCAAAGCCAACATCCATCCACGACGTCCCGGACGTCCTCATGTCTGACTATTTGTATAACCTAACTAAAACGTTGTCTGTTATCCATCAGCAGGTGCTGCACGCCATTCCCGATGTTTCCAGGGGCCCCGGTCACGACATCCAACCCGGCGACTTCGTCTTAGTGCGTAACTTCCAGCGCACCAAGAATCTGGAGCCCCGGTGGACGGGCCCCCTGCAAGTCCTGATCACCACCCGAACAGCTCTTCGAGTGGAGGGGAAGCGCAATTGGCTGCATGCACACCACTGCAAGAAGATATCACCGACCCTGACAACCACGGACAACATCACCGCCCAAGAAGAACTTCTGGACAAAGACCGACCATCCCTGAGCCACTGCTCGGATACAGAGACACTTGAGTTAGTGAAATATCCCGATCCCACCGTGCCATCCAAGGAAGGGTATAACTTGCGACGAAAGGAGAGAACTTCGGCTAAGCAGACCACAAACTAAGCGAAAATCTCAGAACGGTAGCCTAGTCACCTCAAAGGCCACCAGGAGAGAAACTAAACAAAGTCTGTGGTTCTGCCCGCTACCGAGTCTCTTGAAGGTGATGGAAGCGCCCGACATGAAGATGATGGAAGCACCCGGACGTCCGAAGACCCACTACAAAAACCCAAAGACTGACAGAATGCACAGCTCAAAGACTATTGCACTTTTCATTACCCTTCTCTTTTGCCTTCTCCTCGTGGTCACCTTCTGGATCATGGAGGAGAGCACACCCGCTCATAAGACATTGCTGACCACCGTTCAAACTACCACCATGAAAGAACACCATCTGATCTCACTTTCACCCCAACTCCGAGAAAGGCGTAAGGAGTTCTGGAATAACTCCTTTGTGCAGTTGCTCCACCAACACAATCTTGCCGCCAACGCCACTAATTGCTGGATCTGTGGATTACTACCACATGCCACTGGACACTCTATCCCCTTCATCCCTTCACCTTTTTCTGTCCATGGTTCCTGCCTCGCCTGGCTAATCCTCCTGCAGGAAAGCTATAAGGATAATGCCACTTCCGGCAAAACTGTGTCACACTTCTACCACGGGTTCTGGCTGAACAAAACTGGAAAAACTTCTGCCCCCTTCTGCCCTCTGAGATCGAACACTTCTTTTCACATGGACATCCCTGCCAAAGAACGAGTTGAAATGCAAGTGTTCAACAACCCGGCCAGACCCACCTTCTCTTATCTCCGGAAACGAACGGCCGCCACCCTGACAGTGGCCCTATCCGTCATCAACATCACTGGATTTGTGTGCCTCGAAGGCCTGGGGGCGCAGCTGGTAGGCCACAGCTCCTGCCTCATCACCCGGACATTGGACTCAGTTGATCCACCCTCCTTTGTTGCCTCCTCGAATATGTACTTCGTCTGTGGTACTAAGGCCTACACCTGGCTTCCGAAAGGTTGGGGAGGCACCTGCTACATCGCCTTTGTCCTTCCTCCGACATATGTGGCTCCAGCAAACCATCACCGACAGAAACGTGCCAAAGACATTGTGCAAGCCGACTCCACCGGAGCACAGTTCCTGGATGCAGTAAAGGGACTTGTTCCACTCTGGGGTCCAATGGCAAACAGCCGTGCCATCCGCCACTTAACTCAGGCAGTCGAGACGGCGATGAACATTACTGCTGGCATCCTCGCCAACAACACCGCCGAGCTTCAGGCCGTCCGCCTGGTGGCTCTTCAGAACCGCCTCGTTCTAGATGTGGTTCTGGCTGATCGTGGAGGAGCATGCCGCATCATTGGGTCCAGCTGTTGTACCTACGTACCGGATAATTCACCCTCAGTCTACAAAGCAATTGAACACCTCCACAGACTTTCCGCAGAGGTTCATCAGGAGCAAGAAGGATGGTCCCTTGGAAGTTGGTTTTGGGACACTATTAAAAGTTGGGGATGGAGGCTGTTTTCATTTATCCTAATACCGATTGTGATACTATGTGGATGTTGCTTGGGGATTCAGTGTCTGCCACCTTTATGCTCGCTTTTTATGAACTGCATCTGCCCTAAGACTTTGAACTTTGAAGCAGAGCGAATGAAAGCTTTGCATGAGGTGGAAGTTCGTAATATTATGGGGATAGATCCGAACTAGACAAGCTGGCGAGATATGTTAAAAGGGAGGACTGTGGAAATTTAGCTTGTAACTGAACATTATCTGCGCCATCTTGCCTCTCCCCAGCACCACGCACAGCGAACGCACGGCCGCCATTTTAGGCACCCCACTCTCTCCCCGCTCATTTTCGATCGCCAGTGTGTTCCCCTGGCGCTGCGAACATCCCCCGCGCGCCGGCCACCCCCGCTCTCTCATACACGGGCCATAAACCCTCTCATTCTGCGCGACCCTGCCATGGAACCACATCCCACACCTGACCGACATCCCATACATGGTCATGCCTCTCTTTGATAAACCCCCTTCCTCTGCGCCCCATTGTCCGAACCGATCCCAGGCCATCACCTAGCCCTGCGGATGCAGTTTATTGCCCCTACTGTAAGGGAAACACCCCACATCAAAGGGATTACAGTGGATCAAAGCCCCTACCCCCCTGAGACCCGGCCGGTTGCACACACCCCCGGGAATTGGCGGAATATCTAGCTGCGTGATAGCCATCTCCTACTGTGGGTGGGGTGGGGACTTCTACTGTAGATATGTGTGGGAAAGAGCTTGAAGTGGGGGTTCCAAGGATGTCTTTCCGTACATCAAAGTCTCAATAAGAATGTACCATGTGTAATAAAGCAATAAACCTGTGTATAAGAGGCCAGGCCTCAGAGATGCAGTTAGAGCACCTCGTGACGATACCTTGCTGTCTGATCTGATGTGTTCTGCTCCGACGGAATAAAACTTTGTTTCCTGCCTTCCAGTCTCCGGCGCCTGCCTCTTGCATTGATAAATTATCGAATGGTATGAGAGGCGATTAACGCCGGGCAATACTTGAAAGGTTATCGACTGAAACTGCCGCTACCATTTAACAGGGTGGTTTTCCGACAGCCATCCTAATAGACCCCATAGTCTCAGTTGCACATCTTTATCGTTTGAAGCTGATAACATTCAATTATCTTCTACACGATGCACATTTGCAAGGGTAGCTGGAAGGTAAGACCAATCTTCCACTCGCATAATATTTTTAGATAACCATTCACAGGTGCGCCCTCCTGTTTGAGTATTAGTAATCATCAGGCCTGTGTTGCAAGGTGATTTATCTGTTGGACCTGCTGCACCTCTGAGTACTGGATTTAGCTTATTACTTTCCACCTTTAATCTATCTTATTCGACCTTAGGGGCCAATACCTCTAAGATCAGGAGGGTATTTTAAACAAATCCAATCCTCAACCTTAATACCACATTCCACAAAATACGCACTTGAGTCTATGATTTTATTCACAGTTTTATTAGTGTTCCAAGTTCTTATAGTGGACTCACGAAGTGAGTTAGATTGTATTTGTTGGAACTGCACAGACAAAAGATCAGTGGTTTTAATAAATGATAAATCAGGAAAGGTCGAGATTTTTTTCAGTATTAAACTCCGATTTAGACTGTCGTGAGTGCCCTGTGATTCATATAGGGGATGCAGTACTAATTTACCCCTGTTAGGGGAATTATTTTCCTGTATAGCACGTAAAGATCTTGTTGGACCTGGTTTGCTATCATTAACTAGATATCTAATTTTAAAATCTTTACGGGGCGTTATACTCTGAGTGACACAGGGCTTTATCACATCAACTAGATTGGACCTGTGCGATGAGTAAACTACTTGGTCTCTACTTGCGTGTTCCAAGTTCTTATAGTGAACTCACAAAGTGAGTTAGATCATATTTATTTGAACTGCACAGACAAAAGATCAGTGGTTTTAATAAATGATAAATCAGGAATGGTCGAGATATTTTCAGTATTAAACTCCGATTTAGACTGTTGTGAGTGCCCTGTGATTCATATAGGGGATGCAGTACTAATTTACCCCTGTTAGGGGAATTATTTTCCTGTTTGGCACGTAAAGATCTTGTTGGACCTGGTTTGCTATCATTAACTAGATAGTTAATTTTTAAATCTTTAAGGGGCGTTAAACTCTGAGTGACACAGGGCTTTAACACATCGACTAGATTGGACCTGTGCGATGAGAAAACTACTTGGTCTCTACTTGCGTATTCCAGGGTGTGCTTACTCGCACTCAAAGTCTGGGGCTTGCAGTCATACCTAGACACACTTCCATTATTGATGCAGACTGTATCTGAGGTCGTCATAACAGTGGCATTGTAAACTTTTTTTACTACCTTTTACACAGGGCTGAACCTCACTCCTCAATGTGGAGTTCTTATGCTTCAATAGGTCAGAAGGAGATTCTGCACCCTCTAGAGAGCAATCCTGGCCTTGGCTTCTCTGATTAGATGGTTTAAAAATAGAGTAACAATCCCTGAGTTTTACTACTGAAGCTACTGAAACAATTGACTTCTTGGCTTTACTCCGTACCTTCCGCAACCTTTTCCTAGCTCTTTTTGATAGTGGGGGAACATCACTAGAGCTATCTCCTGAGCTTGAACATATGGAATTAACGACCTGGATTGTCTCTGCATTTTCTTTTCCCTGAAAGGTTCGACATTCATCAATTAGAGTGGCTAAACCCAGACATACCTTTGACTTCCCATCAATCTCCGCTGGTGCCCTAGTATTATCAAGGGGCACATCTTGCTGAGATTGTTGCTGCTTCATACTCACACTCGGTACACCGATTCTCAATTTGTTATAAGGAATGGGGGATCGTTCCGGATACAATTTCCCAACTTTTTTATTAACTTCATTAAAGAGTAACCCTACTTTTGTCAGAAGGTCAGATACTTTATCTAAAATGTGTGAACATGTGCATCTGATTAATTGATTGTTGACATCGGTCTGAGCCTTTACCATCAGGTTTGTCATATTATGTAATATTGTAACAATGCCTGCCACATAAACCGCTAAAGTATATAATAATTCTACCTGTATATCAAGCTTATTTGAGTGAAAATGTAATGCTGTCATTATTACATTCATAGTGTTTAACATATTTTGCCACACTCCATTATTTTCTGCGCTTTTATGTATAACAGAGCACTCATGAGTTATATTAGAAACATCATATTTATCTAGAAACAAGAGATCTGCAGAGTTCAGGGAATTATATACTTGGGCTACAATCTTTAGACCCTGTTAAAAATGTGTAGATTTACTCAATAAGGGGACTAGAGTTGAATGAACGTCCGGGACATGTTCCCCATCACATAACCCAGAACTAAATGGGTTTAAGACCTTCTTATTATTCGGTGACTGAGTTCTAGATGCCCCTAGACTCTCGCAGACACTCTTAGTCCCAATCTTGGACAACTGAGATTCAATAGAGCTATGGTTAGGTTGAATTTCACCCAAGCTGATAACAGAAACATTGCAGTCATTTGAGGCCTAATTACACTCGGTTATGTCCCAAGGGTTATCTTCCGCCTGTAGTGCACAGTTCTTTTGGGGCAGCAACGTAGTTTGAGTTGACAGCATGTTTACTTGAGGCTTCAGGTACATAATGGACTTGAGCTTTAGCTACCACTACATGAGAGTCCCCCCCCCCCCCTTCATATGGGGTATTTGTTGGAACAGATGCACTCAAAATCAAAGAAGTAGAAGCAACAGACTGATTCACGCAATTTCTCATTTCACCACCCTGGGATAAAGCACCCTCATAAATAGTCTGAACTATTGATAGACACATGTTTTTAAGTGCAGGTGTAGACAAAGATGCGTCGACTTCACATTGGGCTTCACATTGGGCTGTGTCTGACTGTTTAAAATATTCCATTATGCTGGGCTGAGAGAAGTGAGTCCCACCGGCCCCGCAGGCAGAAGTTTGATTGTATGTTTGACCCACAACAGTTAATGTACACTCTGGACTTAATGATGACCTATTAACAGCAGACAGTTCCTCAAGATACATATCATTAACCTGAGATGTATCCTTTTGTGAACGGGCTTGTATTTTCCTTGCGGCTTGACGCCTTTTTTGTAGTTGGTCTTGAAACGAAAATTGTATTGGTCCTCTTGTACGACCTGATCTTATAATATGAGGCTTATTAGTCCAAGGAGGCAACAGAGGCAACAAAGAGCCAAATATCACCACAACAAGCTCTTACTGAGGACTGACAAAGCTCGAAACACAGGTCATCTCAAGACAGCTCAAGACCTCATTAATATCACAAGCCAGAGGTGACTATTCTCCTTCTCTCGCTTTTTCCTTACGCCCCACCTGGCAGACACTGCCAGAGAAGTAAAGATGCAGATACGCCACCAGCAAATCCCGTACACAGCTACCTTGCTGCTTCCCATAGCCAGATGCAATTGACAGAGGGCCGGCCTTGCAATTCACTTTATTTTCACTTGCCTTGCCCTTGCTCCTTTCATCCCTTACACTCCACTGGTTCTTCCTTACACAGGAGTAAGTGGGAAGAGGCAGGGAGATTCCCAGGTAACTGGAAGATGGTTACAACTGCTGGTAAGGTCAGGCCCGGGTCCGCAGTATTTAATTAGATTTCAATAAGTGCAAGGTTACCAGCGGGCAGTGAGCAGCGAGCAGCGAGCAGCATGTGGCTTAACAGTGGTAACAGTCACCAAAGTCACCAAAATCACCCAAGGTTTTGTGGGACCGCCAAGGGGTGCATGCCACACCAGCCTACCGCTGGCCGCTTCCGCTCTACTTGTGTGACTCACGCGGCTCTGAGCCTTACCTCTTGTAATACGCCTCTCACCACTGTGTGTTCTGTGCTCCACAGGGGTTATCGCTACTTTTCCTGCCGCTATGCTTCATAGCATGGGGCTTGATGATAGGAGAAATGCCGCTTAGCGACATTTCTCCTGTCATGTCAGGTCAGGAACACCCACTTTGCATCTCATTAGAGATGCAAAGCTGGGCGTTAAGAATAGGTGCGCTAATGCAAGGTTTCACGCGTTAGCGTGACCTTGCTAATTAGGCGATAAAATTATCGCCGCTTTTCAGCCGAAAACGGCCGCAAAAGCGGCGATAATTTTCTATAGCCGCCTTGTAAATATGCCCCTTGACTCTTTACTCAGGCAGAATATAATTGAGCATTCTACTGGTCCAACTCCATGGGTTTCTCCCATAGTAGAAGTACCCAAAAAGTACAGTGACGGAGTTGTACGCATCTGCGTGGATATACGTCAAGCGAACAAGGCCATTGAATCAGAACGACATCCAGGTCTGCACATTGCCAACATGATAACACAATTGAATGGAGCAAAGGTATTCTCTCACCTAGATCTGCATGAAGG
Organism: Triturus cristatus; assembly: GCF_964204655.1. Taxonomy (NCBI): domain Eukaryota; kingdom Metazoa; phylum Chordata; class Amphibia; order Caudata; family Salamandridae; genus Triturus; species Triturus cristatus. Next base: position 240,867,289 of record NC_140591.1, read on the forward strand.
ATATCATCAGTTACAATAGGAGGAGAATTGTAGGTACGTTACAACCTTTTCTACTCATGTTGGTCTGTTCCGTTACAAGAGACCAAGTTTTGGTGTGTCATTAGCTGCGGAGCTACTCCAAGATGTCATTCGATGTATTATGCAGCCTGTCATGAATGCTTTCAATTACAGTGATGCCATATTGGTTTTCGGAGCTACTCAGAAGGAGCAGAACAAAGCTCTCATGCATGTGTTTCAGTTGTTCTCTGATGCCAGTTTAAATTTGAATGTTGAGAAATGTGAGTTCCATAAGACAAAGTTAAAATTCTTTGGCCATATATTTTCTGATGAGGGCAGGACACCCGGTCCTGCTAAAGTGCAAGCGCTGTCAACTGCCAGTCCCCCACAAGATGTTTCCATGTTACATTCATTCTTCGGCAAGGCCAGCTATTGCTTTATGGTTACATACAAGATATTGCCACTGTCAGAGCGCCATTAAGAAACTTGACAAAAAACAATGTTTATTTTCTTTGGCAACATGAATGCCAGCAAGGTTTCTAGAAACTCAAGCAAGCTATTGAGAACTTTACTGAAATGGCATACTTTGGTCCAAAGTTTCATACTGAGATTGCTGTTGACTCCAGCCCTGTTAGATTGGGCGCCATCAATGCACAGCACAGTGAACAACCAAATGCTCGTAGACTTATTGTGGCATACGCAGACCGAAGGTTGGTATAAACTGAATGCGCTTACTCAAAACCTGAGAAAGAATACTTTGCAGTGGTGTAGGCTTGTGAACATTTCCCCGTATTCTTGTATGGGAAGCTCTTCACGCTTGTGACTGATCATCAAGCATTGTTGACTATCTTTTGAAATCCAAAAGCAAAAGTGCCTCCTAGTATTGAACATTGGGGTCTGTGATTGCAAGAGTACAACTACACCATTGTGCATTGTCCAGGGTAAGATGAGAACCCTGCTGACTATTTCTCACGAGTGCCTCTACAATGCCCTGGCACTCATTCTAAGACAGCTGAAGCTTACCTAAATTTCATGGCGAAATCAAGCACTGTAGGTGCCATCCTGTTGGAACAAAATTTCATTGTTACAAGTCAAGAAGGTGGCATGCTGAAACTGAAAGACATTTTTACCCATCTCTCTTGGTACCAGCACCCTTGGCATCTTACCAGCAGCAGTGAATATCAAAAGTTAAAAAATGTCAAAGATGAACTGTCTGTTACTCAGGAAGGTAATATTCTAAGAGGGCGAGAATTGTCATTCATGAGAGTCTGTGACAATAGATAATTGAAGTGGCTCATGAAGGTCATCGTGGAATTGTTGCTACTAAACAAACTCTCTGAGATCGAGTCTGGTTTTCACATCTCAAAGAGAGGGTTGAAAAATAATTAAAAGCCTAGCATCGAACGAAGATGGCCGCCGCCTGAGAGAGCTCCGAGACCGAAGGGGTTTCTCCCTGTAAATCCTGTCAATTATCCGTTGCCTGCTTTGCGATTTCTTCCAGCTACGAGGACCGGAGAGCAGCGGTGACGTTCGCTGCTACTTCCAGCGCTCTCAGTGATCCCGAAAAGCGGTAACGCCGAGTGAGAGGTCCGCGGCCTGGATACAACATTGGAACCGTGACCTCGCGTGGCGGTGCCCGGCGGCGGATGGTCAGAGTGCCTCAAACCCAGAGGTAAGCCGGGCAGCGCAGGTCCTGTTGACGTGGCGGAGCCAAGTTCCTGAAGGGCCACATACAGCCCCGGCTGACGGGCGGAGGCGCCCGATTTCGATTATGCATGCGGGCGGGATCGGGCCCCATCCGGAGTGAGGAGGAACCCTGACGAAAGTAATAAAGTATACGGCGGACTCCATGGAGACAGGTACAGCGCGGTTCTGTCGCGGCCTGTGACAGACTGGGACCTGACATAAAAGAATGAACGATGGTGGTATAAGGAACTAAGGAGCAGCGAGGAGTGCTCAGTAGGGCAGTGGGGCACTGAGAGGCCAACTCCGGGAACCTGGGCACGCCACAACCAGCACGAACCTGAAGGCTCTGACGGGGGGGCCTCGGACATAAGAAAAGAAAACTGTTTCTGTTTTGCCGGCAGGTTGGTGGCCCACGCTGGAAGTGTCATTGCCTCCTGGTGCTCTGTGCTGAAGCTATCTTCTGGCTGGGGTTGAGGAGTGATTAGAGCGACCCTTGACCCTGTCACCAGGTAGGTCGCCCCCCTAGCCACCGTGTGGTCCTCCCCGTGCTGTGTGCTGTTGCTGCGCTCTGACCGCTGTTGTTCCTTCGTTTCCCTTGGTAACTTGTGCCTGTGTTTTAGTCGCTTTTCCCCCTCGTTCCCCTTTGCCTTCTGTAACCTGTGATTGCTTCCCCCTCGTTCCCCTTTGCCTTCTGTAACCTGTGATTGTTTTCCCCCTCGCTCCCCCTTTGCCTTCTGTGCCCCCTTGCTTCCCGCCTCGCCCTCTGCGTCCCGCAGCTGCTCCCTGCGACCATGTCCCCGTCGTTCCCATTCGCCACCCCACTCCCGCCTCCCAGCTGCTCCTCCCTCCCTCAGCCCCACATATGGAGGCCGCACGGTGGTAAAAGGAGCGACCCGCGACCCTGTCACCAGGTAGGTTGCCCCCCTAGCCACCGCGTGGTCCTCCCCGTGCTGTGTGCTGTTGCTGCGCTATGACTGCTGTTGTTTCTTCGTTTCCCTTGGTAACTTGTGCCTGTGTTTTAGTCGTTTTTCCCCCTCGTTCCCCTTTGCCTTCTGTAACCTGTGATTGCTTCCCCCTCGTTCCCCTTTGCCTTCTGTAACCTGTGATTGTTTTCCCCCTCGCTCCCCCTTTGCCTTCTGTGCCCCCCCGCTTCCTGCCTCGCTCTCTGCTTCCCGCCGCTGCTCCCTGCGGCCCCGCCCCCGTCGTTCCCATTCGCCACCCCGCTCCCGCCTCCCAGCTGCTCCTCCCTCCCTCAGCCCCTCATGTGGAGGCCGCACGGCGAACGCGCAGCATTCACGCGCAGCGGGCGCGCCGATTGTGCGCCGAAGGCGTGCCAAAGGCAAGCCTGTCTGCGCCCGTCCACGCCTGGACCGCGCCCAGTGCCAGGACCCCTGGTCCTCGCTGTTGCTAGCGCACCCGACGGATCTACAACGCCGCCACCCTCCACGCACTCAACGCCGGCCGGAACCCCGCCTGCTACCGAGCCACCCCGAAACGCACCCACGGACCCTACACCTGCCAAGCCTGCCAATTCACCTGCCTCCGATCCTGCACCGAACCCGCCAAACCAAGCACCAGCAACACCCACCTCAAGTGCATCCTGCTCAACACCCGCTCTGTCCACAGGCACGCCGTCGAACTCTGGAACCTCCTCGACAAAACCTCACCAGACGTCGCCTTCCTCACGGAAACCTGGATGAACGCCTCCTCAGCCCCTGACATCGCCATAGCCATACCGGAAGGCTACAAGATCACCCGGAGGGACCACGTCAACCAAACCGGAGGAGGCATCGCCATCGTCCACAGAAACACCATCCACGTCACGACCAACTCCGACGACACCTTCACCGCCGCCGAACACCTTCACTTCCAGATCCACACAGACCCCAAGACCACCCTCAGAGGCACCCTCATCTACAGACCCCCGGGACCACGCACACAATTCAGCGAAGCCATCGCAGACTTCGTCAGCCCACACGCCCTCACCTCCACAGACTACATCCTCCTAGGAGACCACAACTTCCACCTGGAGAACAACAAGGACTGCAACACCACCGCCCTGCTGGACAACCTCACCAACCTCGGACTCAAGCAACTGGTGAACACCCCCACCCACTACACCGGACACACTCTTGACCCCATCTTCTCCTCCAGCAAGCACATCTCCTTCAGCCACTCCATCGGACTACACTGGACAGATCACAGCTGCGTCCACTTCAACTTCAGGAGAACCACGACCCACCACCACCCGCAACAGGTTCCCCGCTTAAGATGGAGCAAAATCACCACCGACCAGCTCACCGCCTCCCTCAGCCAGAACCTGCCCACCAACACGACGGACCCCGACGAAGCAGCCCGCAACCTCACACAGTGGCTCACCGACTGCGCCGACGAACTCGCACCACTGAAGAATCCTCCCAGCAGACCAGGCTGCAGGAAAGCCTCGTGGTTTACTAACGACCTTAAAAATTCCAAGAAAACCTGCCGCACCCTCGAGAAAGCCTGGCGCCACAACACGACAGCAGAGAACATGACAGCCCTCAAGAACGCCTCCCGCAAACACCACCAGCTTAGCCGCACCACCAAGAAGACGACATTCAGAGAACGACTGGACAACAACACCCACAACAGCAAGGAACTCTTCAGCATCGTCAAAGAGCTCACCAAACCCAGCGCCTACAACAACAACATCACACCCTCGCAAGACCTCTGCGACTCACTCGCCTCGTTCTTTCACAGCAAGCTCGCCGACATACACAACAGCTTCGGCGCACTGACCACGCACCCAACCACCAAACCAGCGCTCCCCACCACCACCCTCCGCACCTGGACCCCTGTCAGCACCGAAGACACCACCCGCATGATGAACACCATCCACTCCGGCTCCCCAACCGACCCCTGCCCGCACCACATCTTCAACAAAGCCGACTCCATCATCGCACCCCAACTCCGGAACATCATCAACAGCTCCTTCACATCCGCCACCTTCCCGGAGAGCTGGAAACATGCCGAGCTGAGCGCCCTCCTCAAGAAACCCACCGCGGACCCCACGGACCTGAAGAACTTCCGCCCCATCTCGCTCCTCCCCTTTCCAGCCAAAGTCATCGAGAAGACCGTCAACAGACAACTCTCCGCCTTCCTCGAGACCAACGGTTCCCTCAACCCCTCACAGTCCGGCTTCCGTGCAAACCACAGCACTGAGACCGCCCTCATCGCAGCCACCGACGACATCAGGTCCGTGCTCGACAACGGGGAAACGGCTGCCCTCATCCTTCTTGACCTCTCAGCAGCCTTCGACACCGTATGCCACCGCACCCTGACACAACGCCTCAGCAACACCGGACTCCACGGAGCGGCACTGGAGTGGATCATCTCGTTCCTTGCCGGAAGAACCCAGAGAGTCCGCCTCCCCCATTCCGATCCGCAGCCACTGAAGTCATCTGCGGCATCCCACAAGGATCCTCACTCAGCCCCACCCTCTTCAACATCTACATGAGCCCCCTCGCAGCCATCGCCCGCCAACACAACCTCAACATCATCTCCTACGCCGACGACACCCAACTGATCCTCCCCCTCACTAACGACCCCGCCACCGCCAGAGCCAACCTCCAGGAAGGTATGAGAGACGTCGCAGAATGGATGAAGATCAGCCGTCTAAAACTGAACTCAGACAAGACGGAAGTCCTCATCCTCGGACCATCTCCCTCCGCCTGGGATGACTCCTGGTGGCCCCCTGCCCTAGGCAGCGCACCCAAGCCTACGGACCACGCACGCAACCTGGGCTTCATCCTGGACTCCTCCCTCACGATGACCAAGCAAGTCAACGCCGTCTCATCATCCTGCTTCAACACCCTGCGCATGCTCCAAAAGATCTTCCGATGGATCCCTACCGAAACCAGGAAGACGGTCACCCAGGCCCTCGTCACTATCCGCCTGGACTACGGGAACACCCTCTACTCTGGAACTACAGCCAAACTCCAGAAAAGACTCCAGCGCAACCAGAACGCCTCAGCATGACTCATCCTGGACATCCCTTGCTGCAGCCACATCACTGCCCACCTGAAAGACCTTCACTGGCTCCCCGTCAACAAAAGGATCACATTCAGACTCCTCACCCACGCACACAAGGCTCTCCATGACATGGGCCCAGAGTACCTCAACAACCACCTCACATTCTACACACCCACCCGCCAGCTCTGATCCGCCAGCCTCGCCCTCGCTTCTGTCTCACGTTTTCGGAAATCCACCGTCAGAGGAAGATCGTTCTCATACCTGGCAGCGAAGACATGGAACTCCCTCCCCACCCACCTACGGCTGACACGGGACCATCTCTCCTTCAGGAAACAACTCAAGACCTGGCTGTTCGAGCAGTAGCGACCCCCCCCCCCCCTCAGCGCCTTGAGACCCTTACGGGTGAGTAGCGCGCTTTATAAATTTCACTGATTTGATTTGATTTGACCCCAGTCACGGTCTGGCCACCATTGTTTACAAGAGAGTCTCCAGGGGAAGACAGGCACCGCTACGAATTATGCTATCCTGCAGCTGCAGGCAGTAGGGAAAACCGAAAGGCCGTGCGCATCTGGGCTTGCGCAGTCAGGCAGCGGCGACTACCTCTTGCCCAGAGCAGCCTCCTGATCGGCGCAGGATCCTCCTATCATGGGCGGTAAGGGCCAGCGCGTACCGCAGCAAAGCAAGCTGGACAAATATACCTACCGAGGTGATCTGACCACCGATACAGTGACACAAAAGAGTAACAATGATGGTGTTCGGTCCGCAGACACCAAGGAAGTAACTTTGCAGGATATAATGGTCATGCTGACCCAAATGCAGACCTCGATGGGAACTATATCCACTGATATCTCCCTGCTCCGGGTGGATATTTCCAAAATAAGTACCCGGCTGTCAAACGTAGAGTCCACCATGGCGACACTCTCAATGGATACAGCAGTGCTGCAGCGTCAAGTTCACAAACTAGAGCAGGCCCAAAGGCAGATGGAAGCCAAACAGGACGACCAAGAAGGGCGCTCTAGGTGTAATAACATTCGCCTGGTGGGAGTGCCGGAAAGCATAAGAGGACCGGGCCTCGACCTATTCGTGGAAGACTTGATCAAGACCAAGCTACAGCCCCGAGGACTGTCTAATTTCTTTTCAGTGGAACGCGTGCACCGGGTAACCGGCGGGAAACCGCGGCTGGGCGCGCCACCCAGACCTATCCTAGTCCGATTTTTCAACTTCAGGGACCGCGAAGCGATCCTACAGGCAGCCCGAGTGGCACCTCCCCTTAGGGAAGACAACTGTACAGTGATGCTGTACCCAGACTACACAGCGGCGGTTGCGAAGCAAAGAAGAGACTTCACTGAAGTTAAAAAAGAACTGCGTAGTCGAGATTTGAAATATTCCATGCTCTTCCCGGCCAAGTTGAGAGTTAAAGCGGACGGAAAGACGTGGTTCTTCACAACTCCGCAGGAGGCTCAGGAATGGCTTGAGGGGTGGATGAAGCCTGGAGTGACCAATCGGTAAGGGCGCAGAAATAGACAGACGTCCGGGGGATCTGGTGCATCGAAGGAGCTGACCATAGCGACAGCGGCGGACAGGACATCGCCACACAGGTTGGAGAACTCAGACTGTCATAAATACTGCCAAAGATATAGACTTCCGCCTGGATTGTTACCTGGGAAGAAGGGACCTGTGTGGATTCCTAAGGAAGGTGCTGATGAGGAGTAGGCATGAACTTGGCACAGATTGGAGAATATGGCAGCAATTCGTTCTATGTAATGCCGGGACTGACAGCTTTCTCATGGAATGATCGCCTACAGGCAGGCAGGATTGCTTCAAGGGAGGGACCCGAAGCGGTCTGTCGTAGCTCTCCCCCTACACGCAAGTACATGGTTTGGGGAACAAAGCACTCTGCTAAGTTGGGGAGGCGGGTAGTTCAAAGTCCGCTAGGCAGGGAAGCAGGGAGGTGGGAGGGGGACAGGGTTCAGTTTAGGCGGTTAAAGTTAGGGTTTGTTTTGAAGCATGTTTCACAAAAGGTTCACACTCATCACCAGACCAGGACGCGTCCGTTCTGTGGGCTGTGGTTAAACAGTATACAGTGCCGGAAAACCCATGACACTATGAACCCAGGATGATAGTAACGGCACCACATAGCACACGTACCCCGGAGCACGAGCAGCACCCCACATCACAGGTGGTCCCCCTGACACTAGTTACCTGGAACGTCCATGGTTTGGGGGACAAAATAAAACGTGGTCTAGTCCTGCATAGTTTAAAACGGTAAACACCCAAAATATCGATTCCAAAATATCGACTGCCCAGAATATCGAAGTTAAAATATAGAGTGGACAGAATATCGACTCTACAAAATATAGATAGGTCAGAATATCGAAATTGGGGTACAAAATATCGATTACCAAAATATAGACCTTAAAAATATAGATGACCAAAATATAGACCTTAAAAATATCGAATACCATAATATCGAATTTTAAAATATAGATTACCATAATATCGAAAAAAAAATTGTGTTATGTATGGTAGTATATGTGTTAAAATGATGTATTATTGTTGTAATGTATGTTTAATTTATTTAAACAAATGAACGTTATGTAATTTAAATATTGCGTAATTTAATTCCGTAGCGGGTTGTGGGTTTATAGGGGAATAGGGTGGGAAGTAATTTAATTATGGTTAATGAAATGTTAATTATATTTATATGTTTTGATAATTAATTAATTGATAATTAATTATTAATTGGTAATTTATTTTTATTAATTGGTAATTAATTTATATTAATTGATTAATTGATAATTATGTGAATTGTATTTGTTATTAATAGGAGCGGGTTGTGGGTTTGTAGGGGAATTGGGTGGGAAGTAAATTAATTGTAATAAAGTAAATAATTAATTTTTTAATTATGTGTATTGATAATTGATAATTAATTTGTAATTGGTAATTGATTAATATTAATTAGTATTAAATTTTTATCAATTGATAATTAATATTTTTAAATGGTAATTAAATGTTATTAATTGGTAATTATTTTTAATTAACTTTTTATCAGTATTGATAATTAATGTCATCTTATATTTAATTTAAATCATTACTTTCCCTACTTTTGCACTCTCTGGAGTGGGAATAGTAATTTTTACCTCTACGCTATCCAACGCTTTCCCTACTGTTGCACTGTTTGGAGTTGGAATAGTAATTTGTACCCCTACACTATCCAACGTTTTCCCTACTGTTGCACTCACTGGAGTGGGAATAGTAATTTTTACCTCTACGCTATCCAACGCTTTCCCTACTGTTGCACTCTCTGGAGTGGGAATAGTAATTTTTACCCCTACGCTATCCAACGTTTTCCCTACTGTTGCACTCACTGGAGTGGGAATAGTAATTTTTACCTCTACGCTATCCAACGCTTTCCCTACTGTTGCACTCTCTGGAGTGGGAATAGTAATTTTTACCCCTACGCTATCCAACGTTTTCCCTACTGTTGCACTCACTGGAGTGGGAATAGTAATTTTTACCCCTACGCTATCCAACGCTTTCCCTACTGTTGCACTCTCTGGAGTAGGAATAGTAATTTTTACCCCTACGCTATCCAACGTTTTCCCTACTGTTGCACTCACTGGAGTGGGATAGTAATTTTTACCTCTACGCTATCCAACGCTTTCCCTACTGTTGCACTCTCTGGAGTGGGAATAGTAATTTTTACCCCTATGCTATCCAACGTTTTCCCTACTGTTGCACTCACTGGAGTGGGAATAGTAATTTTTACCCCTATGCTATCCAACGCTTTCCCTACTGTTGCACTCACTGGAGTGGGAATAGTAATTTTTACGCTCTCAGTATCCAACAAAATCTCGACTTTTTTAAATTACTTATATTATGTTTACATTTTAAGCTATTTTATATTATATTATGTATGTTTTATTTAATTGTTTTTAATATTTAATTAATTTTATATTATTTTTAACACATTTAAAAAATTCGATATTTTGGCTAACTATATTTTGACAGTCTATATTTTGGAATCGATAATTTAGTACTTACCTGTTTGTAGATAGGGAGTCGATATTCTGTCCCTCGATATTTTAGTGTCGATTTTTTGTATAGTCGATATTTTGTCCCTCGAAATTTAGTCACTGATCCGTTTAAAACGTTGTGCTCCTGCAGTGGCCTTATTGCAGGAGACACATTTGACTGGTACCACCTGCAAAGCAATGGATCGATGGGGCTTTAAAATGGTTGCGCACTCAGAGTTCACCTCCGGCTCAAGAGGGGTGGGCATCCTTGTTAAAAAACAGTCTCCATTGATAGTACATTGCACGAAAACTGACAAATATGGCTGCTTTACGGCCATATATGGTCAATGGGAAGGGAGGTTCATCAACATTGTGTCGGTCTACATTCCTCCGGCCCTTCACGCTGTATCACTCCCAGCACTTGGTGAATTTTTGTTGGATCTGCCAGAGGGCGAACTATTGATTGGGGGGGACTTTCATGACACCATCGATACGGCCATAGACCGATACCCAGCTAGAACACAAACACGTGGGGTCTCCCCTGTAGGGGGGTTTGTAGAGGCACTGGGACTCACTGACACATGGAGATATCGACACCCTGACGAGCATCAATTCACTTTTCGCTCAGGAGTCCACAATAGTCTCTCTAGGATAGATTATTTTTTTGCCTTCCCTGAGTGTCTAAGAAATGTGGTGACAGTAGAAATTAGGCCGAGGGGCATTTCGGATCACTCCCCAGTGTTATTAATGTACGCAAGTAGTCATAAAGTACATACCCGGGGTATCTACAAGTCCCTAAAATCAAGAAGGCTATTACTACTACGACCCAGACTTACTTTCAGGACAATGTGTCATCAGTTAGTTCTCCTACTGTTCTCTGGGAGGCGTACAAGACTTTGATCAGAGGGCCAGCAATTGCAACTATCACTGGTCACAAACGTGATAAACAACGAGAATTAAATGACATAGAACTTGGACTGCATGAGGCAGAAAGGCAATGCGCCCTCGACCCCTCCCAAGCCGCGACCCAACGCCTGACCCTCAGACAACAAGAATACAGGGAGTATCTCAAAGACACGGTTAGAACACGTATGACAGCAACACAACACAAGATTTATGAAACTGGCGATAAGGCCGGTAAACTCCTGGCATGGTTGGATAAGCGGGAGGAGGGTAAGAAATGCATAGCTCAGCTCCGTACAGCTAATGGACAGGTAGTAACGGACCCAGAAAAAATAGTACATATGTTGGCGAGGCACTTCCAACAGGTTTATACATCATCCTCTAATATGTCCATGGAAGAGGCGCAATCATATATTAGAGGTATCGCCATGCCCAAACTTACACCTGAGGTGGCCCTCCAACTCGAAGCTGATCTCACGGTTGCAGAACTGCAATTGTCGATCGGCTCCCTACAATCCGGGAAGGCCATGGGGCCGAATGGTATACCAGTAGAACTATACAAAAGAACGGCGGCAACAATTACACCTTACCTGCTTAATATGTTTTGCGACAGTTTGCAGAACCTCGAACTTCCATTAGATCAAAGAATGACCACTATAGTAGCGATCCCAAAACCGGGAAAACCCCCCGAGGAGTGTACCTCATATCGTCCCATATCCTTAATTAATGGGGAGGCAAAAATTCTGGCGAAACTTCTTGCTATGCGACTCGCGCCATACTTAGGGACACTGATACATCCAGACCAATCGGGTTTCATGCCGGGCAGAAGTACAGCTTGAGACGCCTACATGGAGTGACGGCTCGCATACCACATATACAAGAACCAGCAGTTCTCCTCTCCCTAGACGCCCGCATGGCGTTTGATATGGTGGAATGACCCTTCCTCTTTGCGGTGATTGCCCACATGGGCTTTGGTCCCAAATTTTGTGCATTGATACACTTGCTGTATACTAACCCAGTGGCACATGTGACAGTTAACGGGCACATTTCACGGGATTTCCCACTCTCAAGTGGCACACGTCAGGGCTGTCCACTGTCGCCACTCTTGTTTGCTCTAGTACTTGAGCCATTGGCGGCATGGATTAGGTGGGAACCACTGATTAGGTGACTGAGATGGACGGCGGATTGGGAGGATCGCATCTCATTGTACGCAGATGACGTGCTACTGTATATGGCCTCCCCCAGTCATTCAATTGAGGCGCTACTTAACATCTGTGAGCTTTTTGGTCGTGCATCTGGGTATACCATAAATTGGTCTAAATCTGTTTTGTTTATTTTAAGTGGACCGCCCCCTCGGCTCCCTAAGGACTGCCCACTGCAAGTCGCAGATGACACATTTAAATATTTAGGAATTAATATAACTGCAAGTCCGGAGGCCTTCTATAAGCTGAATCTCATACCTCATCTGGAGCGCTTCAGACCGGATGTGACACATTGGGGCACATTGCCGTTGGCGCTCCTGGTTAAGGCGGCGCTTTTTAAAATGATGGCACTTCCTCGATTCCTTTATACACTAGAAAATGCACCATTCATGGTACCCTCATGTTATTTCAAGGCAATAGAGGCGCAGGTCTCCAGTTTGTTATGGGGGAACAAATCGGCACGGATTGCACAGGGCAAATTGGTAAAGGGATGGTATGACGGGGGAATTGCGCTCCCAAATATGCAGTTATACTATTGGGCAGCCCAATTGAAGATCGTTAACCAATGGATACATGCCCCACAAACAGACCCTGCCTTTAAAGCTGATAGACATGAACTTGGGGTAGAAGGTATGATGTCGGCGCTATATAACGAGAGGTGACCCCCCTCGCTGCTTGGTCTCACAAAACACACTATCGCTCTCTGGCATAAGGCACATGATAAGTTGGGCTGGCGGGGTGTTATAACCCAATTCACTCCCTTATGGGACACCAAACGGTTGGGGCGACTCAGGAACAGTAAGGGATTTACTCAATGGGATGCCTGGAGGCCCATAGGAATGATTGGGACGGCATTCCTTAATTGCTACTCGCTATTTGCTAGTAGCAATTAAGGAAAGTTAAGGAATCGCTATTTGAATAGCGATTCCTACATGCATAGCCTTTTGCTATTCCTTATTAGCGAATCCTTATTTTTCGCTAATAAGGAATCGCAAATGCTAATGTTGATGCATATGCCCCTATATTTGTTAAAAATTGTAATGTTTTATTTACCAAAGGGGGAGATGTAGTGTCGTCTGAATTGGAATGAGGAAACCTTTGCGGCTTCTGATGCACTCCGTAGAACTGTGACGTGAGCATTAGAGCATAGTGAATTGAATGCAGGTTTATAATGTTGAGTTTGCGATAACCTGCAGAAGAGTAAGGTCTTGTTATACTAAGCGCCGTGTGTAGCGTAGTCATTGGCGAGTTCCCGGGCTGGGGTGGACGCTACACAGAGGAGAGTGCCACCAAGTCCCTGGAGCCAGTCCACTACCTTCTGAGAGTATTTATGTAATAAGGATTACTCTGTACTAAACATTGTGAAGTCCCCAAAGGGAGGGCGAGTTACAGCCAGTCTAAAGATGGTAGAAGAGATGTGGTCAGACAGGAGTGTGTCTAATAGCGTTCAGGCGAGGGAGTGATGTCAGTGTGAAGCCTAAGAAATATGAACATAAATCGTGTTGAAGAAACGGGTCAACATTTGGTGCAGTTTCTACGCACTCGGAGCTCGTTCGTGCGTGCTCATATCAGTTCCTTGATGTCACTTCTTTCAGTGGGTAAAATTATGCAATCTTTAACCTTGGCGGTCTGCAGGCTTCACGGCTAAGTGCTTCCCCTCATTAATTCCCAGTTAAAATCATCAACCAGTGTTACACGTCATTTACAAGCTCAATTACTGGATAATGCAGACCATAAAAAAGAATGTATAAATATTTACACTAAAGCTTTATACAGCTTTCAGGTTTCTAAGCAATGTGAGCCATATGTTTTACTTCAAGAATTCTAATTTCATTCACCATTGGTTTTCTTCCCTCTAGCCTGCTGGCTTTGACTACGAATAAATACTTTTCATACTTTTCACCAGCAGAGAGCAGCACAGGACAACTTATGAAACTGACCTACCCAGGATTTTCGAACGTGTTAAAGTGGGATGGTTTTAGGAACATAACACAGCATAAGAAATAATTATTTACCTTTCTACATTTTATTTTTGTGTCCAAATTGTATTGAAGCAACTTATTTGTCTTAAAGTTATGTCCATTTCTCTTATAGGCTGACTAAGAAAAATAATTATTATCCAAAACACGTGTAGCCACCGAAAACAGTGCCACGAATTCCATAACAGTTAGAGAGATACATTGAATGAAGAATATGAAATCACGAATTAAAGGAATGGTTTGCTTTGAGTGTACAAGACTAATCCCAATAACAAACAGTAACCAGAAACACTGAATAACCCTTAACCTTGAGTTCTGGAACAGCGAGCTGCGCGGCGTAAAGTGCTTTGACGCCTCATCAGGGATAGTGCTATATAAATACAATTACAATCTATTCTGCAATCGAAGGGGCATATTTAGTAGGACAGCGATAAATAAACGCAAAGCGCGCTTAGCGCTTGTTTATTTATCGCCGTCTATCGCAGGAATTTATCGCCCTGGTAACGCGTTATTAACAACGCGTTACTCCAAGGCGATAATATTGCAGGGAAATGGGCCAACAATCGCTGGAAAACCAGCGATGTTGCACCCAAAACGGAGATAGCCTTGGTGATACGACCCTGTGGTCGTTTCACCATAATCCACCTCCCATGTTAGCTATGCCTTAGTCAGGAATTTAACAGACGTTAAATTCCTGCGTTAAGGCATAGTTAACGGGATTTAAAATATCGCTACCCCTCGTTGATGATATCACGAAGCTGGGGTAGCGATATTTTCCCATGGTGTTTTGTTAGGCACGCCTCCTTTGCATCTCATTAGAGATGCAAAGTGAGGCGTGAACAGAACGGGAGCTGAATCAAAGAAACACGCGCTAGCGTGTCCTTGAAAATAATGCAATATAATTATCACCGCTTTTCGCCCGAAAACAGAAGCTAAAGCGGCGATAATTATATCTTCAGCCCTTGATGATATGCCCCGTAATGCGGTAGCACTATTCTATAGATTATTCTAAAAAAATACTTGGCGATCTATGGGGCATATCAGCAACAACCGGCGATAATTATCACTAAACTCACTTAGCGCTAGGATAATTATCGCCGGCTAACGTGGATTTTTATCGCTGAGATAGCGTGCTATTAGCAATGCTTATCTCAAAAGCGATAAAAATCCTAGCGCTAACTGCCAAACATGAGATTATCACTGGAAACCCAGCGATAATCTCACGAAGTTTGGTGTTAGCTTGATGATAGGGCTTCACAAACGTAGCCATGATATCCACCTTCCATAGGATATCATGGCTAAGTCAGTCCTGAAGCAGGCGTAAGGAAAGTAACGATAACAGGGGTTATCGCTACTTTTCTTGCCGCTATGCTTCACAGCGTGGGGAAGGATGATAGGAGAAATGTCACTTAGCGACATTTCTCCTGTCATGTCAGGTCAGGAACGCCCACTTTGCATCTCATTAGAGATGCAAAGCTGGGCGTTCAGATTTCAGGCGCTAATGCAAGGTTTCACGCGATAGCCTGACCTTGCTGATTAGGCGATAAAATTATCGCCGCTTTTCGCCCGAAAACTGGCACAAAAGCAGCGATAATTTTATATCGCCTCGTTGCTGATATGCCCCCAGGTTACAGCTAATCCTCCTGATCTATTCAGATTAAACTATACCTCAACTTTGATATCAAAGTGTGTGGGTTATTGAAACAGTGGAAGCCACTTCCCCTCGCTTTCATTGGTCAGTTTGCGTTGATCAAAATGGTTCCTCTGTTTATATTTATCTTTTCCAATATCATGATCAAAGTCCAGCAGTCTTTTTTGGATGAACTTGAAGGATATGTTATTTTCTGTGGCAGGGAAAGAAACCTCGAACAAACCTAAAAGACATTACAATTAGATATAGAAGAATGAGATTTGTCACTTCCAGAAACTAACGTCTACGATTAGGCCGACCTACATGAATGGATTGCTCGAGCCATGACTGCTAGTTATTTCTCCAACTATGTTTGTCTAAGCAAGAAGCCTAAAGTTGGTCTCGAACCCTATACGTTTATAAAAATATCTAAGCTACAGAAGCGTATCAGGTACAAGGCACCCCCTATTCAAGCAAACAGATTTGATAAGAAATGGCAAGAGTTCAAAGTACCCTGGATTCATTTATCTCTAAGATTAAAAAATCGTAGCTCGGTAGGTCCACAGCTAAACGCATCTGCCATATCCAACTGGGACAGGGATGGATATGTTCAGCTCGCACGTTTTGTTCAAGCAGGATCAATGATATCTTGAAACCAGTTAGTTAACAACAATCCTGAAATAGCTCCCAACTCCTGGTTCAGTTAAATACAAATTAGAAATGTCATAAGTGAGAACAAAATAGACCCTTCCCAATTAACACTAAACATAAGTAAAGCCTTCTTTGTATCCCATCTTAAAGTGTCAGCAAATGTTATCGCTTAATGCATTTGAAACTGGAGGAAAAAGCATTACGGGGCAAATTATCAAGGACGGCGTTAAAGATTATCGCCAGTTTAGCGGCAGAAAACTGCCGCTAAAGCGGTGATAATGGGCTTGATGATATGCCGCAGAGAATTCCAATAGAAGCCCATGTTCTGGTGTGAACATGGGCTTCTATGGAAATTCACAGGGGCATATGATCAAACCAATTATCGCCGCTTTAGTGGCAGTTTCCTGCGCTAAAGCGGCGATAATGTTATCGCCGTTCCTTGATAATATGGCCCTTAATTCCTTAGCTGTTATATTTATTGGGGTGGGATGATATGACTGGCACAATATGTTTTGTTGATTTAGTTTATAGTGGTTAATGGACCTCACTATAGAATTTTTGTTTGTTTTTTGAATATTCAGAGAATTCGGTCTTTTTCTTTTGCTCCCTCTCTTCTTTGTGTTTTTCTTTGATTTGTATAACAGATTTAACTAGATTTATACTGACAATACAGAGAGAAACTGTCTTAATATATTGCCTCAATATAGTGTATTATGTATGCAATAACCTTTCTACTTAATAAATAAAATTCTTTTTTTTTTTAAATTCAAAGTTTTTTAATGTAAATTAAAATATAATTACAATTCCTAACTGTAACGCCACTTTATCGCTTGTTTCTTTAGTATATATGTACAGCATTTATTGGTAGGTAGGTGGCCCCACCAGTTTATCTGTGGCCTAATGTGTGCCCCCCTAGAATTCACTTCTAAGGACACCATTGATAGTCTGGCTAGTGGTACTTTATACATCTCAGATCATAAAAAACGCATAGAGAAAATAATGCAGATTTATGTGCTGGCCCCATGCAGGCATGGGTAATACATTTAAAATACTTGTTGAAGTGTTCCTATTCAGTGTAAGACGTTGTTACCTTTTCAGTGTATATGCACGGATTAAAATAAATCAAAGGTCCCTACACAAGACCTCCCCTTTGTTTACTGCATATGCAGAGGACACCATGCCTGCATTAGCAATGTTGACAAATGCTATCCATGTCTGCCTCCCAGTAGTCCTTTATCACAACAAGGTAACGCACAACTGTGCTAGTCATTGACAAAAAAAGGCCGGTGTTGGGGGAGATGCTTTTGCGGGAGAGTCCACTTCCTTGCCGATCACCCACCACAATCAGCCACCTGCAATCACAATTTCACCTCATTTACCACTCATGCAACATTCTAGCTATATTTTGCGCCCTCCACTGCTCTCAAGCAGAGTCATGGTCTTGGTGCTGGATTTGCACATATTCCTACCTAGGTACAGAAATTAGAAAAATCGACCAAAAGCCAGCGTTTCTTTCCTCTTAACAGTACATACTTTAAATAGTTCATGTAAGAAATAAACACTTAAAAATATGTTCTACACTGCCCTACTGACCCCTGAATGATAATTAAAGTGAACACACACAGAAAGACCATGTTAAATTAATTCAAATGATTAAATATGCGTTTCTACTTGGGAATCATGTCTGGCCCTTGCAGAATATTAAAAAGTGAAGAGATGGACAGTATTTGTCTCTGGGAAAGGTGGCAATTCTCCCTCTGCCCCAGTCAGTTCTGTGCTGCCTCTTTCTCTCTCAGACGAGCAGTGCCTTGTAGAGGATGCTTTCACTGAGGAGACCCTACCCAATGGGGTTTTGGGGGGGGGGGGGGGGGCGACTGGAGGGGTTTGAGAGCCGGCCTGGCTAGGGGGAGGCTCTGGGTTTACGTTTTTCCTGCCCGCCCCCCATGTTGGTCTCTTTTTCTCTGGAGTTTTTTCTGGGGGACTTGGCTAGTCTGGTCAGCTTTTGGGTTGTCTTTTGGGGAACAGGTGCATCGGGGGGGGGGGGGAAATGTGCATGGGGTTGTCGCTGGAACAGGTGCGGTGTGGTGCGCTATGCTGTGGGGGCGTTTTCCCTAGGTCATTCGTGATAATGTTGGATGGTTACAGTTATGAAAAGAACATACAAAGTTTACCTAGTTAGGTAGGTGTAGAGAAGTTAGGTATGGCAAGTTGTTTATAATTGTTGCGGGGGGAACATGTTAGGGGAGGGGGCGGGGGTAAGGTAGGAAGACAATATTTAGTGAGGCTTAGTTTTGTACGGCACAGGGATTTGTATGTAAGGTGCACCTGTTTCCAATAGAGCGGCCTTTTTCACACCAAGAAACGTTTCGTGGTCTGTGCTGTCCCCCAGGTTGGGCCCAATCTTGTAAAGTGCCTGACAGGATTGGACTGACAGAGGAACAAATACGGTATTTTTTTATTTCTCTTCACTTCTGTGTCCGTGCACTGTCAGCTCAGAGTATGCTGCACATGCCAACTGCTTAAGAGAGACTCACACAAAGCACAGGCAAGCTGAGGGGGCCCCTTCATGTATGGAAAATTGGGTGCCCCGCCTCCCCCGTGAGCTCCCTCACACACTGAGGGAGCTGTGAGGGTGTCCGTTATTCCCCTGTTTCACATATGCTGCATACAGCCCTCAGCTGTGCACAATGTGGGTTGGCCTCAGGGCCTGCCCTATACCATACCCTGAGTGGCCCGACCTGTACCTCACTGCCTTCAGCACTGTGGGGGGGGGGGAATCAACTCTGGTCACCCCTTACCCCGATCCTCCTCAGGTAATACACCCCCACTGTGCAGTCTTCGTTCATGACAGCATGTTTTGCCTGGAGGGCCTGACTATGTGCTCAGCCATCTACAGGCAAGGACTGTAGCTCTGCACAAGCTTTGGCTATGCATGTCTGCAGATGTGGAGTGTGCAATATGCTATTTATTACTTGTGTTGCATGTGGAGAGGTGCTCTGAATCAAGAGAGGCAAAGCCACGATTGAGTCATGTAGCACATGAGGTTTGTGCTGCTGCATTTTGTTTCATGTATTATTTTAAATAGAAGTTTACCGAAACTAGAATGGAACAGTGAAATTGTGTTGCAAGGTAAAATCCCATCAGAGACAATTTATGGACTCTTGAGAGAGTTATTTTAGTTTAAAGTGATTGTAACATGCACACTGTGAGGCAGGAAGCAGTGTCCTTCTCAAGACAGTTTTGGTGTACCGTGGTAATAACCTGGAATATGAGCTTTCCACTGTGATAATAAATGTGTAAGGGTTTAATGATACAGTTGCTTTAAATAATGTTATTAGGCCACATTTATTTTCACTTTATATGTGCAGACATTAATATGATATTTATTACTATTGTTGTGAGGTCAAATCCTGTGTTATGGTCCAAAGGACACCATAATAGACTATAGAAAACAACATTTTCTTTTTTTTTTTTTTTTTTTTTAAAAACCTTTATTTTAAATCAGTGACACAGCTATTCAGCCGACAACCCGGAGGTACGGCAGCTTTAGAGACTCAACACATGCTTGCGTCCACATTTTACTGACAGGAGAGTCAAAGGTTCTGTTTTAAATAAACATAAATCCAACCCTAAAACACAAACAAGGCGTTAAGTACCGTAAGCACCAAAAGAGGTTCCCAACAGGGGGGACGAGCCTTATTCCGTCCAACAGACACAGGTCTATAGTAAGGGAAAGGAGGGAAAGGCAGAGACTCAAGAAAACAAACACATATCAGCAAGAACTTCAAAGCCGTAAAGAAAGCTAAGGGGAAAGCTGCTCCTCAGGCGGGTCCGGGTCTGGGGGCAGGCATATGTCCCCTCTGTACTGGTTCCATGGCCCCCATACAGAGTGCCATTTCCGAGGGAGCCCTCGAGCACAATACGCTGTCTTCTCCCTAAACATGCTCCAGTCCATGTTTTCCATCCACGCTGTCAAGGTAGGAGGCCTATTAGAGCCCCACAGCCGAGCAATATCGCGCTTGGCTACCATGTTCCCTAGGGTCACCCACTGAGTCTGTGCCGCGTTGTGGTCAGTAGGACTCCAGACATTCAGGAGACAACACCGCGCCTCAGGCTGCATGGCAATTCCCGTCACCTCCCCCATCACCTCGTGGACTCGCCTCCAAAACTCCATAATCGCACCGCATTCCCAAATAATATGTAGGAAGGTACCCACCATACCACAGCCTCTCTTACATAAGCCCTCCTCAGAGAAACCCATGTGGACCAACCTGGGCCCCGTCACATAGACCCTATGGAGTATTTTAAGCTGCACCAGCCGCAGGCACGCGGGGATAGCGACCTCTTTGGGAGAAGAAACTGCATACTGCCAATCCTCATCATCTAGTTCAAGGCCATCCCTGGTCCATTGATCGCGCAACCCTAGAAGAAGATCCGCCCGAACATTAATAAGTTTCTTATAAATGAGCGAAATCGTGCTCTCTGGCACATGGCCATCCAGGATCCGGTCCTCCAACGGAGAGGACTCGGGCACCTTCTCCCCTTCTACAAGGACTGACCGCAAGGCGTGGCGCACTTGAGCATATCGGAAGAACTCCGTGCTCCCCAGTTCGTATTCCTTCTGCAACTCCTCGAATGACTTTATCCTACCCTTAACCAAAAGGTCTCCAACCCTGGATATGCCAATCAGGTCCCATTTCTCGAACCCTTTTGTATGCCAAAGCTTCCCTAGAATATCGGAGTCAAACAGAGGGGTGGCAAGGGTAAGCTTACCCTTCCAGCCCAGCGAGTCCGTCGCCACCTTCCATACATGAACGGCCACTCTGGTGGGCCCTGTAAGGGTGAAGTCCGACGACTTCGAGTACAACGCTCTGTGGTAATTACCCCCACGGAGCAACCATCGGTCCATGGCGAAGCCGGGGCTCAGCGCCGGACCATATACACCATGGTTAATCGCGCTCAACTGTGTGGCCCAGTAATAACGTCGAATGTCTGGAAGCGCGATACCACCGTCGTACCACGGAAGCGTCAACTTAGCGATCGCTATACGCGGACGCCCGTCCCACAAGAGCGCGCGCTGGTGGCTTTCGACCTCACGGAAATAGCTGGCCGGGACCAAGTCAAGGGTATTCTGCAGAGCATAGAGGAAACGGGGAAGGGACATCATTTTGAACAGCGCGGCACGGCCAAGGAGGGAAAGCGGCAAACGCCGCCAGCCCGCCACATCCCGCCGCAGACGCGCCAAGGGAGGGAGCAAGTTCTTCTCGTATCGTAAAATGGGGTCGGTGGAAATATAGATCCCCAAATACAAAAAGCCCTGCTGGGCTATCTGGATCGAGCAGTTGCGCGGGACAGGCGGGACATCCCCACACAGGACATACAAGTATGACTTCCCCCAATTGATGACTAGGCCCGAGTTTCTACCGAAAGATGTCAAGACGTCACAAACCACTATCAGAGATTTCTTGGGCGAGGCAAGGTATAGCAGAATATCGTCGGCGTAGAGTGAAATACGGTCTTCGTGGTCAGGTGACCAACGAATCCCACGTATATCCGGGTGCCACCGTATCCACGCCGCCAACGGCTCAAGAGCAAGGGCGAACAGCAACGGCGACAGGGGACAACCCTGCCGGGTGCCTCTCCCGAGCTCGAACGGTGCCGACGCCCGCCCGTTCACCACGACGCTTGCAAGAGGCCCCTCATAGAGCAGCCTCACCCATCCCACAAATCCAGGCCCGAAGCCGAACTTGGCTAGCACAGCCCACAGGTATGCCCACTCCACTGTGTCAAAGGCCATCGTGGCATCGAGGGACGCCACAATAGCCGGCTCTCGCATCGTGCCCGTCCTAGCAATCACTCCATGGAGGCGTCTAAGATTTAGTGCAGTGTTACGGTGCGGGATAAAGCCCGACTGATCCGGGTGGATCAAGTCGCCAAGCACCCGGACCAGGCGGTTAGCGAGAATCTTGGCAAGGATTTTCGGCTCGGCGTTGAGAAGTGAGATCGGCCGATAGGAGCCACACTTATCCCGGGGCTTTCCGTCCTTATGTATTACCACAATCGTCGCCAGCCGTTGATCGAGCGGAAGAAACCCATGCCCCCGCGCCTCCACGAACATGTCGCGCAGGTGAGGAGCCCACTTATCCGGACAAAGCTTGTACAGCTCTATCGGCAGACCATTTGGGCCCGAAGCCTTACCGGAGCGCAACGCACGGATAGCACCCGCCACTTCGTCTACAGTGATATCACCATCGAGGTCCTCCCTATCAATGGCAGAAAGGCAGGGCAGAGCGATGTCACGCAGAAGATCACAGGAGTCCTCAGTCGGCCTATCCGAGACCGAGGTGTATACCGTACGAAAATAGTCCGAGAAACACCGAACTATACCGTCGGGATGAGTGACAACCTCTCCCCCATCCGTCAACAACTCCGGCACCACACGATTAACACGCTCCTTTTTATCCAGCCATGCCAGCAATTTCCCGGCCTTATCACCAACGTCATACAATCGACCCTGCTGCTCCCTGTTGAGGGTCTTGGCGGCGTTTGTCACCAGATCCCTATATTCCAATTGCTTCAGGCTCAAATTATGCAGTGTGGACGCCGCAACATCCCCCTCCAAGGCCACCTCTTAAGCCGCTATCTCGTCCTCTACTTGTATCACCTCGGCGTCCCTCCGCCGCTTGGCGGCCACTACCAAGGACAAAGCCTCCCCTCTCAGTACAGTCTTAGAAGCTTCCCATAAGGACACCGCGGATTCAACTGAGCCCTGATTATCTCGAAAATAGTGGTCAACTGTCTTCAGCAACGCGCTGCGCAGCTGGGGGTCAC
The DNA here is from genome assembly GCF_964204655.1 of Triturus cristatus. Classification (NCBI taxonomy): domain Eukaryota; kingdom Metazoa; phylum Chordata; class Amphibia; order Caudata; family Salamandridae; genus Triturus; species Triturus cristatus. Next base: position 240,890,195 of record NC_140591.1, read on the forward strand.
GAAAGTACCAGGGGTTAACGGGAGCCACCCTGCCCCCCACCACCCGGCCAATGTCCAGACGGGCCCACACCGGTGAATGATCAGATATGCCCCGTGCCATGTGCCTAGCCTCAGATACCAAGGAGGCGTGTGCCGCCAGAGTGAGCAAATAATCATTCCGAGAGAGACTCCCGTGGGCCCCGGAATGGAAAGTATATTGTCTCTGAGTGGGGTGCCGCAGCCTCCAACAATCTACCAGACCAAAAGTATCAATAAAGTCGGGAAGCCACTTCTGAGCACCCCCGATGTCTCTGGGCGGGTACCTATCGAGCATTCCAGAACCAACCGCATTGAAGTCTCCTCCCACCACTAGCATCCCTTCGGGGAGTCCCAACAAGGCCTTGCCCAGATCAGCAAACGTGGAGGCCTGCAGGGCAGGAGGGACATAGACAGAAACCAATACCAACGTTCTGCCCTCCCACCTCCCCGCCACGGCCACAAAGCGCCCCCTATCATCAGCAATAGTGGAGTCAACCTCAAATGGTAGGGAAGCTCTGACAAGTATGCCCGCACCCCTGGATCCCGAGGAAAACCCCGAGTGGGCAATGAATTTGTAGCCCTTTCTGTTAAGTGCATAACACATATCATATTACCTATAAGGTGGGTCTCCTGCAGGAGGACCACATCTGGCGAGGTCCGTTTCAAAAATTGCAGGACTATCCCCCGTTTAATACGATCCCCTAAGCCATTTACATTCCAGCTAATTATGTTTAAGCCCCTATCCCCCATCCCTGAACACAAAGAGACCTCCCCCCCCCCCCCCCGGAGAACCACAGTCGGACAATTCTGACACTCAGTGCTACGCCTTGCAAGAAAAAAACAACAACCCCAAACAACAACCCCAACATCCTGAGTCCCCCCCCACCCTGCACCCCTGCGTCAGCTTACAAAGCCCCCCCAACTTGCAGTGTGCCTGTCGCCCTATCAAAAATAAATCTACAAAAAGTACCCCAAGGGAGGAAAGAGCCCCTATCTTCCCCCCGCCGCCCTCCCATTACTGCAATAAGGTGCGAGTCACTGTCCGGGGCTGAATCAAAACAGGCCGACACCGGAGGTATCACTTCTGTCCATCCCGGTCGCCTTCCGCCCCATCCACGCTGTCCCGGCTGGGCTGTCGCCGAGGGAGTGCATCCAACCAGTCCCCTGCCATGTCTGGTGATTCGAAGAAGAAAGTCCGATCCTCATATACCACACGCAGCCTGGCGGGGAAAAGCATGGCATACTTCAGGTCCATATCCCTAAGCCGCCGCTTCACCCCCAGGAAACTTTGCCTCTGTTTCTGCACCAACTGGGTGAAGTCAGGGTAAAAGCTCACGGAGGCATTCTGAAAAGGCACCGGGCCTGTCACCCTCGATGCTTGCAGGATAGCGTCCCGATCTCGAAAATGGAAGATCCGGGCGACAATCGGCCGCAGGGGAGCTCCCACCTTAGGCCGTCCGCCAGGCACTCGGTGAGCCCGCTCCACCGCAAAAAACTTGCCGAGGCCCTTAGGCGCAAGATGATTCACCACCAAGTCCTCAACAAGTAAATCCACGGAGAGCTCCTCTGAAGTTTCCGGGACCCCAATAATGCGCACATTGTTGCGCCGGGCCCGACCTTCAAAGTCTTCGAGCCGGCGGGCGGAGAGGTCATTCGCGGTTCGTAACTTGCGAACCTCGGCCTGAAGCTCCGAGACGTCGTCCGCGAGGCCAGTAGTCTGGAGGTCCAGGGATTTGACCCGCTCGTTGGTTTTGCCCAGGTCCGCGCGGATCAAGTTGACATCAACCAAGATCATGTCCACCTTGTGCGCCAGGGTCTCGAACTGCCGGCCAATCGAAGATTGCATCCCATCTATCGCCCCCTTGATGTCCTGCAATGATAACTCCGAGGCCGGGGATGAATCGGCCTTTTGCGCTTCCAGCGACTGTCCCGATCCACCAGGCGACCCCTTCTGTTGGGCATAACGATCCATATTATTGGATTGGGTATAGCCGCCTCGCCTGGTAGTCTTAGACTTCGACCTGTCCGCCTCTGATTTGGTCGACATCTCGAAGAGCAGGACGGTCAGTCGCAAAAGGACGCCCCTCACTCCACTAGAGGAAACAGGGTCAACTAGGACTTCAGCAGCTAGTCAGGACCGTGTGGAGGTCTTCCAGACAATAGAGGGCCTGCACGGAGCACTCCCCACCCTGAGCAAACAAAGGGCGAGAAAGCGAAAGTGAAAGTGCAGCGGCGTCCGTCCGTCAGTTCACTCCTCCCAAGGCCGTTGTTGTTCAATTATTGGCCGGGCATCCTGCCACCGCAACCCCCTGGCATCCGTCGGGGGTAGGCCGCAATCTTCCGCCACGCACAACTTCGTTTCCCGGTGGGCGATCTTGGCCCGGATAACGTCAGTCGCCCCAGCTGTGACTCATCTGCAGGATGCCGTGCATGAAAATCAGGATTTAGGACAGGATAATTGCAGGAGGGCGCGAGGGTAGCGGGAGCTCAAGGCTCACGCGGCCATCTTGGTCAAGCGCTAGGCTCCTCCCCCGAAAACAACATTTTCAATTCTCGGAGATTCCTTTCTAGACTCACTTTACAGAGGCACAGTATTCGTGAACCTGATTTCAGGTCAGTGGATCTGCAAATTTTGCAAGGATGAGCACATTACATTTTTTTTTTATATCTTAGTTTTTTTCTGAATCCTAAATAATATTTAAGACAATAAAAATACTATAGTGCAAGACGAATGACAAATAGTGTGAGCACTGTGGATACCAGAGATTACGCAGAGCCTAATATACACCAAGCCCTGGTCTGAGACTGTATGGCCGAAGCCTATGCGCAGCTGGTTCAGTTGCATGTCGACTGGTGCAGGCCTGGCTTCAGGCTAGACATTCCACCTAGAGCCTAGTATGCAAAGCTAAAGGCCCTTCTCTGCTGCTTTGATGACAAAGAGGCTGGAGCAGGGTCTTGAAGCAGGCAGGGTCTGGTTGCAGGGTCTGGCAGCTGACCCTACAGTCAGAGTTTGCAGCTCACTGCACAGCAGAAGGCCATACATGGCTGTTTTTTGGGCATGGTGCAGGGCACAGGGTCAACCCCTAGAGCCTGCTGTGAATGGGCAAACACACAACTGTTACACAGGGTAACGGGGTTGGGTGTGCAAGAGATTGTGTGTGGCGTGCAAGAACCCCCTACTGTTTACAGCCAGCTGTGCCATAAGCCACGCACAGTGAATTAGGATAAGTGGGGGGGTGGGATCATGCCAACTGTATTCAAAGTGTTGTTGTTGATGATGTCAATATTAAAGTGAAATGTAATGTAACATCACCATTGATGTCATTGATTTTATTTATATCATCTTTAGCATCATGAGAATGGTTGTGAGCACTGCACTTGCCATGCGAAATATGGTTCCCATGGTGTGGGTTGCAACTTTTTGTCTCCTTAGTTAATCATAACTCGCCAACATCCAGAGGAACCACCATTCAGAACACACTCTTGCCATCATGCCCAAGCTATTGTGCAATGAGCTGCTTTTCAGACTCTGGGCATGATGCAGCTTTTGATAGACGTACTCTGTTATTTAGGGGGGTAGATGACATTACCTCGGTCATCCGTCAGATTTAGAGACGACCGCCGGCCCAGCCGTCATCTCTATACATTGAAAGAAACTGCCATCATGAGAGTTCTTTTTAATGTACAAAACATTTGGTGGACTCCCATCGTCAATGTTGATGGGCGTTCACCAAACTTTAAACATTTTTTGGTTTTTTTGTAAACAAACTCCCAAAGCAGAAAACTAAAGACACCCAATAGCATATGAGTTTTCTCAAAGGGAGTAGAGGTCATTTTCTTTTTCCTGTTAAATCCTGGCAATGACAGACAACAACAAAAAAAGATACAACTCTGTTGATGGTAAACTTAAGGTCCACCCAGCTCTATATGAGGTACCAGACTGAGGATTTTAGTGGGCATAGCACTTCCAGCGGTGGCCGGCTCAGGAAAGCGCGGTGAGGCAGGGCAGGGCACTGCAGGGGGGAAGTCGACAGATGACGGAATAGGTGTTATTTATTTATTTAATTATACCTATTCCGTCGTCTGTCAACTTACCACCCCCCCCCTTCCCCCGCCACACCGCGCTTACCTGAGCCGGCCGCCGCTGAGCATGTCATTGTGTTTGCGACGGAGTTCCTTGTCTGGTATTGGGCCCCCTGTTACTCTTTTAGTTATCACTAATGCACTAAGGGATTGTACTTGTCCTTTTTACACACCATAATCACAAAATGAAAAAACCCATAATGTTAAAGCGAAAAAATAAGGAGCTGACTATAACCGAGCACCATATTATAATTAGACGCACATGATCTGGTTTGATATATAATATTATTATTTCACATCAGTTCACCACGTGAGCGCATACACCATTGGTCAGTGAGAGACAGAATACACGGAATGTGGGGATCTGGAGAACGCTAAAGCCAGTCAAAATTAGTTTAAGTTTGGATAAAGATTCTCATATCATCTCCCCACTGTAAAGAATCCAGAAGCAAAGTATGCCTCTACTAAAAATACCAAATATGGAGAAAAAAAAGCAAGATCAACAAATTAGAGGCAGACTGTGCTTCGAAAAAAATAAAATAACTTGATGGCAGGAAAAGAGTGTCTCGAAAGAATGTGACTGCAAATGTCATGCAGGGAGTTTGTATCAAAAACGGAAAAAGAAAAGCAAAGAAAAAAGAAATATCTAAACTTAGAGTGACAGAGAAAATTGTAAAAATCAAAAGCCGAAATTAACGTAATTTTCAGTCAGGTATATTGATTTGAAAGTTGATCTAGTATTCAGCTTCTGTAGTTTCAGTCAATGGAAGCTACATGTTTATGTCAGTAATACCATATAATTTAATAGATTTTTTCCCATGACATCACTTCTTGCCTTTTACCAGATGGTTAAAATGGATGCTCAATGGAAACATTTAAATTGTAAACAGATACACATATGAAGCCATTAAATGTTTAAAGTGTTGCTGCTGAATTGTTTAACAGTGAGGGCTCTTAATTTGTATTCAGAAAAATCCTTGTCACCTGTTACTTGTAGGAAATTAAACTGCCAATATTTTATGCGGCTAGACTCATTTTACTTTATGTTATTGACAACAAAAGCTTAGATTTATTATTTTTCATGCAATAGTGAAAAGGGTGCTGTCGGTGGAAGCACTGAAAGCGCTCTACCCCTATTGTGACATAAAATCAGTGGGCCTTCTTGCCATTGTGCCCATGTCTGTAATATGGCTCAGACGCAATGCAAAAGGGCTTCCCCGTTGTATGAAGTACTCCCTCATACAAACGAGGGAACTACTCCTCATGATCGCACTGGTGCCAATTTTGCACCAGTACAGTCTTATTACAGAGAGGGCATCTGCTGCCCCTTCTGTAATACCAAAGTGCAGCAGGGGTGCAAGAAGTGAGCGGAAAGGGCCAATTTACTCCCTACACTTATTATAATTATGACCCCTGATATTTTATTTCTTGACTGACCTTAGTTGCTCCCTTTTATTTTCTCTTATCGGGTGAATGTAACTGTTCACATAAATTCCATTACATTTACAAATCATAATGCATTGCCATTGTGTTATTGGGCCATTGCTAAATATATCATTTCAAAAATTCCTGGAGCGCTTAAACGAAAGGCACACTTCTATTGAAAGCAGGTGCACAAACAGAAGCATGTGCCACACTTGTAGAAGCGGCTCAGATCGTTAACCAATTTTTAGCCTCCCCTCTACGTAGAAATGTGTCCCTTTGAAGGTTGAATGTCACTATATGGGGCGACAATATCAACCTAAAAATTATCACATCTACTATATTGCCTATCACTATATTGTCAAAGTAAGTATATATTTGTTATTATTACCTGCAGGTCTACTTTCCCAGACAATATAGTGGTAATCAAGTTAATGGATGCAATATTATTGTCAAGCGATATCTTGCATTCAATACAGTGTCACCTATCCACCTTGAATTAACAGCGGTTTGTAAGATTATAATTGTGGGTGCGTGGCTTGGACGCCTAACAAGATGGCCGCATAGGTACGGAGCTCTATGCCGATGACCCTGGCAAGATTTCGTTTCTATTGGAGAATGACACATTTTTCCTCTAATATAGCACGGTCTGGCCTCTAGATGGAGGCGGTGAGCATTTGAAGTTATTCTTTGCTGTTTTCGGCTTATTTTCTACATTTTCGGAGTGAAGAACCGTTTTTTTTCCACATAACAGCTGCCATTTTGTCTTGTCTGCAATGCGCTGAATACATTTTCCAAAAAATGCTGTTTCGCCCAGTGGAAAAACTTGCTCAGCACCATGAGAGTAACAAATGGTTACCTTACTTAACTGGAAGCGGCTTTAGACTTTTTATTTGTGGAATTCCTACGGATGTAATTTATTGTTCCTGCAAATGGCCGCCATTTTGTGTCTGTCCTGACATAGCTTCTTACTTCAAAGAGCACCCAGTTTCTGGATTCTTGGGTAAGCAAATCAGTCTAACACTTGGATTAATCCTTTGCAAAGAAAAGCAAGTCTCTCGTTCTTCCTTACAAGGATCTTCTATCCTTGATCATCTTTACCTCTTAATGCTATCCTATTATTTCCTCATTCCATCTGAGTGACTTTAAGTGACAAACTTATCTGTGTAGATTATTATTTCTATGATAATGCTTCGTCTTTAACATGCATTAACTTTCTTGCAGAATAATATATCCGTGGAATGCTGTTTATGCTAAAATGAGCTTTATGGGTCTCTCAATTTATATTATATAATTTTGCTCTCAAAATATTGTTGTAGGTGATGTGATATTGTATTCTGATTGTTCAGTGTACTTTTTGCTAAACTTTTTCTCCCTGCGTACTACCATCTTTAGTGGAACAGTCTAGCTGGTTTACTCTTTGTATGGGGAGAGTACGTCACTGGAAGCCTCCGCATTACTCTTCTGCCTTCTCACTTGACCGCTGCTATTTCATTTCTTCAAGTAACAAATCTTTATTACCTATGGTGGAAGCAAAAATCCACATGGCAGATTCAACACATGTGGTGATTCTTAAAACTCTTCTTCTGCCAAGACTTTGCCTTCTTCCTCCAGTAAAACCGTCCCCTATATCTATGGAACTCATATTAGAAGAAATACGAGCATTCAAACCTTTAATGGACGATACGAACAAGACACTTCACAGCCTTGAGGTTAAGTGGTCATTTATGGACAAGCGTGTCTCTCACTTACAACAAAAGTTCAGTGATGTTCAAGACTCTGCTTCCACATTTCAGAAGATGCAATGGGAAATAAATTACTTAAAAAGGCATATTGAGGATCTTGAAAATAGAAAATCTGGAGGGCAGTGATCCTCTACAGTTCTTCAAAGCATTTATTCCGAAAGTTCTGGATCTTCCGGATTCTACATCACTCACCATCCAGCGAGCTCATAGAGTGGGTCCCACATCCATTTCTAAATCCAGAGATGTAATAATTTTGTTTTTGGAACATACACACCAACTAAAATTCCTCAGCACTGCAAAATTGAAGAAACAAATAACGTGGTCAACACATAAACTTTATTTCTCTCAAGACTTTGCATAGATTACAGAAGACATGGGTAAACAATTTCTAGATCTTCGTCAACATATAGGGACAACACAACCACGTATGATGATCCTGCAAAATTAAAATCTTTTCTTCATTAATGTAGAGAAGATTCAATGGAATAGTTAAAGTGTTATCTGTTCTCTATATCTATAGAATGTTTGCCCTTTTTGGTATTATTTTTATATTTACCTTTTTTAATTAATATGCTCTTTCCTTCACAGAATCTCTCCATGCCATGATGTATTTCCCCGATGTTATGGCCGTCTGGAGCTCCCCCATGTCCATCTTGTCTGTCGTGGTCTCCCCCACACCCTTCTCTCATAAGGATTCTCTACCCTTAGATATATCTTACAGTCATTGGTTTTATGACTTGTATTGTCTCTTTCTTCACGTTTGTTACTTTCCTCATCTATTTCTTTCCTTTTTTCTTACTTCCTACTTTCCTTCACACTTTCTCCATCTCTTCTTCTTGCATTTTGTATTTTTCAGAAGATTCCTCTTTCTTTTCAAGTTATGTATTTCATATCCTGATCAAATGTTTGTTCATTATAGGCTCTGTTTTATACCACCAATCCCGTATTATTACCATTCAGAGTAATATCTTGGAAGGTTTAAACAACCCAATTAAAAGGCAATCGATGTTTCATTGAACTCCTTCAGAAAACATGTTTAACTGAAATAGAAGGCTTAAAATTAAAAACAAATCGGGTTGGTCATGTATTTTTCTCTCCTGCGGTAGAGATGAAAAACATACTATAATTCTTGTTCATAAGAAACTCAACATTACTACCATTTCTCAATCTGCAAACGCAGGGGGTAGATGGAATGTAGTTGATTTATTAATAGACAGTATTTCTCTTTCAATTTTTTATGTATATGGTCCCCTAGTACTAAAACACTAATTTTAAATTGATATTACAACTCATGAATATTTTTGCAGAATATTTTAATATGGGAGATGATTGCAATCAAATTGCTGATACAATTTTAGTTAGGCTCTCCAAAGTAAAATGTATTCCTTCCAAAATGCACAAAACGTTTTGTTCAGCCATATTGCAAAGAGCTTTGATTGACCCTGAAAATCACTAATCCAACTGCGAGAGAATATACCTTCTTTTCCCAGTACATGGTTCTCAGTCTAGAATTGATTACAGTTTTACTTCCAAATCACTAGCTCAAAACTTGATAAATGCTGAAATCGGTTCTATTTTGATTTCTGCTCACATTCTCAATATTGCTGACTTTGATATATTAGCAATTTGTCCACACCTAAAACAATTAAGATTCAATAATTCCCTTCTTTTAGACCCTATATGCAACTCGCAATTTACAAACTTCATTAATGAATTTTTCACAATCAATGATTCTCGTGACATTCCAAACACATACATTATGTGACTCTTTTTAAGTATTCCGTCCATCAATTGTGTGTCTTTTGCTTTCTCGCCCTAAGTACGCCAGGTATGCCCAGACGTGGGTCCTGGGTGCACTGTGCCACTGGAATCAAGCTATGTTGGCTGAAGAGGGGTGAAACCCCGAAACCGGTCCTAGGATGCTTGTTTCCGGTCCAGGGAGGACCTGGCTTGGCAGTTCGGGCTGGACTGTTCCCATGAGGCACAGGGTCAAGATTGATTTGCATATGGCCAGGTCTAAACTGGGGTGGCATGGTGAGCAAAAGAATCATGGATTTAACCCGGATCTCTTGACGGGGGGTGAATGTTTTGACTTGTTCTGCATTCCGTCTATCAATTGTGTGTCTTTTCTTTTTAAGCTTCAGCAAGAAAATTCATTATGTTCAAAGTTAAAGGAAAAAAGCTGAAATTGCCTCTAAATCCAAATTGGCAGAAAATAAAAAGATGAAGCACACATTCCACCATTCCAAATGTTCTGAATATCTTCAAAACCGTATAAAAGGGAAATTTCTATGTAATAATGTATCCACTGAGCAGGCTTCTTTAATATTACTCAGACAAAATGCTAGATAATATGGAGGTCAAAATAAGACAGGTAACCTTTTACTAATTATTTAAAAGTCAAACAGGAGCGTAAAAAGATTAACTCCATAAGGAACTTACATAACCAAATGTGTATTGAGGATGAAAATATACTGAAAGAATTCTCTACCGTCTATAAATCTTTATATACTCCGGAGTCTTCCCCCTCCAATTCTCGTATCCCCACATACTTCAACTCCATTCCTAAACCTACTTTTCACAACCTGGACTTCTCCTCCTTGGAATCTGATATTACCCTTCAATACATATGCACATTAGTTACAAAACTGAAACCCAATAAATCCCCGGTGCCAGATGGGTTAACATCTGAATTTTATTCTCAATTCTCTACACTTTCATTTCTGTGGCTTCTCAAACTTTATCATTCCTTTGCTCGTTCTCAGGATGCCTCTGGCACTTTTCAAGAAGCTCTTATTTGCTTAATTCCTAAAGAAAGCAAGGACCCCCAACAGTGTAAAAATTATCTTCGCCAATCTGTAGTGAATGTGGATTATAAACTTTTTGCCAAACATTTAGTGCTCAGATTGGATTCTTTACTCCCCGATACGATTAGTACAGAACAGGTTGGCTTTATTAAAGGCGTTTTTTTTTCTGATAATATGAGATGCCTTTTTAATGTTCAGGGAAAAGCTTCCAAACTTTCCTATTTACCAGTTGCCATTGCTTTAGATGCGGAGAAAGCTTTTGATCGAGTTATTTGGCAGTTTATGTTTCAAACTTTTCAGATATTTGGTTTTGGTCCCAACATTTTAAACCTAATTTCTTTATTATATTCCAATCCCAAAGCAACCATATTTACCAATGGTATGACCTCTGAGTACTTTTCTCTACAAAGAAGAGTACACCAAGGCTGTCCCTTGTCCCCTCTTGTATTCATAACAGCCCTGGAACCATTCTTGTTAAGGATTAGACAAAATGAACATACATCTGTTTTTTCTATATAAATTTCCCCCTGAAATTATCTGTGTAGCCTGATGATATTCTCCTTTATCTCTCTAACCCTTCTAATTGTATTCCTGCCTTTCAATCTGAAGTTCACCAGTTTACTAGTGTTTCAAGATATAAACTAAATTTAGATAAATCTGGGATCTTGCCTCTTCACAAATTCTGTCTACGAGAAAGGTTTAAGGATTTGGGTTCTATGTGGAGTCCAACAAAGATTAAATATTTGGGTCTGTGGATTGCCAAATCTATTAACACAACTCTTACAGTAAATTTTGAAGAAGTAATACAAAAACTGGGGAGTTATTGTACTAATTTTTATATTTATTTTTGTATTGATTTTTATCGTGGAGGGTAAGATTAAGTTCTATTTAAATTATGCTCTCTCCATGTCTAATATACCTTATTTCCATGATCCCTGTTCATATATACAAGACAATTCTTATGGAATAATAAACACACTCACATGTTCCTGTTACAGTTAAAACTTCCTAAAAATCGTGGTGGGGTAATTTTTCCCAATTTTTCTAAATTCCATGATGCTTATGTCCCAAACAATCCTCCCATTGGCTTCAGCATAATAGTGATTTACCAAAACCTTTATGTTTTCTCATTGAGTCCTCTTTTATTTCCCCTCCAGGACTAGTTTTCTATCCTATCCCTCTATTGCACACTCATATAAACTTTTAAAACCTGTGCTTTTTCCAAAATCCTTTCACACACTAACTTTATTGGGGGCATATTATCAAGCCAGGCGATAAAATTATCGCCGCTTTAGCGGCAGAAAACTGCCGCTAAAATGGCGATAATGGGCTTGATAATATGCTCTATGGAATTCCAATTGAAGCCCATGTTAAATGTGAAGGATGTCTAACATGGGCTGCAATTGGAATTCCATAGAGCATATTATCAAGCCCATTATCGCCGTTTTAGCGGCAGTTTTCTGCCGCTAAAGCGGCGATTATTTTATCGCCTGGCTTGATAATATGCCCCTAAATTCCTCCCGATGGAGCAATAAACATCTCAAAATAAGTGATAGAGTCTTCTTTTGGAAAACATGAAGGGATAAAGGTGTTAAGTTTATTAATCAATTAATTTTTAATGATAATTGCCTTCTATTTTCCTCGATCCAGACTCTTGTTAAGTTTCCCCAATCATTTTGTCATAAATACACGTAGTTAGTCCACCATATTCAAGATTCCATTTCACCGCTACACGACAACATCTCATCTCAGTATGAACGTATTTTACTTAATTTATTAACACATAATTCTAAACCTCTTTTTATATACAAGCTCCTTATCTCATGTTCCAATATTAGAACCAAATCTCCTCTAGAATTACAATGGGAAAATGAGTTGCTTGTGCAGTGGTCCACCCAATGTTGGGATAAGATCTGGTCTAAATTGCATACTGTGTCAAGAGCAGCAAATGTTACCTAAACAATGTTTGTTATCTGCAATAGATTTTTTGTTACTCATATCCTCCTATCTGAAATTAAGGTCACTACACATAATAATTGCTGGTCCTGCATTGCACCTCAGTGTGATTTGTTGCATATGTTATTTCTTTGCCCTCACATTGCTGCTTTTTCGCCACAGGTTTGGGATCAGCTTACTAAGATTTTTTAACATTTACATCACATATACTATACATAATGTATTCTTGGGAAGCCTGTCCCAAGTTTGCTCTCACGTAACATGCCTACCTCACCTACTAGACACATTGATAACTATAGCCTTTCAGCAAATAACCTCTAATTGGAAAAAACAACATAAGTTTCTTATAAAAGCCTGGTGGTATGCTGTTTGCTTCAACCATCAATTGGATAGGGTTTATGTACACCCAATTTAATTAGCTCTTAAGAGAGAATGGATATGGCTACCTGTAACACTGTTTCTTGATAATGCAAGCTACAATAGTAAATCAGATGATATTTTTGTTAAAGAGGTTCCGAAACCTCCCTGAATTATTCATTATTTTTTGCTAAACCTATGCTTTAATAGGATTAGTAGTGCTTATTTATAGTTCTCACACTGTCTTGCTTTATAATCTCCCATTTCAGACCTTTATCCAGCTTTATATTTTCCTTCTCTTTTATCTCTACTCTTTCTTTCTATCTCTTACTTGCAATGCTTTATTGAAACTTTAACCCACTCATTTTTCATCTTGCGTCTTTCTTTTTTGTTCATACGGATGTAACATGCACCATTATTGTATTATCTGTTGTATGTTCAATAGCATTATGTTACTGTGCTATTATTTATGATCATCCTTTCAAGAAAACATGCTTAAACTAAACAAAAAATGATAATTATTGCTACATATCAAGATCTTTTACCTATGTGAGCCTACAACTTCCTTAAACTTCCTTCAATCCACCATATTCTAACTGGAATAAGGAAAAATTTCTGAAAAGTCTAATTATGAATTATGCTTTTCGTGCAAGTGAGAGAAAAATATTTTAAACTTAAGTTTTAACATTTCTTTCAAAACAGCATTTGACATTGAAATGATACATGCTCGCAGTAGTCATATTTGTGTTTTTAGAACAAATCTGAAAACCTTAAATTTAGTTTTTTAAATAAGAGTTCTAGCATATTCATTGTGAGTCAAAGCAAACAAATAGAGCAATTTAAGAGAGAGGATTGACTGGCACAGACAACGTTAGCCAAAGCAATGTGGGAAATCATACATTGAGTTATCAAAGTAATTAAAAGAATGGAATGGCACACATTTAAGAGAGCTGCTGAGTTGGGCCTGATGGGTCATACAGGTTGGTGGGACTCAACTTTCACAGATTCATTGTATTTAAGATGATACCACATGTATGGGATCTAACTGTGATGCAGATCTCTGGTTGTTGCACTGGCATAGTCAGAGGACAAATTCAGTGAATGAACAGAGTTCTCTTATCAAGCGTGGCTCTCAAATTACTTCTAGGATTGTGGCTAATCTCCTCACTGCTCAGTGCCAGCTCTGCATGAAGGCAATGCAGCCTGCACCTCCTATAGCTTCTTACTCTCTAACTAACATGTCAGGTAAGCCATCTCATGATGTTAAACAATAAATCCCTTCCTATTGGCACTACTCTTGGCCATTTTAGTCATTCAAATTTACAGGGCACAATTCAGGAGCTATAGAAGAAATACTCACCTTCAAAGGATGTATCTGTGTAAAAATGTTACAATGGATTTAGCTTGCAACTTCTTCCTGATTCCACATATTACTTTGACACAGTTCTCTTTGTTTTGTGGCACTCCATAAACTGCCAACAAGGGGCTGTCACAAACACATGATTTGGGCCGTAATGCATGCCTGAATTACTTGTAACTCCGTGGAAAGGAGCACAAAGAAACTAGGAAGGTGTTGTAAATCTTAATATATTTTAAAAAACGTAGATTAAAGAGAGTGGAATAGAATGGCAACCACAAAGTTGAGCATACTTGAATTGAGATATAGGGCATTTAATTTAAAATGTGTTTTTCATAAACCTAACACCACTCCTAGACAAGGTTTTATAAAGAGCTGTCCAACTGTAAGCATTTATTCACAATTACATCAGGCTTGGAATGATACTTGAGAGTCATTTCGATGGAGCTGATTGAACTTTGCAATATGTATAATAGCATTCAGGGTTTTAAAATGTGATCTACTCAAATTGCTGTTCTACTGAATGAGTGAAAGATTCCTGAATTTGCCATATTCAACTCTCATTTCACCACTAAACTATTTAATAATTTTTCCTTTACTTCACTCCACACAGAGAAGGGGACTGAGACTGCTGGGGGTTCACCTCAACTTTACTTAAGCCCTCATTAAGAGTGGACCAGCCTAATACCCAATATTCCCTCTTGAATTATCAATTACACATGGTGGGGCTCTGTGAATTCAGGTTGGGGTGGGGAAAATGGGTATCCTTAGATTTGGAAGAATAACATGCAAGAATCACTCTTTCCTGCATAATTGTTCCCTGTCAATTTACCTGGAGATTTTGACTTTGCTTTTTTGCAGCAGGTGAAATCTCCAAGTGAAATATTCCCAATTTGTGGTGTTTTTGCATAACTAATTCAAATGGAAATAACTCCAGTTATCAGACCTGTCAGAATTAACAGGCCACTCCTAATAAGCTCATCTTTCAAGTTACATCACCCTTATTCCGTGCCCTACGAGAATTTTCAAAAGGATCACGGCAAGTGATTTTAATTTCTTTATAACCTTCCGTTCCAATGCTCTTGACCGAGGCTTGTGTTTTTCCAACCCTTTATGGTTAGATGTTAGACAAACTCTTTTTCCTCACAACTTTCTGTCTTTTCATTTATATATTGGTGATGTTTTGCACACAACCTGCAAACCATCCCCCTTCCTCCTTTTGTCCCATTACATAAACAAAGTCAACTGATTGGGCCACATTTGACGTGTGAAACATATTATTACTCTGTGACCACTTTCAATGACCCATTGATTCATCTATCTATGATATGGAGAGAACATTCAGCAATTATGTACCTTTTGCCTTATCACTTTAGTAGAGATGAGTGTTTGGGCCATACGTGGCGTACGAGACAGTAGATCACTTCGTGACAACACAATAATGTTTTTTACTCCTTCCTTCTTTTCATTTCTCCTCTTTGAACTTATAACAGATTGGAACTTACATATATACGAAGAGTAATCCTTTGATTATTTACACATTTTTCTACTTATTTGGCCTAATAAACAGACTAGAACTTATCATCATTTGAACAGGGGTGTTACTCTAATTTTACCGATGGGATCACACCCAGTTTTTCCCTTACGGGATCTTGAGATAGTTTACTTTAAAATTACTTCTTAACTCATAACTCACTTTTGTTTATCTGGCATGCATTACCATATAGTACCATAGCAATACTAAGTAATGCCTTATTGCAGCACCATAAGATTGACTTGTTGTGTGTGAACTTGTCACTGTACTTCCTTGTCACATGGGCTATTACTAAGAAATCGCATATTGAATTAAATATCCTCTGAAGAATATTCTCTATTTTCAAGCATATGATTTATCAGATGATGAGCATTGATAAGTGTTCATTTTTTTATTTTATTTTCCTTTTATTTTCCCTTTCTTTCTCCAATTTCTCTTTTGTTGTCTCTCTAATTCCCTGCATTCCCCCAACTTTAAATATATTTTTTATTTAGCTTATGATCCTTATGTATATATTTGTTTGATATTAAATGTTGTGCAACTTATATTTATTTAAATGTTATCTTTATCAGGATTCAATTATGAATATTATACATATAGTTTGGACATTGCACTACCTTAATGACATGTTTATGATGTACAAATCAGCCTTTGAAAAGCAAAAGGTGTGCCAGCCATATGGGTGAAACAGGTGTCGGCTGTTCCTTTACCTTTTTCACCTGGTTTAAAATAAACATAGAATTATACATACAACCTCTGGATATCTGGACATACATTCCAAGAACCGAATCATAATTGGCAATACCTGTCTTTTTCTACAAGATATTTTCTTGGTTTAAGGTATGGAAATATTTTTACCACAGATATTTTATCATCACTCACAAAAGCACAACTTTACTACTTAAATATGTCAACTGATGTAGCTGAGCGGATGGGTCAGCATCTGTGCGGCCTTAAAGGAGACTCAGTCAATACTGAACAACGAAAGCTCTTTGGTGCCCATCAACAGGAAATTACCTTTACAGCACAGGCTGAGCATTGCATATAGTTTTCCCAAAAGTGTAACAACGCAAGCCTGAACCACGCTTCTGCCTTAACCACTCAGATGCGTGGTTAAGGCAGATAGCGGTCAAGTGTCCGGATGGGTGGAAAGAGGAAGAGGAAGCGTCTGGTCCTGGGGTTGGGGGGGAGTTTTTAGGGGTGGGGGTTGGTTTTACGACTCAGAGTGGGGGGTCAGGGTAGTTTTTAAAGGAGGACAGGGTTTTAAGCCTCAATGCGGGGGAATGGGTAGGGGTCATTTTAAGGGCAGCGCGGGGGTATGATTAGGGCTCAGGGCAGGGGTTTGGGTAGTTTTTGATAGTGGCAGGGTTTTGGGCCTCAGGGCGGGGGGAGGGAAAGGGGTAGTTTTAAGGGCAGGGCGGATCGGTTTTTAGGGCTCAGGGTGTGGGGTTGGGTAAGGCGATAGAAGTTTAGGGCTTAGGGTGGGGAGAGTGGTAATTTACCACGCATATCCCTTTAGCAAACATGCAAAGGCATGCATGGTAAAGGCGTGCATGGTAAATGCGTGCATGGTAAAAGAATGTGTGGTTAAGACGCATTTGTTTTTGGGACCGCTTTGTAGAGGCACCTGTGGTTCAGACATACAACCACCATCAATGTGTTGTATCCCAAGTGAGCTGGATTTAAACTTCCGACGCCTAACTTAAACATTTAGAAGCGGGATTGTAAAACAAAAACGTATATTCACAATCAGAATAATCAACATTGTCACATGAATCACTAAACTGTAACCTTGCAATACACCATGCCTGGAAAAACAGCCCATCTGCCAAAGGTGATAAATGTTTTCTCATGAACAGTTTAAAAACATTTCAATAAACAAAATGCTTCATTTTCTCTATACTCCCTGGTGCTTATCCCATATATACTTTATACAGTGAGTGAATACTAGTATCAGAAGTTTAGATTTAAAAACAAAAACTCACACTGGATCCAGAGGCGTGACACAAGCTCCAGCTGCTCCGTCACTGCATGCCAGAACTGGTGGTAGAGCACGCACATACTTGCTTACACTTGCTAAACTTAAAAGTACTTGTCACAGTGATAAAATAATAACCACAGACTCGGAAATTAAGTTAAAATGAGCCATGGTTGCTTTTATCTTCAAAATGATTAAGCTAGGGACTGCTAAACCCACTATATCCGACCACCATATCAACGATCCCATATGCCATTGAATAACGGCTAAACAAGAGGCTTCTGACTGGAGCCATCTTACTGCCGAGACCGCGATGTGCTGTGCGTAGGAGTGTAAGATTAGCACTCCTCCCTCTTCTGTTGGAAGTCGGAACACTAACGGCATGCTGACATCACCAGGTGGACAAAAGCATACGGCTGTTGATCATCTGGCCCATTGAAACTCAAAGTACAGCCCAGGGCTGCTTGCGGCCCTCTTGATCTTTCCATGTGGCAACCCCTGGTGTACAGCAGCACAAACTGCTGTTTACATGCTGAGCACTAATATTCAGAAAAAAATGTTAAATAAACGGGCAAGCGGTATTTGCAAGTTAACTGACGTTATGAAGTAACTAAGGTGTCCTGCACCACTTTATGATCACCTTTATTTTTAAAGACATCTTGCAACAAATGTGTAAAAATAGGATGATGTTTCTTCAAAATTCAAAAAAGTGTATTTCATTAACATGCAGAAGTGTTTTGCCATAGGACTGCATTAAGAAGTTTTTTCTAAGTGATAGTTTTGAAACATGAATCTGATAGAGACTACTAGCCGCAGATTCCTTAACGTAGAATTATCCCAAGGCATGAGACTGGATCCGGAAAACTTTCTTGCCCAGCATCTATGCGGGCCGGGTGCGGTACCTCGCGACTCCACCCCGATGTCCTCCGCGGGCGTGACGTCAGCGAGGTCACATAAGCCCCACCCCGGCCCGCTGATGTCAGTTTTCATCTTTTCCGGGTGCAACGCGGATCCGGATCGTGTTCCTGGCATGTTTCAGGCCTTCTTTTTTCGCTTTCAGCGTTTTCTTGAGAACAGTGTGCAAATGCCTTTGGGCTTCAAGACGTGCTCGTCTTGCGCGTGGCAGATGTCGGTGATGGATCCTCACCCCATCTGTATGTGGTGTTTGGGGGTGCACCACGACTCCACGGACTGCGAGGCATGTCAGCACATGAAGCCGAATTCCCGGCGGGAGCGCCGGATGAAACTCCTTTCGGCACGCATGTCCAGGTTGGCGGCGTCACCGCACCCGTCCCCGCCCCCTGCGGAAGGCTTCAAGAACTGCCGCTTCCGTCTCCGACATCGTCCCTCTCCCAGGCCGCAAGGGCGTCGCTCACCTGTTGGTAAGTGTCGCAGTTTGTCCCCGAGGCCAGGTCCCTGGCCTGTTGGGGGCGTGGGTTCTCCGCGGGTGGTGCGGCCCTGCGCGTCGCCACCCTATCCGCCGTTCTCCGGCACAGGGGGACCAGAGCCCAGATGGAGGCCTATGCGGCGGCCTTGCAGGCCTCTTTGGCTCTTCCCTCTTCTCCTTCTCTTCCTGGGACGTCTGCGGATCCCATGCCGCGTGCGGAGACTTCTGCGGTGTCGCCGGCGGCTCCGGCACCGACAGGTTCGACTCCAGATTCTGGAGATGTGGTGCCGTCGGGATGCGGCCCTTCGGGGTTCCCTCCTTCGAACCACGGCACCTCTGCCTCGCTGCAAACCCCCGCGGGGGTCCCTGTGGTGTCGCGGGAGGTTGCCGGGGCTGGGGGCATGTCCTTGAGTTCCCCTCAGTCCCCTGGGCAGGCGGCGGCCTTGTCCGAGGCCGAGATGATGTTGCTCAGGTGCCGGCGGCTGCTGGCCCTGACGGCACCGTAGGGCTCCCCTCGTCCCTCCACGCACGCGGCTGCCTCATCGGAGGTCGAGTTGACGCCTTTTCGGCGCCGTTCCTCAGCTGCCCCAGCTCCGACCCAGCCCCGGTCTCCCACGCCATGCCTTGTGGCGAAGGTCGTTCCGGCGTCCCCTTGGGCACCGGTCGACGTTGACCTGACACCGGTGACAGACTCTACGGCACCGTGCCGGCGTCGGGTCGTTGATTCTTCTTCGGATGCCCCCTCTTTTCCAGAGGTTCAGCAGCTGTTTGTTTCATCTTCTCTGGAGATGGGTCGCCGCGTCGTGGCTTTTTCCCCGGCGTCTTCCAAGGACGGCACCTCAGGTTCCCCATTCATCGGTCCTTTCCTTCCTCCAGCTGGGCTGGGGGGACGGCCGCCTTAGCTTGCAGCTGTCACTCACGGAGGAACTGCTTTCCCTGCCGTGGGGCCCTACGGAGGCGAGTGCTGTCTTCGCTCGGGCTGTTTCCACGGCTGCAGGAATCTTGCGCATGGGCGATCCAGCGGCCCCTTTCCCCACGGATCATCTGCTGGAGGTTCTCCATCAGGGCTCTGGTGGTCGGGAGCTGCTTCTTCCCTTCAAGGCTTCACTCCACACTTCTATTTTGGGGGCCAGGGGGCATCCCATCCTGCCACGGGGGACCCGGTGACCCAGCCACTTCTGCACCGCCAACGTCCTGCTCCGCATGATCCTGTCTGTCTTTCCCTCCACCCTTCTACCAGGGGCTCTATTTTACAGACTACCTTTCCCTCCCTGCCATCGGTGTTGTCTCCCCGGTCACGGGAGGCCCGCTGGTTAGATTCCTGGGGGCGCAATATCTTCGCCTCCTCCAGTGCTGCTTTGCGGGTCCTTAACACTCTTTGTGTATTGGCTAGAGCCACTTCTTGCTTATGGGATTCGGCGGAGTCCCTTATGTCTTTCGCTTCTCAGGAGGGTGCCTGTGTTGATCTGCGGCACCATGTGTTGGATGGCCGGGAGCTGGCGGCATTTATTCTTCACTCGGCTCTGGACGTTTCGGAGGTGCTTGGTCGTACCATGGCTTCTTTGGTGGCCCTTCGTCGCCATGCCTGGCTACGGGATAGTGTATTCCCTGAGAATGTTAGAGAACGGCCGGTTGACCGTCCCTTTGATGGCGCTCTTTTGTTCCACGCCCCTGCGGATTCTGCCATTCAGAGGTTTCTTGCGGGGCTTCGCCCTCCTCCTCCTCCTCCTCCCCCTCAGTGACCTGGATGTCGGTCTGTGTTTTGGGAGGTTTCCTCCCCTTGTTTTCCTGGGGCCTTGTAACGAGTAGCCCCGGTTAATTGTTCTGTGTGGTTGATGTGCCTTAGGGTCCTTTTTGTTGGGCCCTTAATGCTGTTAGCTGCTGGTCCGCTCCTTTTTGACTTGTGGTTTTGGCTGTTGGTAAGACCGGTACGGCCTGGGATTAGGCCTTCCGTGTCTTCTTTCTTGGCTGCTTGGTAAGCCATCAGCGGATTTCTCTGCAGGTCTTTCTGTTTTGTCCTCTGCTGCGGAAATTTGTTCCTAAGAGGTGTTCCCATGGTTCTTGGGACGTAACCTACCCTATGTGGGGTACTTGTAGCTATTACATAGCTCTGTCATGTGCTGGGGAGGTGTGGTCACCCTTTTCGGGCTCCTTGCTCTCCGTGGCGTCACGGTATGTCGCGGGTGCGATCTTCTTGCCAATTGTCTTGGAGCAGCTTGCGGTGGGTCCGTCCTTCTCCTTGTTGCTACGTCGCTCGGCCAGTCTGGCCTGCTGTCTGCGGCATTGTGTTGTGGCGGTTCGGCACTTTTGTCCTGTGGGTTGGCTTTCTTGGCCTCTGTGTTCTGGTGGCCGGCTTAGGGCCGTCCTCCATCTCTCTTTCTCTCCTGCCAGTTCCTCCACTTCGTCGTGGGTCAGTGTGTGTGTGTTCCTGGTCCGGCCCCTCCCCTGAGGTGTGTCCTGGCCCTCCCTGGCCTCTGCCTTCGGCGGCCGTCTGCCTTGTCCTGGGTGCGCAGTTCTGTAGTGGTGCCTGTTGCTGGCTGCGCCTGCCCATGCAGGGCTTCTTGTTTTACTCCACCATTGTGATCTTGATGTGTTCCCTTGCGCCCCTGCCTCTGGTTCCGCTGGGGCTTTGCGCACTGGTGCTTTCTTCTTCCGCCTGTACTGTTGGCGGTAGAGCTGTTCTGGCCTTACCCGCTGCTTGCGGCCACGGTGTATTCAGCCCTTTTCTCTCTCTGTGCATGTGTTTCTTACGGTGGGCTCTGCCTCTGGTCTACCTCTTCTCACTGGGTATGAGGTGGCCCTTGTGTTCTTTGAGGTTTTTAGAGTGCTGTCTGCCCCTGCGGGGTGTTGGGCGCTCTCCCTTGGTTGGGCTTAGGATATCCTGGCCTTTTCCTTCTTGTTCTTGTGCCATGTCCCCTACTGGGGCCCTGGTCTCTCCTGGTGTGGAGGCTCTCTCGCAGGCCCTCCTCCCTTCTGGGTATGGCTAGGGTATTTATTCTACGTTAAGGAATCTGCGGCTAGTAGTCTCTATCAGATGTACAAGTTACTTACCTTCGGTAACGATGTATCTGGTAGAGACGATTCTAGCTGCAGATTCCTTCACGACCCGCCCTACCTCCCCGTTCTGCGAGGACCCTCAGCTTGGTTTTCTGCACTCTCCTCCCTCTGGGTGGCTTGTCTTCTGTGGGGGTCCTTTCGTTTTCTGTCTGTCGGGCCTCCCTCCAGCTGGGTTCTCTCCAGTGTAGGGGCCTGCTTTTGCTCTTTTTCCCTTTGTTGTTACAATTTCTGATCCCCTGGCGGTCTTCTACACTGGGGGTTCTTTTGCCTGTCCTTGGCCTCCTACTCCTTTCAGAGGCTCTGGCCCTCCTTGACTGTGTAGTCTGGGGGTGGATTGCTGTTGCTCCTCTGTTCCGGGCTTGTGGCCCTTTGCTGTGTGGTCTGTGGTTGCAGTCTCTCTCTGTCTTTCTCTTACGGCTCTTTCCACTGCTTATGCCTCCAGCCTGGCTATCGCCTTGGCTTGCACGGTGGTTCCACGGAGGGGTGCTTTACGCTTTCCCTGCTGTGGCTTTACTGATGTGGCCTTCTGGTACTTTGGTGCTCACTGGTGCTATCGCCTGGCTTGCACAGTTGTTCCTCAGAGGTGGTCTGCTCTTTTCCTGCTTTGGCTTTCCTGTTGTAGCCTCCTGGCGCCTCCTCACCTTTTGTCTCTCTCCTTTTATTCCTTTGGTTTTTTCGCACACTGTTCCCATGCTCTCCTCAGTTTTGTTGTGATGGCTCCGCGTTGTGGCGCGGAAAAGTTCTCCGAAGCAAATTGATGCCGGGGTGGGGCTTATGTGACCTCGCTGACGTCACGCCCGCGGAGGACGTCGGGGTGGAGTCGCGAGGTACCGCCCCCCGGCGCACAGAGATGCTGGGCAAGAAAATTTTCCGGGTCCAGTCTCACGCCTGGGGATAATTCTACTTTAAGGAATCTGCGGCTGGAATCATCCCTACCAGATACATCGTTACCGAAGGTAAGTAACTTGTACATTTAGAAACATTCATGCTTCCCAACCCCACCTTGACAACAATCCTAATAGTGAACTAATGTGCAAGTCAGTTATCATGTGCACCCTCTGGGTGGCCTAGGTTGCTAATATACGTGGACAATATTATAATCGAACAAAGGAGGTTTTGTACAGCACACATTCTGATCTTATGCATTTCGAGGACCTCTTATATGCCTTAATGAAGAAAAAGGAGGCATAGTGAAAAAAAAATTGCCTATGATCACACAGTTTGGTCAAGGGAAAAGCCGGGATTGATCCCAGGTTTTCTGCTGTGACATTGTGCATTTCAGCCACTAGATGTACAGGCTTTGCTTCCCCTACAACCACCTTACACCATCCCTGACCCACCTGGACGCCCTACCGCCACCCTGCTGGCATCAGTGGGCCCTGGGTCCCACCACAGACCATACTTTGTGGCCACTGGGCAAATGTTTACGAATACCCATGGTCTGACCAGTACCACCGCTCACACACAATACCTCCATGCATGCTTTCAGGCTCGCATTGTTGTCATAAAAATTCCCCACCCACTTAAATTATTTTTAAATTGTTGCCCCTCTGCTTTTATCATTTTAGTCAGAATTTTAGAGACGTATATTTTCTGTAAAACGCTGGAGTTTCTCTGCTGTGCAATACCACGACTCAATTTTTTTAAATTATAGTTTTCTTACGAATTACCTAAATAATATGGGGTCAGTACTAGCAAAGATGTTTGCGAGAGGAAACCTAGGGCTGGAAATCTCATCGACACAAAAGTAATATTTAATATTGATTACCTCCGTTGGGAAATCACAGCACGATTTTTGTGAGCATTGCTACAGTATTATGTACTTCAGGGGCTTCCGTATGGCGAATCCTTTCCTCAGTGCGTTTCTTTGGAAGGGTGTTTATCTAACTGGATCTGTTACCCAGAATAACAATTACCAGGGTCTTTAATTTTCATTAGAATATGTGTCATGGGCATTGGATGATGGTTCGACTAAACTTTATGGTTGTTTTTCACACGACCAGTCAGGAACCAGGTGTGATGCAGATGGTACAGTGGTTTGTCGGTCTTGTGTGCGTAGCGCTTTCTTTGTGTATATTTTGGCACGGTTACTGTTATATCCAGGAAGCTGATAGTAATAGTAGAAAGCTAAATTGTGCATTAAAATGAAGTGGTGGAAATTGTTAAAATCCGTCTACTGTTGTCCCGCTGATTGTTCAGTTCCTGTCCAAATAATACTAGGTTTTTCTTTGGTATGAATCATGCGGCTGGCTGGGGAAATACTCGCATGCTGTGGTTACACCAGAGCAGCAGGGGTTTTGTCTCTGACTCGTACGAGGATCGTAAAGAAAACTGTTGCTTTTGTGCGTGACTACAATTAGTGATCTTTTGTTATTTCGAGCACTGCTTTGTGTCCTTATTGCAGGATTGTTTGCAAATGGTGAGGTCACCACCTTTAAGTATTTTGACGGATGAGGCACAGAAATGAATTATGCAAGCAGGACGTCGATTCACTAAAATGTCAAGGGTGGCCCTTTGACCTGTGGTGACGTCGCAGGAAGTGGCATTGCACACATTTGGGCCCAATGCATTACAGAAAGTGATGTCATGTGATCTTTGGATCTATTCACATCACAGGAAGCGACGTCACTGTAGTAAAATAAATTCAAAGGGGCATATTTACAAGCCTCTTGCGCCACTTTTGCGTCCCTTTTCCCATGTTAAATGAGACGCAAAAGTGTCGCAAGGGGCTTGTAAATCTGCCCCAAAATGTTCAGTGTTAATAACATTAGAGAAAAGCTGCTTAACCAGACCTGTATATTTTTGTTGCCAGACAGGAACCTTCGGTCATCAGGTTAAGAAAACATTACCTATTGGTGTCTTCTTTTATATCAAAATGCTAAGAAAATCTTTCTTTTTTGTCCCATGGATATCGAAAGTGGTTCCCTCAATTCCTAATTTTGTCAAGAATCGATTACTGTAGTAGCCTTTACCGTCATTTCAAAAATCCATATCACAAAGCTACAGATATTCCAAAATTTAACAATCGTCTCTTTGGGCTCAGGAGACAAGCTCATGCATCAGTTCAAGGATGGAATCTCTAATATAAACTCCATCACCTTACAGAACATGTTGTTCAATTCTCTCTGCTTCGTTCATCAAGCAGTTTACAAAAGAGGAGAGGCCTTCTCTATCTGCAGGAGAAACTTTACAGATACATGTCAAGTCGTCCAGAGCCCATAACCTGACAATCCAGAGAATCTAGCCATGCTGTGGAGGACATGTTTTCAGATATTTAGTGGCCAACATTGAAATGCTCTCCCTCGTAATCTGAAGGAAATTACTGGTCATCTACTATTGAGGAAAGCCATAAAAATACATTTTTGAATAATCAGGTGGGAACGATGTGTTGCATTATTCTTTAGATATAGCACCAGTGCTCTTTTTGAGTAGAAGTTTTACTTTATAAATGTATAAACATAACATAACACAATTAGACTGCAACCACGTTTCAGAGATGCAACCATCACATATCCAGCAGTAGCCATGAAATGCCACTAATTCTAACCCCAGGAAACACCTAAAATATCAGGTACAGCCCGAAATGCCCAACTACGAATTAAATTGGAAAATATTGATAAAAAGATACCATGGACATTGCCACCATTTTGAAATGGATTTTTCTTTATTACACTTATTACTCTTACAACTAGATTTCACAGAAGCTGGATAGATATTCTAAGCCTTTTGGAATGCATCCTTTAAGAAATGTTACTCTGGCCACTATACCGAAAGTCCACAGATTTTCTCCAAACCCTTAACAACCTGAACAAGCAACCCATTGAATGATCTTAACTAAGGGGCTTATTACGAGTACGGTGGTCCATAGGACTGCCATAGTCGCAGTGGTGGTATGGCCACCACCACACTGCAGGCCAGTCCACAGTATTCAGAATGTGGCGGTCGGACAGCCACAGGACTGCTGAGTCCGCAGGGCATCCAGGATACCATGGCGGTCAGGCAGCGGTCAGGAGCAGGAAGATGCTGGCTGTGCCACTGGAACACCACCGAACATACTCTAAATTCCCTGTCCACCGCCCTTTTCATGGCGATGAGCCCATCATGAAAAGGGTGGCGGAGAGGCAAATAAGTGGTCCCTAACAGGGCCACTTGGCCTGCATCTCCTGGGCATGGGAGTGCATGCAGGGGCACATTTTGTGCCCCCTTGGAATTGCACCCCTGTTTGTGCACGGTGTGGCATGCAGTGCCACACCCTGCAGGAAAGTACTGCAGATACTATCACAGCAGGGGTCTGCATGTTAGTCTCTCTTATGAGCCTAATAGACCACCACCGAGAGACCATCTCAGCACCATCCGCCCGACCAGGATTACACTCATAATCCCGGTGCGAGGGCGCACCACGGCTTTGGAGGTACTCCAGCAGATGGCCCAGTGGCGGTGCTGCTGTAGGACCGCCAAAGCTGTAATAAGGCCCTCAGTCTTAGACGTAGACCTCACCCAGAGATGACCCAATACGAGCCACGAGCAGCGTACAGAGAGACCTTCTTTAAAGCTCGATCTACTGTCAGGCACTATGTGGTGGAAGTATCATGAAATAAGCACACTCAGCTACTGAGCGTCACTAAAGACTGGAGTTTACTTCAAAGACTTCCACTCACAGCGAGTTCCGTACATCTCATTGCAGATGCACAAAGTGAGAGCAAATAAAGGCAACACAAATTCATCCGGACTAAGAACTATTTTACATTGTCTGCCCAGCCAGCACCCTTGGATGGCAAATCTGGCCCAATGGATACCCGCGACAGCAGTATCTGGACACGACTGATGGGGGCGGCAGTCAGGGCGCGGCTGCATGGGATGAAGTACCTGAAGGTTTGACACACAATGTGCTCTCACATCATCTAAAACAGCAAAGACACCACGCACTCGTGGGCTGACTCCTGGAAACACTGAAGGAGAAACTCCCAGCAAACAAAGACAACTTTAGCTTGAGGTTGATACAAAAATAAATAACACATGTGAGCATGCATTTATTGTGCCAAAAGGATGTTATTCTGTACATTATTAGAATACCACTAACACCTTTCAAAAAGGCACTCAAAAACAATTCTTTCCAATTAAATACATAGATATTGCGCTAAAGAAAATACTGAAATATTTATAAACGTGGCACCAATATTAATAGGGAAATCATTTGACAGAAACCAGACTTTTAAAAAATAAACAGAAGGTCCATTATAACGGGTGCATTTTGTGGCAAGGAATACTGGGTAAAATAAGAAAGTGTAGACCACTGCAATAACTGAAAATTCAAACTTAACATTTTACAACATAACACAGGCAACACAAGCAGCAGGTGACATGCAGAGTAAGAAGACTTCATGGGGGACATAACCTGTCCACAGCAGCACCTGTCCTTTATAGCACCCTAGCACTTGCACTCTTCCTCTGTTGAATCAGTGTCTGCTCCATTTCAAATTGGTGCATTCATGCAGGGATCATAAATTGAAGGCACTGTTGCATCCATGACTTCTCGGCCAACTGGGTGCTCGAAAGCAGATACTGAAGGAGTCGGAGATACAGGGTCCCGGCTTCACTCACAAAATATATACCCAAGCAGCTATGCAATCCCCAAACCCATATTTACAGTCAGTCAAAAAAACTTTATTTCGGCTATACAACCATAAAAGCACAAGTAATTATAACATTACATACTTTGCAATATATTATAATACACAATGATAAAAGGCTAAAAAGGTTGTGCAAAATACCATTGGCAGAATCAGGGATAAAATGCTACAGTTTTGTAATAATGTATTCTGGCTCCACTACTACACATCGCACTATAGTTGAGATCCTTATGTTGCAACTAAAACCCAATTGTCTTATAAACAGAACTTTAAAAACAATTAAAAACAATTGGGGTATAAGGGATTTTTTATTTTTTTATTTGTTTAAAAAAAAAAAAACTTAAAAAAAAAAAAAACACATCACCCTAGATGAAAATATGTACAGGTTTGATTCAACAGCACATCTAACAAGAGAACACAGTTAAACTATTTTCCGACTCTTTTCCCTTTATAATGCCTCTGCGTATGCACCACATTGCAAATCAAAATTTCGAGGTAGCAGCTACAAATAGTGGATGTGTCTCATATTTTAGTAGCCTGAAAACCTCGGTGTAGTTTCCAATCCCCAGGTTTCTGCAAAGTTGGAGGACCCACTTAGACCTAGACCTTCTATAGGCCGGACAGAAGAGTATAACATGAAGTTCTGTTTCATCTGACAAAGTACACCCAGGGCAGTCTTGTGTAATACCTCCCTTCCATTTGTTTGTAAACGCACGGAGCGGGAGCGTCCCGTGTCTAAATTGTAAAAACAATTTCTTTGCCATAAATGGTTGAATGCTGTCCAGGGCCAACTCCAGCCCTCCTCCCCACTCTTTGGAACAAGCTACCTAGCCAACTCCGCGCGGAAATCCGCCTTCTTCCCTTCAGAAAACAATTAAAAACCATCTTGTTCACAGAAGCCTGGGCCTAATCGTCACTGTACTGCCTGGACTCAACGCTACTCTTCTTATAGCGCTTAGAGACCTTTTTGGTATTAAGCGCTCAACAAATCCAAATTAACATTAACATTAACATTAACATTGTTGTTTAACGTCCACGAACCTTGATGTCAGGCAGCATGAATTTATGCTCTGGGACAAAAGAACAAATTTGTGTGCTTTAAAAGCAAGGAGTAAGGACTTTTTAGAGATCGAGGGGCAGGTTTCTTCCGGGGTTAGCCGTATGTTTGCCATCCCCAGTATGTACTGCTGATGTGGGACAGCCATGGTAGATTCCCTGTTCCCAAAATATACATAACATCCTTCAACTCCTCCCTATAAAATTCGAACTCAGGCGTGCTCCATAAGCGACGCCAAAATAAAAGTGGGCGATCGGCAATTAAATCGGCAATATGTCGAATACCCACATCCATCCTTAGTGGAGTAAATGGGGTGCTTTATGGGAGACCCAACAGCTGCCTAATAAAAGTGTTCTCTGTTACGGATAAGATGTTGGACGGGTGGTAGCCCCATAGTTCAGCTCCATATATTGAAGCTCCCCTTACTTGGGTCTTGTAAAATTCTGCTGGTGGGCCAACCACTATTTGTGTACAGTTTTTGTGTACTTTTAAAATACCCCCTATAGACTGTGTCAATTTTAGATTTGCTTTCTTTATTTGGGTCCCGCAATTCATTTTATCATTGAGGGTGAGGCCCAAATAATCTAAAATGGACACCCTCCCTAGAGACCTGCCTTCCATTTGGGGGTGCGGGCAGTTACTAGTGTTGGCATGAAAGACCAAATATTTTGTTTTCTGGAGATTTATCTCCAAGTCCCTCTTCCTGCAAAATAAGCTGAACTCTTCCAATACCCGCTACATACCCATAGGTGATTTGGACAGGAGCAGTGTATCATCCGCAAACATTAATGCTGGTATTTTGCAGTTCGCTAGCCTTGGTGAATCTATATCCTTCACTGCCAGGAGAGTTTCGAATAACCCATTTAGAAAGAGGGAGAACATGGTTGGCGCTAAGACACATCCCTGTCTCACCCCTTTCTCAACAGGAAAAGGAGCTGCCAATTCCCCTTTCTTACCATATCTAATCCTCGCATAGGTGCCTTCGTGTAAGCACTTCAGCTGCTGGCAAAGGTATACTGGCACTCCCATATCAAGGAGTAAGCCCCATAGCTGATCGCGCTGCACAATATCAACAACGGACTTGAGATCCACAGTAGTTAAGTAAAGACTGCCACCCTCCATAATTACAGTTTTCCAATGGATCAATTGCAATCTAAAAATGTGGTCAATAGTTGAAATTTTAGACCTAAAACCAGCTTGTAAGGGAGTTAACACGTTCATCTCATCAATCCAAGATTGCAATCGGCCCAAGAGAACACGGGCAAATATCTTTTGGATAACATCAATAAGGCTTATTGGCCAATAATTTGCCGGGTTGAGCGGGGGGAGCCTTTTTTATAGATAGGAATGATTTCTGCGCCAGCCCAGGTCGGAGGGAGTGTTAAATAAGGTCTGTAAGTAAGGTGCCCATATTACCTGTTCATTTCTAAACAGGTCACCAGGGATTCTATCCAACCCTGGTGCCTTGTTTGGTAGCAATCTACCCAACGCCAAAGAAACTTCTGCCAATGAGCAGAGTGGTGGACCAGTACTTAGGGGGATTTCTTCAATAGCTGGTACCCTATGGACTAAAACTCCATCTAAGGGCTTTGAGTATAAAAGTTTAAAATGGGATCTCCAAACTTCTTCCCCCAAATTTGGTTGGATAGCTGAGTTGCCTTCGGACTTACCAGTTTTTACTAGGTTCCAAAAGTCTCTCATGTCTTTATTATCTAGCGCTTTCTTAACTGCTTCCCATTTTTCAACTTCCCATTCTGCTTTAGCTTCGGCTAGAGTTTTTTTTATAATGTGCCCTGGTTTCTTTGATACATGGGTTGTCCTTGTCCTTAATCCCAAGTAACAATGCCCGTTTAGCTTCCCTGCACGCTTTGTTGTACCAGGGGTGTTTAGGTTTAAGGTCAGGATTCTTATTATTTTCACCATTATAAAAAAACTCCGCCAACTTTAAAAACATATCCTGATGAGCCGTACCTAAAAGCTGCAGGGATTCATAACCTCGACTATTTTCAGAGACAGCAAAAGCGGTCTCTAAAAAGAGAATAGCTTGTTTATACAGGGAGGCCATTTTTTCAGTGGATTCTGCAAATGTTCCCCAGCGTACTCTTCTACCTCCTTCAGTTGCAATTAAGTTTGGGAGAGAATGTGTTGGCAAACCCCGATCAACCTTGGGCTGGGAGAAGGCTATATCTAGCACCAGTGGATTATGATGACTTTCACCTCGAGATTGAACAGAGAAGTTCTTGATTCAGCGCCAGATTTCTACATCTACTAGGATGTAATCAATTGTGGATGCCTGTCCGGGTTTATTAAAAGTAGGGTTGCCCGGGCTGTCAGAGGGGAAACAACCATTACATGCCCTAAGGGAATGGCTAAGTGTGAGGGAGTTCATTTGAAGAACGAGAGGAGTCCACCCCCTTATTGGATAGATGTTACATTCTGGAATTGTCCAGACCGAATCTTCCTCACTTGTAACGGTGGTGGTTATGCCATTGAGAGGTTCAACATGACAATTAAAATCCCCTCCAATAATTATATGTACAGGCTGGGGTAAAGTAGGGAGAAAGGAAACCAAGCAATCCAGAGTCTGTGAGGTTTGCCCCTGTCTCACTGGGCGAGAATAAATATTGATAATAGCCAACTTTGGAGAATAATCTCCCCAATCGGGGTGGTCCATTTTGGAAATAAGACCTGTATGTTCCAGGATAGGATCTTAATATTCTGTGGTTCTTCTACTATATCAGTCTGTATATACAAGGGGCCCCCCTCCTGAGGTGGTACTTGGTACGAGATCCCCACCCGTCCCTGTACAATACCATACAGATCCCCTGAAGTGGTGGTGGGGGCATCAGAAGTGCTACCTGCCACTATAACCTCATGAGTTTTCTCGAGAGGGTGAACAACAGGCTCATGTCTTTCACACATTCCAGGTGTTTAGGAGTAGGGTTTAGTCAATCAACCAGGTCTAGGGGACTAAATCTGTTACTCTCTGGAATGTTAAATGGCGAGGTGGTTTCGGAGCCCCGACCCATATTTAGCAGTTTTCCAGTCTGGGCTCTCGATTCCCATTTTTTGTATACACTTCCCATTCTCTCTAGCAAGGGGCTGGGAGGATAAAAGTAACCTAAAGGGAGTGTCTGGATATCACTATTCTCCCTAGATAATCCCCACTCAAGAATATGATGAACAACCCTGGTGTCTCTAAAATTAATCAGGATACAATCCCCCGAAATTTCTTTCCGCCCCTGTCCCAACCAACTAATCCTGTGTGCACATAAGATTTCACTGTGTATTAGGGGTGGAAGAGGTCTATGTTTGTTTAGCCAAAAAATGATTTTGTTTTTCAATTTGGGATAGGACTCCCCATGACCTTTTTCCAACTCTGGTACTCCAGCTAATATAATAACATAAGGAGTAGAAGCTGGGGGCAGATCTATGCATGGCAGGGTAGAGCTTGTTATCTTTAAGTTAGATCGAAGTGCATTCCTATTATCTCCTTTACAGGTAGTAGGTGGATTTTGATCCACTGGCAGGCCTAAGGATGTTGCCATACCCCTGAGACCATGGGCGTTATCTACAGCATGAACTGCCCCATTTTGATGAATAAGTGAGGCCTGATTTTGATGTATTAGGGGAATGGTCCCAGTTAAAGCCGTCGTTTGCGCTAATGGGTTTTGCCCTTGGGGGACAGACATAGCAGTGGAAACAGATGGAATCACTTGATTTCGTTGGGGGACAGTGGCCTGGTTCAGAGATTTAATAGTTTCGGTAATTTTGCTCCCCCAGGAATCTACCAATGAGGTCAACTTCATAATACGTCTCCTTACAACTTCTAGCTCAGATTTTATAAGGTGTTCAAAGTGTGTTTTGAGCTCTTTAATCAAGTGTGATGCCCATGTAGGTGGTTCCGATAGTTCTATAGTTTTTTCACCAACTACGTGGCCCTCATTCAAGTGATTTTGGTTCACCACAGGGGTATGGTTTACTTGTTTCCCTCCCTTGTGAACTTTTTGTTTCCGATGCGCTTGTTTCCATTTGCCCCCCCCCCCCTATCGGTTTTGCTCGGATTATCAAGGGCTACAATTTCTTGAATAAGCGATAGGTCGGGGGTAATCGAGAGGTTTAATGTTTGGGGAGAATTTGGGGGCATATCAACAACAACCGGCGATAATTATCGCTGAGCGCACTTAGCGCTCGGATAATTATCGCCGGCTAGCGCCGATTTTTATCGCTGAGATAGCGTGCTATTAGCAACGCTTATCTCATCAGCGATAAAAATCCTAGCGCTAAGTGGCTAACGTGAGATTCTTGCTGGGTTTCCAGCGATAATCTCACGTTAGCTAGTTGATGGGGACTCACAAACTTAACCATGATATCCACCTTCCATAGGATATCATGGCTAAGTCAGTCCTGAAGCAGGCGTAAGGAAAGTAGCGATAACAGGAGTAATCGCTACTTTTCCTGACGCTATGCTTCATAGCGTTAGGCTTGCTGATAGGAGAAATGTCGCTTAGCGTCATTTCTCCTGTCATGCCAGGTCAGGAACGCCCACTTTGCACCTCATTAGAGATGCAAAGCTGGGCGTTAGGAATCCTGACGCTAAAGCAAGGTTTTACGCGTTAGCGTGACCTTGCTGATTAGGCGATAAAATTATCGCCGCTTTTCGGCTGAAAACGTCCGCAAAAGCGGCGATAATTTTGTATCGCCTGCTTGTTGATATGCCCCAGAGTACTCCTGTTTCCAAAATTGGTGAAATTCTTGGGATCGTTGATGTTAAAGAAAGGCGTCTCTCGGTGCGTTCTATTTCACTGGAGACAGCCCCGATTGCCTGCTGTAACATTTTATCTATAGCTGTGGGTTTGGCAATAGGGGTTCGCACAGGGGCTTTTTGCCTAGTGTTTGGCCTCAAAGACGGGGGAGTACTCTTCCCCATACTTACCTGTTGACTAAGTCTCCTCGGTCTAATATGCAGGGAGGAATATTACTCAATTGAATAGAGCAAACGTACTCCCCACAATACTTCAAATGCTACGATTCTAGGTCTTTACTCTTTAGGACCCCCCCCCCCCCATATGCTTTCCCCAGTCCAACATCATTGGCTGATGCACAGTCAATAAACCTGTCAACTCACGTAATTCCACTTGACAGGGGGGTGGCCCAGCCCAGCCTCGTTCAGTCTCGGACGGGCTCAGACGGGCCCGCCCTTGGCCCGGGCTTCGCCCGGCACGTCCCGCGCACGTCCCACGCTGCAGGGGTAGAGGCTGCGCTTTATGCGCGGAGATGGTCCGGTGCCTCCCACTCGTCAGCGAGTCTCGAAATACCTGGGCTGGCTCGCGTTGCACCCTGGATGATGTGGTCCGCCACAGGGTGTTGGAGCGGAATGTGGCGTCCAAGGGAGGCGTTTAGCGGAGGTCAGCACCCGCAGCAAGTGTCATCAATGTCACCAGGAGAGAACAACAACGGGACACACGCTGCGGGGTGAGAGGCTGCGCTTTATGCGCGGAGATGGTCCGGTGCCTCCCCCCTCGTCAGCGAGTCTCGAAACACCTGGGCTGGCTCGCGTTGCACCCTAGATGATGTGGTCCGCCACAGAGATCCAAGTGCCTATATATCCAATCAAGAGAATCAAACGCCTTTTCCAAGTGAAAGAAGAGGCAAGCCAAATGAGGGTAAGGATCTGGAGCATAGGCTAAGATCGAGAATAGCCTATGAATATTGAGGCAGGTGTTGAGGGTCAGAACAAACCCACTCTTATTTGGTAGATCAAAGGTGGTAGTGCCAGCAATATGATGGTTGCCAGCAACTTACTAAGGATCTTATAATGCACATTGAGAATAGAAAGGGGGCGTCCTGGTCAGGCTTCAATATGGAAACAATCAAGCCTTCAGTGACAGAGGAAGAAAGCCTGCCCTCCACTAGTACACTGTTAAAAAGCTTTACCAGATTCGGGACTAACTGAGAAGAAAATGTTGAAGGGAACTCAGAGTGGATCCCATCTGTGCCAGGGACCTTGCCTTTCATTAAGTCTCATAAATCCCACTAGAGTTCTTGCTCAATAATAGGGGCTTCTCTGGCCATCCGTTGTTCTTGCATTTGTCACTCCGAGTGGGAAGGGTATGCCCAGACGTGGGTCCTGTGCTCTCCATGCCACTGGAATCAAGCTATCCTGGCTGAAGAGGGGTGAAACCCCGAAAACGGTCCTAGGATACTTGTTTCCAGTCCAGGGAGGACCTGGCTTGGCAGCTCGGACTGGACTGTTTTCATGGGGCACAGGGTCAAGACTGATTTGCATATGGCTGGGTTCAAACTGGAACGGCATGGTGAGCAAAAAAACGATTGCTTTAGGCCCAGATCTCTGTACTGGGGTGAATGTATGACATTGTTCTGCATTCTGTCCATCAACTGTTGTTTTTGCATCCGTTGGTCCAGCGTCAAACGTGGGAGTTTGACAAGTCGTTCAAAGTCATCAATATTAGCTGTGGGGGACAGGGCAGTGTGCTGATATAGGTTCCAATAGAATTGGTAAAATGCTGTGTTAATGTCCATTGTATGGGGTGAAGCCGCCCATTGTGATCCCCAATGAAGGTGATCACAGAGCACCCTGGAAATAGAGTTAGCAGTAGCTCCAGCAGCGTGCCTGCCTTATCGCCTTCTTTGTGTGTTTTGGCCAGATATGAAGCATGGTATAGGCACTATAGCTTTTCTATGCTTTGTGTGTATTATAGTAGTTGTCAATTGCGTTCCACGGGCCCCTCTGGTGAAACCTCTCTCTGTAATGGTGAGTGTGCATAATAGGGTGTGAAGAATGACTGCCCTCTCCTTTCAGACCTCTCTCAGGTGACAGGTGTGCGTAGCAGGGGGTGTGGAGAGACTGTTCTCTCTGCTGAGATCTCTCTCTGTAATGACAGCTATGCATAGTAGGGTGTTGTGGGGCTGGGCTCCCCTTTCAGACCTCTCTCTCAGATGACATGTGAGTGTAATATGGTGTTTGGATGAGCCTTTACTCTTCTCACAACCCTTCTCAAACCAATGAGTATATTAATAGAGTCTGATAACACCATCTCCAGTAAGACTCCTTCATACAGTACCAAGTCTGCATGGTAGCGTGTACTCAGAGATCACACAAGATCTTAACATTTAAAAAAAAGATTTAACATTCTAATCATCACAGTACTTCTCTCTTACTCACTTCCTCTCAAAAACAAGGACCACAATATGCATTCCTACTACTAAAGTATATTGAGAACTCATCTACTCCTTTAAAGTATTCACAATACGGCGAGAGTCCCGCAAAATATTAGTTAAAACAGTATACAATTATTATCTTCACAGTGGTTATCCCTTGGACACCTCCTCTCTACATCTAAGGGGACAGCATGCCTCTCTGCTGCCCCCATATTTAGCTGACAAATGGAGGGTATTTAATTTCTAACATTCCAACAGCCAGCCAATCAGAGCACGATCTCTTGCGGGACTCGCAGGAGCCTCACACTCCCGCAAGAGTGTGAAGGCTCACAGGGAAAACAGGCCTTTTGCTCAATCACAGAGCTCCATTTTTGATGTTGCGCTTTCGCTTGAGGCTCGCGAAACTCTCGTGAGCCCTACTGGGTGTGAGTGTTTGATTGGTTCTGATGCTCCGTCCATCACCACCCCCTTTTGTACCGCTTTGTTCGCCATAAGTTGGCAGGGTATGCTCAGACGTGAGTCCCTTGCTCATTTTGCCACTGGATTCAAGCAAGCCTGGCTGAAGACGGCTGAAATGCCAGAAACCGGTCCTAGGAAGCGTGTTTCCGGTCCAGGGAAGGCATGGCTTGGCAGTTCGGGCTGGACTGTTCCCATGAGGCACAGGGTCAGACTGATTTGCATATGGCCGTGTCTGAACTGAGGTGGCAGAATGGGCTAAAGAACGGTGATGGATTAAACCCAGATCTGTTGACTGGGTGTGAGTGTTTGATTGGTTCTGATGCTCCGTCCATCACCACCCCCTTTTGTACCACTTTGTTCGCCATAAGTTGGCAGGGTATGCTCAGACGTGGGTCCCTTGCTCACTTTGCGACAGGATTCAAGCAAACCTGGCTGAAGACGGCTGAAATGCCAGAAACCGGTCCTAGGAAGCTTGTTTCCGGTCAAGGGAAGGCATGGCTTGGCAGTTCGGGCTGGACTGTTCCCATGAGGCACAGGGTCAGACTGATTTGCATGTGGCCATGTCTGAACTGGGGTGGCAGAGTGGGCTAAAGAACGGTGATGGATTAAACTCAGATCTGTTGACTGGGTGTGAGTGTTTGATTGGTTCTGATGCTCCGTCCTTCACCACCCCCTTTTGTACCGCTTTGTTCGCCATAAGTTGGCAGGGTATGCTCAGACGTGAGTCCCTTGCTCACTTTGCCACTGGATTCAAGCACGCCTGGCTGAAGACGGCTGAAATGCCAGAAACCGGTCCTAGGAAGCTTGTTTCCGGTCCAGGGAAGGCATGGCTTGGCAGTTCGGGCTGGACTGTTCCCATGAGGCACAGGGTCAGACTGATTTGCATATGGCCATGTCTGAACTGGGGTGGCAGAGTGGGCTAAAGAACGGTGATGGATTAAATCCAGATCTGTTGACTGGGTGTGAGTGTTTGATTGGTTCTGATGCTCCGTCCATCACCACCCCCTTTTGTACATCTAAGGGGACAGCATGCCTTTCTGCTGCCCCCATATTTAGCTGACAAATGGAGGGTATTTAATTTCTCACATTCCAATTGCCAGCCAATCAGAGCACTATCTCTTGCGGGACTCGCAGGAGCCTCACACTCCCGCAAGAGTGAGAAGGCTCACAAGGAAAACAGGCCTTTTGCTCAATCACAGAGCTCCATTTTTGATGTTGCGCTTTCGCTGGAGGCTCGCGAAACTCTCGTGAGCCCTACTGCCAAAACACACAATTATTTTTTACCCTAAATATCTCAAAAACTACTGAATGGATTTACCCCAAATCAGAAAAGGCACAGTCTGCAGATCAAGATCTAACTTCCTGACGAATTTGGTGTAATTCCGTTCAGCAGCTTTTTCTGTACACATGTCTAAAGAAGACTATCAATCAATAAGTATTTGTAGTGCACGCTAATCACCCTGGAGGATATCCTCGTGCTTCATGAGGTGGGGCTATTGGAACATCCAGGTCTTGAGATCACTCCTGAATTCGGCGAGGAAGGTAGAGGTTTGGAGGTGGATAGGGAGGTCGTTCCAGACCTTGGCAGCAAGGTGGGAGAAGAAGCGTCCTCTAGCACGAGTATGATGGTTGCGAGATATGGTGGCGAGGGCCATGGAAGCAGATTGAAGGTGTGTTGTTGGCTGGTGAAAGGTCAGGCGGTTGTTCAGGTATTCTGGTTCCATATTGTGGAGGGCTTTGTAGGAGTACTTGAGCAGCTTGAAGTGGCATCTCTTCTTGACATGAAGCCAGTGCAGGCTATGGAGGTGGGGGATGATGTGGGATTGTCTGGGCAGGTCCAGGATGATTCTTGCCCCTGTGTTCTGGATTGTTTGAATGTGCTTGAGGAGGAGGGTGGAGGTTTTGGCGTGCAGGGCATTCTCGTAGTCAAGTCGACTCGTGATGAGGGCTTGTGTGACAGTTTTTCTGGTGTCGGTTGGGATCCATCTAAATACTTTACAGATAATTCTATAGGTGTTAAAGCAGGTGGAGGCAACCGAGTTGACCTGCTGCCCCATGGAGAGCTTGTTGTCAAGGATGATACAGAGGTTGCAGGTGTGGGTGTTGGGGGTGGGTGCTGGACTGAGGGTGGAGGAGTCGTCCCACAGTGAGAACGTCTTCAGAACAGGAGAACTTCAGTTTTGTCGGTGTTAAGTTTGAGGCAGTTGGCTCTCATCCAGTCAGCGATTACGGTTATGGCGCTCTGGAAGTTCGCTGTAGTGGTGTCCATATCTTTGGTGAGGGAGATTATGAGCTGGGTGTCATTGACGTAGGCGATAATGTTTAGACCATGACTGCGAGCGATGGGTAACAGTGGAGGCATGTAGATGTTGAACAGTGTGGGGCCAAGTGAGGAGCCCTGAGTTATGCCGCAGATTATGCTCTTGGGGTCGAAGTTGTACGGCAGGAGGTGGATCCTCTGAGTGCTGCCACTGAGAAAAGAGGATAGAAGCTTGAGGCCATTGCCATAGATGGCGATATGGTGAAGTCTTTGGATGAGGAGGTGGTGGGAGATTGTGTTGAAAGCCGCTGACAGGTGAAGGAGCATGAGGGCTGCAGACTCGCCGCAGTCAAGGATGGCTCTGACGTTTTCCATGGCAGCTATAAGGGTGGTTTCTGTGCTGTGGTTTGAGCGGTAACCGGATTGGAAGGGGTCGAGCAGGTGGTTGGATTCCATGTGGTCTGCAAGTTTGCGGTTGACGGATTTCCCCAGTCCCTTGGCCGGGAAGGGGAGTAGCGAGATGGGGTGGTAGTTCTTGAGGTCGGGTGGGTCTGCTGTGGGTTTCTTCAGAAATGGTTTGACTTCGGTGTGCTTCCAGGTTTCCAGGAAGGTGTGGGATCTGAATGCTGAGTTGATAATGCTGGTGAGCGGGGGTCCGATTTCATTGTGTCCAAGGTAGAAGGCGTGGTGTGGGCAGAGGTCGGTTGGGGCTCCGGAATGGATGGAGGATATGACTGAAGTTGTGGTTTCGGTGCAGAGAGGTGTCCAGGCTGTCAGGAAGTAGGGCGGGAGGATGGTGGGAGGAGTGGGAATTTCCAGCTGCGGAGGTTTTGGCTTAAAGTTCTTGTAGATGTTGGCAATCTTGGTGTGGAAGAAGTTGGCAAGTGAGTTGCAGAGGCACTGGAAGGGCTGGATGGTATTTTCAATAGCATCTGGGGAACAGATTTCTCTGACGATGTGGAATAGTTCTTTGGTGCAGGATGGAAAATGCATGTAGATTTTACATTTTAGGCCCCCATTCATCTCAGCCCTTGATTGACAGACCACCCCGAGAGTTTCCAGGAAGGCGCTGAGGATGTTGAACTTTTCTTCTGGAAAGATTTGTGGAGATTCATCAACGGAGTCAAAGGTCAAAGTTATTAGCAAACCAAAAAATGCTTGGAAAAGCAGACCTAACTATAACAACCTATTGTGAACCGCCATTTATTTATTTAGTTATGTATTTATTTATTTGTGGTGATTAGTTTAAGGGGTGCAAAGAAAAAAGGGGGATAACAAAACAAATTTCTCTACCAATGCATTTTCATTGGACTTTTTTACACAGACAGTGGCAAACCGGCTGAACAAATTTTCATGAAATTGTCAGAAATATAGATTAGGATCTGGAAAGAATTCTTTTTGCTATTTCATGAAAATTGGTTCAGTTATTTTTTAGTAGTAAGGGGCAAATGGGTGAAGCCGCCCATTGTGATCCCCAATGAAGGTGATCACAGAGCACCCTGGAAATAGAGTTAGCAGTAGCTCCAGCAGCCTGCCTTCCTTATCGCCTTCTTTGTGTGTTTTGGCCAGATATGAAGCATGGTATAGGCACTATAGCTTTTCTATGCTTTGTGTGTGTTATAGTAATTGTGAATTGCGTTCCACGGGCCCCTCTGGTGAAACCTCTCTCTGTAATGGTGAGTGTGCATAATAGGGTGTGGAGAATGACTGCCCTCTCCTTTCAGACCTCTCTCAGATGACAGGTGTGCGTAGCAGGGGGTGTGGAGAGACTGTTCTCTCTGCTGAGATCTCTCTCTGTAATGACAGCTATGCATAGTAGGGTGTTGGGGGGCTGGACTCCCCTTTCAGACCTCTCTCTCAGATGACATGTGAGTGTAATATGGTGTTTGGATGAGCCTTTACTCTTCTCACAACCCTTCTCAAACCAATGAGTATATTAATAGAGTCTGATAACACCATCTCCAGTAAGACTCCTTCATACAGTACCAAGTCTGCATGGTAGCGTGTACTCAGAGATCACCTACTCCTTTCTACTTTTTACAATCCCGCGAGAGTCGCACAAGATCTTAACATTTAAAAAAAAGATTTAACATTCTAATCATCACAGTACTTATCTCTTACTCACTTCCTCTCAAAAACAAGGACCACAATATGCATTCCTACTAATAGAGTATATTGAAAACTCATCTACTCCTTTTAAGTATTCACGATACGGCGAGAGTCCCGCAAAATATTAGTTAAAAACAATGTACAATTATTATCTTCACAGTGGTTATCCCTTGGACACCTCCTCTCTACATCTAAGGGGACAGCATGCCTCTCTGCTGCCCCCATATTTAGCTGACAAATGGAGGGTATTTAATTTCTAACATTCCAACAGCCAGCCAATCAGAGCATGATCTCTTGCGGGACTCGCAGGAGCCTCACACTCCCGCAAGAGTGTGAAGGCTCACAGGGAAAAAAGGCCTTTTGCTCAATCACAGAGCTCCATTTTTGATGTTGCGCTTTTGCTGGAGGCTCGCGAAACTCTCAAGAGCCCTACTGCCAAAACACACAATTATTTTTTACCCTTAATATCTCAAAAACTACTGAATTTATTTACCCCAAATCACAAAAAGCACAGTCTGCAGATCAAGATCTAGCTTCCTGACGAATTTGGTGTAATTCCGTTCAGCAGCTTTTTCTGTACACATGTCTAAAGATGACTATCAATCAATAAGTATTTGTAGTGCGCGCTAATCACCCTGGAGGGTATCCTCGCGCTTCATGAGGTGGGGCTATTGGAACATCCAGGTCTTGAGATCACTCCTGAATTCGGCGAGGAAGGTAGAGGTTCGTCCTCTAGCACGAGTATGATGGTTGAGAGATATGGTGGCGAGGGCCAGGGAAGCAGACTGAAGGTGTGTTGTTGGCTGGTGAAAGGTCAGGCGGTTGCTCAGGTATTCTGGTTCCATATTGTGGAGGGCTTTGTAGGAGTGCTTGAGCAGCTTGAAGTGGCATCTCTTCTTGACACGAAGCCAGTGCAGGCTCTGGAGGTGGGGGATGATGTGGGATTGTCTGGGCAGGTCCAGGATGATTCTTGCCCCTGTGTTCTGGATTGTTTGAATGTGCTTGAGGAGGAGGGTGGAGGTTTCGGCGTGGAGGGCATTCTCGTAGTCAAGTCGACCCGTGATGAGGGCTTGTGTGACAGTTTTTCTGGTGTCGGTTGGGATCCATCTAAATACTTTACAGAGAATTCTATAGGTGTTAAAGCAGGTGGAGGCAACCGAGTTGACCTGCTGCCTCATGGAGAGCTTGTTGTCAAGGATGATACAGAGGTTGCAGATGTGGGTGTTGGGGGTGGGTGCTGGATTGAGGGTGGAGGAGTCATCCCACAGTGAGAACGTCTTCCGAACAGGAGAACTTCAGTTTTGTCGGTGTTAAGTTTGAGGCAGTTGGCTCTCATCCAGTCAGCGATGACGGTTATGGCGCTCTGGAAGTTCGCTGTAGTGGTGTCCATATCTTTGGTGAGGGAGAGTATGAGCTGGGTGTCGTCGACGTAGGAGATAATGTTGAGACCGTGCCTGCGAGCGATGCGTACCAGTGGAGTCATGTAGATGTTGAACAGTGTGGGGCCAAGTGAGGAGCCCTGAGTTATGCCGCAGATGATGCTCTTGGGGTCGAAGTTGTACGGCAGGAGGCGGATCCTCTGAGTGCGCCCACTGAGAAAAGAGGATAGAAGCTTGAGGCCATTGCCATAGATGGCGATATGGTGAAGTCTTTGGATGAGGAGGTGATGGGAGACTGTGTTGAAAGCCGCTGACAGGTGAATGAGGATGAGGGCTGCAGACTCGCCGCAGTCAAGGATGGCTCTGACGTTGTCCATGGCAGCTATAAGGGTGGTTTCTGTGCTGTGGTTCGAGCGGTAACTGGATTGGAAGGGGTCGAGCAGGTGGTTGGATTCCATGTGGTCTGTAAGTTTGCGGTTGATGGATTTCCCCAGTACCTTGGCCAGGAAGGGGAATAGCGAGATGGGGTGGTAGTTCTTGAGGTCGGGTGGGTCTGCTGTGGGTTTCTTCAGAAATGGTTTGACTTCGGTGTGCTTCCAGGTTTCCAGGAAGGTGTGGGATCTGAATGCTGAGTTGATAATGCTGGTGAGCGGGGGTCCAATTTCATTGTGTCCAAGGTAGAAGGCGTGGTGTGGGCAGAGGTCAGTTGGGGCTCCGGAATGGATGGAGGATATGATTGAAGTTGTGGTTTCGGTGCAGAGAGGTGTCCAGGCTGTCAGGAAGTAGGGCGGGAGGATGGTGGGAGGAGCGGGGATTTCCAGCTGCGGAGGTTGTGGCTCAAAGTTCTTGTAGATGTTGGCAATATTGGTGTGGAAGAAGTTGGCAAGTGAGTTGCAGAGGCACTGGAAGGGCTGGATGGTATTTTCGATAGCATCTGGGGAACAGATTTCTCTGACGATGTGGAATAGTTCTTTGGTGCAGGATGGAAAATGCATGTAGATTTTACATTTTAGGCCCCCATTCATCTCAGCCCTTGATTGACAGACCACCCCGAGAGTTTCCAGGAAGGCGCTGAGGATGTTGAACTTTTCTTCTGGAAAGATTTGTGGAGATTCATCAACGGAATCAAAGGTCAAAGTTATTAGCAAACCAAAAAACGCTTGGAAAAGCAGACCTAACTATAACTACCTACTGTGAACCGCCATTTATTTATTTAGTTATTTATTTATTTATTTGTGGTGATTAGTTTAAGGGGTGCAAAGAAAAAAAGGGGATACCAAAACAAATTTCTCTACCTATGCATTTTCATTGGACTTTTTTACACAGACATAGTGGCAAACCGGATGAACACATTTTCATGAAATTGACAGAAATATAGATTAGGATCTGGAAAGTATGCTTTTTGCTATTTCATGAAAATTGGTTCAGTTTTTTTTTTTGTAATAAGGAGCAAAAACGAAATGATATATTTGGCCATGGTATACTGCGGTAATTCGAGGTATCATGCTAAATGGTGGTGACAAAACACAATAATCATGGCTAATGACAGCCCTTACATTAGTAATAGCAGCCACATTGTTTTGACCACACTGTTATTCCTGTTTTTTTTTAACTACAGGAAGACATGAGGCATTTTACAAAAGTGTACATATTTAGGGAAACATATTTTTGTTGCTCTATATATTTTTTTTAAATGGGAACGGAGTACCCTACTATCTAGGAATTACCATGGTACCTTTTGAAATAAACAAAAAAAAAGATTCA
The DNA here is from genome assembly GCF_964204655.1 of Triturus cristatus. Taxonomy (NCBI): domain Eukaryota; kingdom Metazoa; phylum Chordata; class Amphibia; order Caudata; family Salamandridae; genus Triturus; species Triturus cristatus. The sequence goes on from NC_140591.1 coordinate 240,933,736, forward strand.
TAATAATAAACAAGAATAATAAATTGTTGTTTTATTGTTTGTCATAAATCTTTTGTTTTATTTCAATATGTAATCAAAAGATGGGAGGCGATAGAGGTTGAGGTTAGGCTCACTCTCCTAACTGAATGAAGTTTCACGAATACTGGAATACTAGAAATAAAAACCTAACCGTGGGGAAGAACAGGGTTTTCACTGAACATGTATGAAAATCCTCTTTCCAGAAAGAAAAATTATTTTATAGAGTGCGCTCACCCACCAGGGTTTCCCCTAGGTGGCATGCTTCATCATTGGGGTCCTCTCAATCCGCTGCGGACTGAGACTAAGGACTTCAGAGCACAAGCCAAAGATCTATCTGAGAAATTACTCACTAGGAAATACCCTAAGAACTTGATATCAAAAGCTAAGAAGAGAGCCACAAACAACCAAAGATAAGTGCTTCTGGAAACACATCAGAATCAAGACATTGAAAAAGACAGAAGACCAATATATATCACAACTTTCAACATTGCATCGGACTGTGTCACCAAAATAGTGAAACAACATTGGCGTACCTTCAACAGTGGAAAGCTTGACATCCCAAAACCCATGTTCTCACATAAGGAAGGGAGAAACCTAAGGGACATTTTGGTACACACCCGCCCCAAACCCCAAACTAGGAACGATAAAACACAACCATTGCTGAGCACGCTACCAATGGGTCACTACCCCTGCGGTAATTGTAGCGTGTGTCATCTTACCTCCACCACAAAGAAAGTGACTTTTAACAACAAGATGATTTGGGAACTATGCAATTTTACTAATTGCAAGACCCCTGGGGTGGCGTACATGATCACTTGCACATGCAGCCGGCATTATGTAAGTAAACTTCAGCACCAGGATATGCGAGCACCGAAGCAACATCAGGTGCAAATGACATCACACTTTAAAGAAATGCAACATACCCCAAACGATCTGTATTGGGTGGAGTTAGAACACATAGAACACAGGTTACTAGAGAAAGAACAAAGATGGGTGTACAAATTACACACGGACACTGAAGGGTTGAATGACAACATTCCGTGGGGGCAATTTTTAAAATGATTCTGGTACGCACGATCTACAATTTAGATGCAGTTTTCTAGGAACAATACTTCGCTACCAGTATCACTCAGGGGAATGATCAATCCCTTTAGGATACCCACACTGGCACTATGTAATACCATTTTTCGTGGTCTCCTTATCATCAACCTGATCACCACCGACATCCCACATTAAGAATGTATAAGCTATGTCTAACACCTGTGTTGCAGTGGTCCACTTGTTTAGATCCCCGATACCATTACATTATTCTTCGACATTCCAAGATGGCCCCCGCCGTTTTTAGACATTTTAAGATGGCTTCCTTCCATATTATCTCCAGTCTAGCTGACCTCTCCTTTCGAGCATTCTGTTGCACTTAATAACCAGACCCTTGAGTATTTAGCTTTTGGGTTGGTTTCATATATTCAGTTCCCATTTCATTTATGAAATATGCCACTCGGAGGTCTCAACAAAAGGCATCTGAGTCAGTTGCGCAAGATGGCCCCCAGTATTGCCATATTAAGCGGCCATTTTGGAGGTTTACAGTCTAGTTGTCAAAGCAATCATGACTGGACGGTTCTGGCAGTATTTAATGGACTCCGGGAGACAGGCGCAGTAAGATACAGTCTCCGGGGGTGCCATTAGGTGATTTGCCAGAGGGGCGCTTTGACGAAGTAAGTCTTGCTAACCCTTTCTCCTTAAGTTCCTTTCCTAGGAACTAATGAGTTTTCAATATCCCATTTTAGATAAATGTGAGACACCAGGAGAATTCCCCTCTGGTTTATTCCTCGCTAATTACCACTCTGTGTCCCCAATATTTCCTTAGGGTGTGATCACAAGTCCCTCTACTCCTGCAGATCATGAGCCAAAATTCTGCCTAACCTAAAGTATGTGTCACTAATATGTAGGTGTGCACCTCATTAATTCCTAATTATAGGTTTGCTTAGGAGTGGCTCGCACTGGTCCCAAAGAAGAGCTTTGAGGGGACAGCTCGAAACATGTCGACCCAATACTAGGGACTCTGTACTCATTATAGTTAGACTTTCCCTATTATTAACCCCTGATTTTAGTTATACCAACTAGGGGTAGGAATAAAATATTAGCCCACTAATTAGGTATTTTTAACTTTTTGTTTTTCCACTCCACTTTCACTTCACTAAACATTTTCCACAACTTTGTGCTCCTACGTAGTTCTGCAAGTCGCAGCACGCCTCAATCTGCAGAGGATTGAGAGGACCCCAATGATGAAGCATGCCACCTAGGGGAAACCCTGGTGGGTGAGGGGACTCTAGAAAATCATTTTTCTTTCTGGAAAGAGGATTTTCATACATGTTCATTGAAAACCCTGTACCACTGTATTTCCAAGATAGTACCACAGCACTCTGTTACTTTAAAATATATATTTATCGAACAGGAAAAATAAATTTGCCTATGTATTCACACTTTTGTAGAGTGCCTCATGTATCTTATAGGCAAAAAAACATAGGGATACGTTAGATATATGATACAGAAACCAAGGTCTCTCCCATTTTGCTGCTTCGTCTGTCTAAAAAGTCAGAGGAAGATGCAAAGGACACTACATGACACACCACTCCACTCCACTGTATGACATCCACTCTACGAAACATCATTCCACTCTATGATATTCCACTCTACGAAACATCATTCCACTCTATGATATTCCACTCTACGCCACTCTACGCCACTCCACTGTAAGACACTGTACGAAATGCTACTCTATGGAACAACACTCCACTCTACTCTACAACACTCCACTCTACTTTACGACATGCCACTCCATGCCCCTCCACTCTGTGCTATTCCACACCACTGTAAGACACTGTATGACACAGTACTCTATAACATGACACCCCACTCTACTGCACGACATATCACTGCACTCTACGTCACTCCACTCTATGCCACTCCACTCTATGCCACTCCGCTCTACCCCCCACTGTAAGGCACTGTACGACACTCCACTCTACTCTACCACTCACCACTCTGCTGTACTCTACGACATGCAACTCCACTATACACCACTGCACTCTATGCTATTCCGCTCTATGCCACTCCACTCTACGCCACTCCACTCTATGCCTCAACACTCTACGACACAACACTCTACCCCATGACACTGTATGCCATTACACTCTACACCATGATCCTCTACGACACGACACTGTATGACACTAGACTACACTCAATGCCACTCCACTCTTATTCTCTTTATAACACTACTCCACTGTGAGACAGTCTACGCCCTCCACTCTACAACTCTCTGCTCCACTCTATGCCACTGTACAACCCTCTACTCCACTCTATGCCACTCTACAACACTCTACTCCACTCTACACAACTCACTCTATTCTACTCCATCCCACTTTGCTGCACTCTACTCTGTGACACATTACTCCACTCTACTACACTGTATTCCAGTACTCTACTCTATGCCACTCCACTCTGCGCCACTCTATCTCACTCGACTATATGACACACTGTGCCACTCCACTCCACCGTACTCTACCACTCTACTCTACTCTACTCCACAACACTCTACTCCATTCTATGCCACTCCCCTCTAAGACATCGACGACATGTCACTCCACGACATGCCACTCCACCCTATGACACTTTACTCCACTCTTGGCTATGCCACTCCACTCGACTCCACTTCACTCTACTCCATTGTATGGCACTTTACCCCACTCTACACCACTGTACAACACTCCACTCTACATCGCTCCATTCTACGACACTCTACTACACTCTATGCCACTCTACGTCACTCTAGTACACTCTATGCCCCTCCACTCTACTCCACTCCATGCCACAGTAAAACACTCTACTCCTCTTTACAACACTCTATATGACTCCCTCTATGCCACTCCACCCCACTTTACTCCACTCTACTCTATGTCACACCACCACACTCCACTCTATGCCACCTGACGACACTCTATGCCATTCCTCTCTACCACAATCTACTCTACGCCACCCCACAACACTTCTACTTCACTCAATGCCACTCCACTCTACAACACTTTCCGACCCTTTACAATACTCGACTCGACTCCACTGTATGACACACCACTCCACTCTATGACACTTCACTCCTCTCTATGCTACGCCACTCCACTCTACTCCACTGTGGTCTGTGACACACCACTCCACTTTATGATACCTTTACTCCACTGTACACTACGCCACTCCACTCTGCTCAACTCCACTTTACTCCCCAGTACAACACTTTACCCCACTCTATACCACGGTACGACACTCAAAAATACCATTTTAAAATAACAACCATGTGCATGGTGGGGCACAGTTACAGTTACTTTAGGGCACAAGTTATAGTTACTTGAGATAACTATAACTGGTGAATTCCAGAGGATCTATTCTTTTGAAAATGGTATGTTTTAACTAACATTTTCACCTAACTATAAAGTCCCTTTAGACTTTTTTCTTTCAGTGAGTTTGAAAGTTTTTTTTAATGTTAAGTAAGATATTATTACAATTGTTAACTATATTATCATTTTAACTTTTGCTGTTTTCCAGTGAATTTCTATGTTTTTTAATGTAAAGTAAGATGTCCATCACCATGCATGGTATGGAGCTGGATGCAGGGCCTGGCCTGAACCACTTCGCAGGTGCCCAACCCCCTGCTGCACACAGCTGACTATGTCATGTACAATATAAAGTGTGTTATTTTAAGTTAGGCAGACCTATTGATTTTGTCAAATGGTCGGAACACCTAAATATAACAAGCATTGGCAAAGCCAATAGGTCCTGCCTGTGCAAGAGCTATTGGCTTAGCCAATATGTTTTAGCCATCTGGCGCAGCAGCATGGGTGCTGATTGGGATGGCTAATAGTTAATGGGGTAAAGGAGAGTGTCATGGAGTAGAATGTCATAAAGTGGAGTACAGTATAGTTTTATGGAGTGGCATAGACTGGTGTAGAGTTGAGTGAAGTGGAGTGTCCTGGATTGGCATGAAGTGGCTTGGGGGCAGTAGAGTGTCATGCAGTGGAAGGGCGTAGAGTAGAGTTGAGTGGTGTAGAATGTCAGAGCAGAGTGTCGTGGAGTGGCATAGAGTGTCGTGGAATTGTGTAAGGCAGAATGGAGTGGTGTAGAGGGTGTTGCATAGAGTAGAGTAGTCTGTTGTAGAATAGAGTGGAGTAGAGTGAAGTGGCATAGAATGGAGTAGTGTAGGAGAATGAAAAGACATAGAGTGGAGAACAGTCTTGTAGAGTGGAGTGGCGTAGAGTAGAGAGGAGTGGCATTGAATGGAATAGAGTGGAGCAGTGTGTCATGGAATAGAGTGGAGTAAAGGGGCATGGAGTGGCATAGGGGAAGTTGGTAGCACATTGTAGAGCGGAGTAGAGTTGTAGAGTGGCATGGAGTGGAGTAGAGTGTCTTAGAGTGGAATAGAATTTAATGGAGTAGAGTATCACAGAGTGGAATATCATAGAGTGGAGTGTCATAGAGTGGAGTAGGGTGGCCTAGAGTGAAGTGGCATACAGTACTGTGGTGCAGAGTAGATTCACATACAGTGCAGTGGTGTAGAGTGCATTGGTTATGAGTAAAGCGGTGTAGAGTAGAGTGGTGCAGAGTAGAGTAGATTCTTTCAGAGTAGAGTGAAGTGGCGTAGAGTGCATTGGTTCAGGGTAGAGTGGAGCTGTGCAGGGTAGAGTGCAGAGGTGTAGAGTAGAGTTGTGTAGAGTGCAGTGGTGTAGAGTAGAGTGGTGTAGAGAGCAGTGGTGTGGAGTGATGCAGAATAGATTAGAGTGGCTTGGAGTGATGCAGAGTGTAGTAGTGTGGAGTTGAGTAGTGCAGAGTAGAGTGCAGTGGTGTAGAGTACTGTGGCTTTGAGGAGAGTGGTGCAGAGTAGAGTGGTACAGAGTAGAGTAGTGAAGAGAACAGTGGCGTAGAGTACAGTGGTGTAGAGTAGAACAGAGTAACGTAGAGTGCAGTAACATAGAGATGCAATGGCGTAGAGTGGCGTAGCTTATAGTGGCGTGGCGTGGCATGCAGTGGCATAGTGTGCAGTGGTGCAGACTGGAGTGGCGGTGAGTTCAGTGGCCGAGAGTGCAGTCTTGCAGAGTAGAGTGGCGTAGAGTGCAGTGGCATGGAATAGGGTGGCGTTGAGTAGATTGATGCAGAGTAGAGTGATGCAGAGTAGAGTGGGACAGAGTACAGTGGTGCAGAGTAGAATAGAGTAACATAGCATGCAGTGGCATAGAGTGCAGTAGCATAGAGTGTTGCTGAGCAGAGCATAGTGACATAGACTACAGTGGCGCAGAGTAGTTGGAGTAGAATGCAGTGGCATAGAGTGCACTGATTTTGAGTAAAGTGATGCTGAGTGCATTGACGTAGAGTGCAGTGGGGTAGAGGGGCATAGAGGGCAGTGTTTAGAGTAGAGTGGTGCAGAGTAGAGTGGCACAGTGTAGAGTGCAGTGGTGTAGAGTGGCGCAGAGTGGAGTAGAGTGCAGTAGGATAGAGTTCCGTGGCTTCGCGTAGATTGTTTGAGAGTAGAGTGAAGTGGCATAGAGTGGAGTGGTGCATGGCAGAGTGGAGAGGTTCAGGGCAGAGTGCAGTACTGGCATACAGCACATTGGAATAGAGTAGTGAAGAGTAGAGTCGAGTGGCGTAGAGTGCAGTAGCATAAAGTGGAGGATGCAACGTGAAGAAGAGTGGCATAGAGTGCAGTGGCGTAGATTGTTTCAGAGTAGAGTGACTTGGTGTAGAGTGGAGTGGTGCAGGGTAGAGTGGAGTGGTGCAGGACAGACTGCAGTGGCATAGAGTAGTGGAACAGAGTGCAGTGGCAAAGAGAACAGGGTTGCATAGTAGAGTGGCATAGAGTGGCGTGTTGCAGAGTAGGGTGGAGTGGCCTAGACTGGTAGATAGTGCAGTGGTGCATAGTAGAGTGGGGTAGAGTGCACTGGCATAGAGTAGAGTAGTGCAGAGTAGAGTGGAGAGGCATAGAGTGAAGTGGCGTAGAGTGGCACACCAAATGCCATCAGTGCTAAAGCCGACCCCGGTGGTAGGTCATTGTTGTTTCAGGGCAACATGTTCACCTATTTAATTGTGGACAACACATGCAACCACCATATAGTATAAAAACTATTTTGACATAGGCAGGATGCTTCAAGCTGTAGTTTAAATAATGTAGTGGGTTTCCAGGCTCCTGTTTGTAATTTTCAGGAAAGCTTTTTGATATCCTTTGTCAATATTTTAGATGTACTAAAAAGACAGGTTCGCCCTATTGTAATAAATACTTTTAGATAAAAGTGTCTGTTCTTCTTAGTACTCTGTTTGATACTGTGAAGAGCGAAATGGGGTTACTGTTACCATGGTGCCCCTGATCCTTTTTCAGGGATTGTTAGTAACCCAAAAGCAATGACTTCACTTCAACTATGTATTGACTGGGGTTCTGCGGACTACTACTACTTGTCTTTTACAGTCAGAGCTGGTGCATTTAACTAAGTTCGCTTGGGTTGCTAGTGGGCGAGAAAGAAAACCTGTAGAGCAATGCCAGAGTCATAGTTTACACAGCAGTTGCCGTCCAACATAGGGCTTATATCTTAAAGTTACCCATTGAGTAGTTCTTGCACTATTCATAACATACTTGAAAACCATAATTACGACCTTATGGAGACATCCGTAGTAATCATCCTTACCTCCTACTGGGGATAAGGGAGCACCTACTTCCATAAGTTTATCTAACTTGACTTTTAAAAAGGTTAGGTTTTCTAATTCATTGCTTCCATTTTCATAGAGTTCACCAAGGCAGCACCAATAGTGATAGGAGCCAATTACAGGGAATATATGACGCTACAACACATACCTTTACAGTGCATACTTTTACTACATGGATTTTACAACACAATTACCATTACAATGCCTGTTTTTACAATGACGATTAGGATATATTGCCTGCATTGTAATAGATGTGTCCCAATTACAGGGAAGCTGTTAGTCAGCATCTTACCCGATGAGGGGGATGGGCAGTTACTTTTGTAGTTGCTGCACATGCAGCATATGCCTTTGAGACATTTTACTGAAGTTTGAGCCTATCAATGCTGCTCCATGGCAGCTTTGAGACTTTTCAGTGTTAAATCCACCAGTACACTATGGGGTATATTCACAAGAACGTGTGATAACTACCGCAAGAGTAGCGTAAGGCAACTTTCAATATCGCGGCCCATCGCGGGAAAATAACCCAGTGACAACGTGGGATTCACAACAAGGCGGTAGCATGCGATAGTCTGCCGAAACCGCGGACAATGTCTGCGATAAAACCACCTCGATGGAGATAAAAACACAAACCACAACACCAAAAAACCTGGGATGGGCCAAAGGGCGATGAGGAAATCAGTGATAAGCAGCGCCAGGCCTGCAACACACACCTGGCGGGTGGGAAACATCCCCATAAAAGCAGAAAAAACCCCACACACAAACTGACCTACACCCAAGCACCATGGAGGCATCCGGAGCAGGTGCAGAGGACGAGCGCAACCCCACAATCACCCCTGATGACCAGCCTGGGACCACGGAGACAGCGAAGGGCAAGGACAAGAAGATGAGGAAAACGAAGTTCAGTCCGCAGGCGAAAAGGATCATAGTCACGGAGGTGATGGAACACCATCAACAACTCTTCGTCACTTCCAACGTGTCACTGGGCACCAAAACTGCAATATGGCGGGACATCGTCGACAAGGTGAATGCCGTCAGAGAGCACAAGAGGACAATGGACGAGGTCAAGAGGCGATGGAATGACATCAAGCGGAAGACCAAGGAGAAACTCTCCGCCAACCAGAAGGCAGCAACGCAGACTGGAGGTGGGGGCCCAGCGCCACAGCTGGAGCTGGATGACATGGAGGAGCTGGTGTCGACAGTCATCAGTGTGGAGACTGTGGCCGGAGTCGGGGACCGGACACTGATCGACAGGACACAACACAACTGCAACAGGGTGAGTGACCACCAGGTGCTGGGGGGACGGGTGGAGATGGCCACAATGACACACATGCACAATCAAGCACAGCACAGTGCACACCCACAATAAATCTGGGTCATCGCCCAGATCTACAGACTGTCACAATGTACAATGTCATGCTGTCTGAATGTCAACCTATACCATGTGTCTACACACATTTGGACACATTATAATACACCATCTCCCCTTCACATCACAGAAGCACTGTCAACACCTCCTGCAGAGCAGTACCAGCCACTCTTCACGGATGATGAGGAGGACAACACCAGCATCGACATCCAAGACATAATTGACCTCATCCGCCACTCACCTCCAAGATCAGGGCAGCACAGCTACATCAATTAGACCCCACTCATCACCCAAACCATCCAGGAGGAGGCACCCACAGCCCCGGCACCCTCCCAAGACCTCCAGGAACAACACATGGCCTTCCAACGCCGCGTGATGGAGTGCCAGATGGAGGCGGCTGAGCAGGTGCGGGTGGGCTTCGGCATCATGGCTGCCAAACTGGACGCCATCCTTGGGTGCCTATGTCCGACCTGACTGACATCGATGGAGTCATGACGTGGAGAGTAGAACAGCTGTCCGACCAGAGTGTCTCCAGCTATACCATCCGTGAGCTGGCACACATACGGAGGCTCATGGAGGACATGGTGCGGATGGAGGTGGAAAGGATGGCAGCCCCCGCTGCACATCATCAAAATGTAGCTGGAATCTATCATGCCCTACTGACCTCCACCATGGCATTGCCACACAAGGTATGGTGCTGATAAATGCTGCTGACCCACACCATCCACATCCCCGCCCCCTGTTGTGTCAGTGCCTCCCAGTGTGGCAGGCGTATCCACCCAGGCACCAGATGTGTCAATGGCACACAGTGCGTCAGCCGGATCCACTCAGGCCCCTGATATGTCAGTGGCATACAGTGCGGCCGCCGGTTCTGCAACACCCACAGGTGGGGCAGGGCACACACCCGGAGATGAGGACGCAGATGGGACTGCGGTCAGAAGGACCAAGTACTAGCATTCATTACTGCCGCCTGGCCTGTTTCTTCTTGGTCCCGCACATTGCCTCATAACCTTACACTGACCCATGACACACTACGGTGCACTCACCTTGGACAGCGACATGGACTGCCACTTCCGGATTGGTGACCAATGACACGTCAACCAGGCTGCGGACTGTACCCTTCCCTTCAGCAGGACTTGTCATCCTCGGATGGACTCTGGCTGGCCCTCCACGGGCCCATATTGCGTAGTGTGCTGGGCATTGCCCTGAACCGCTCCATCTGCATAACTGCCCCGGATGTGCAATAAACATCCATTGACGCACTGCTTTGTCACGTCTTTTATCAGTCATGTATGCATGTGTGGATGAATGTAGAGCCAGTGATTTCCCTTGCCTCAATGATGCGCATCCTGTGGGATGCCAGTCAGATGGTGCTATATTGCTTTTTGTGTACTGGGTCCCGTGGACACTACAACAGAGACACATGCATCACTCACTTCCATGTCCGGACATCGACTGAACCACGCTCAGAGCCCACGTGTCATTGGGGCAAGCATTGCGCTGGTCCGGCGTACGGCAGGCCAATCCATCAATCAATCACGGCATTTGTAAAGCGCGCTACTCACCTGGGAGGGTCTCAAGGCGCTGGGGGAAGGGGAAATGTCACTGCTCGAACAGCCAGGTCTTGAGCTGCTTCCTGAAGGAGAGATGGTCTTGGGTTCGCCGAAGGTGGGTGGGGAGGGAGTTCCAAGTCTTGGCTGCCAGGTAGGAGAAGGATCTTCCTCCGGCGGTGGCTCTGCGGATGCATGGACCGGTGGCGAGGGCATGGCTGGTCGATCGTAGCTGGCGGGTGGGCGTGTAGAAGGTCATGCGGTCGTTGAGGTACTTGGGGCCCAGGTCGTGGAGAGCCTTGTGTGCGTGGGTGAGGAGTCTGAACGTGATTCTCTTGCTGACGGGGAGCCAGTGCAGGTCTCTCAGGTGTCCGGTGATGTGGCTGTGTCGGGGGATGTCCAGGATGAGTCGTGCAGAGGCGTTCTGGATGCGTTGGAGTCTTTTTTGAAGTTTGGCTGTGGTTCCGGCGTAGAGGGTGTTCCCGTAGTCCAGTCGGCTGGTGACGAGTGCTTGGGTGACGGTCTTCCTGGTTTCGGTGGGGATCCATCTGAAGATCTTGCGGAGCATGCGCAGATTGTTGAAGCACGAAGATGTGACGGCGTTGACTTGTCTGGTCATCGAGAGGGAGGAGTCCAGGATGAAGCCCAGGTTGCGTGCGTGGTCTGTTGGTTTGGGAGCGGTGCCCAGGGCCGGGGGCCACCAGGAGTCGTCCCAGGCGGAGGGTTATGATCCCAGGATGAGGACCTCCGTCTGGTCCGAGTTCAGTTTGAGGCGGCTGTTCCACATCCAGTCGGCGACGTCTTTCATCCCTTCGTGTAGGTTGGCTCTGGCGGTGGTGGGGTCGTTGGTGAGGGCGAGGATCAGCTGGGTGTCGTCGGCGTAGGAGATGATGTTGAGGTTGTGTTGGCGTGCGATGGCTGCGAGGGGGCTCATGTAGACGTTGAAGAGGGTTGGACTGAGTGAAGATCCTTGTGGTACGCCGCAGATGACTTCGGTGTCCTCGGATCTGAAGGGGGGGAGGCGGACTCTCTGGGTTCTTCCAGCGAGGAACGAGATGATCCATTCCAGTGCTTTCTCTCGGATTCCAATGTTGCTGAGGCGCTTCACTAGGGTGCGGTGGCAGACAGTGTCGAACGCCGCAGAGAGGTCCAGGAGGATGAGGGCCGCTGTTTCCCCGTTGTCGATCGGGGTTCTGATGTCGTCGGTGGCTGCGATTAGGGCGGTCTCGGTGCTGTGGTTGGCCCGAAACCCGGACTGCGAGGGGTCGAGAGAGCCGTTTGTCTCGAGGAAGGCGGCAAGCTGTCTGTTGACGGTCTTCTCGATGACGTTGGCCGGAAAAGGAAGGAGCGAGATGGGACGGTAGTTCTTGAGGTCGGTGGGGTCTGCCGTTGGTTTCTTCAGGAGGGCGGTCAGCTCGGCGTGTTTCCAGCTCTCCGGGAAGGTGGCGGTGTGGAAGGAGGAGTTGATGATGTCCCGGAGATGGGGTGCGATGATGGCGTCGGCTTTGTTGAAGACGTGGTGTGGGCAGGGGTCGGTTGGAGATCCGGAGTGGATGGAGTTCATCGTGCGGGTGGTGTCTTCGGTGCTGATCGGGGTCCAGTTGCAGAGGGTGGGGGTGGCGGGCGTTGGTTCGGTGGTAGGGTGCGTTGTCTGTGCGTCGAAGCTGTTGTGTATGTCGGCGATCTTGCGGTGGAAGAACGAGGCGAGTGAGTTGCAGAGGTCTTGCGAGGGAGTGATGTCGTTGTATCTGGCACTGGGGATGGAGAACTCTTTGACGATGCTGAAGAGTTCCTTGCTGTCGTGGGCGTTGTTGTCAAGTCGTTCTTTGAGGGGCGACTTCTTGGTGGCGCGGATCAGCTGATGATGTTTTCGGGTGGTGTGCTTGAGGGCGGTCCTGTTGTCTGTGGTCTGGTCATGCCGCCAGGCTTTCTTGAGGGTGCAGCAATTTTTCTTGGATTCCTTGAGTTCGTTGGTGAACCAGGGGGTTTTCTTGCTGCCGGGTCTGCTGGGAGGGTTCTTTAGTGGTGCGAGGTCATCGGCGCAGGCGGTCAGCCACTTGGTGAGGTTGCTGGCTGCTTCGTTGGGGTCCGTTGTGCTGGCGGGAGTGTTCTGGCTGAGGGAGGCGGTGAGCTGCTCGGCGGTGATCTTGCTCCAGCTCCGGCGGGGGGCCTGTTGCGGGTGGTGGTGGGTCGTAGTTCTTCTGAAGCTGAAGTGGACGCAGCTGTGGTCGGTCCAGTGGAGTCCGGTGACGTGGCTGAAGGAGATGTGCTTGCTGGATGAGAAGACAGGGTCAAGCGTGTGGCCGGCGTAGTGGGTGGGGGTGTTCACCAGTTGCTTGAGTCCGAGGTTGGCGAGGTTGTCCAGCAGGGCGGTGGTGTTCCTGTCGTTGTTGTTCTCCAGGTGGAAGTTGAGGTCCCCTAGGAGGATGTAGTCAGCGAAGGGGAGGGCGTACGGACTGATGAAGTCTGCGATGTCTTCGCTGAATTGTGTGCGTGGTCCCGGGGGTCTGTAGATGAGGGTGCCTCGGAGGGTGGTCTTGGGGTCAGTGTGTATCTGGAAGTGCAGGTGTTCGGCGGCGGTGAAGGTTTCGTCGGAGTTAGTCGAGATGCGGATGGTGTTCTTGTGTATGATGGCGATGCCTCCTCCCGTCTGGTTGATGCGGTCCTTCCGGGTGATCTTGTATCCGTCCGGGATGGCTGTGGCGATGTCGGGCGCTGAGGAGGCGATCATCCAGGTTTCGGTGAGGAAGGCAACGTCAGGTGCTGTCGCGTCGAGTAGGTCCCAGAGTTCCACGGCGTGCCTGCGGACGGAGCGGGTGTTGAGCAGGATGCACTTCAGGTGGTTGCTGCTGGTGCTCGACTTGGTGGTGCAGGTCCGGTAGCAGGTGAATCGGCAGGCTTGGCAGGCGAAGGGTCCGTGGGTGCGTCTCGGGGTGGCTCGGTAGCAGGCAGGGTTCTGGCCGGCATTGAGTGCGTAGAGAGTGGCGGCGTCGTAGGTCCGTCGGGTAGTCTTGCATCGGCGGGGGCCAGGGGTTCCGGCACTGGGCGCGGTCCAGGCGCGGACGGGCACAGACGGGCTTGCCTTTGGCACGCCTTCGGCGCACAATCGGCGCTCCCGCTGCGCGTGACCACTGCGCGTCTGCGCGGTCGCCATTTATGGCTAAGTGGGAAGGGAGGAGCAGCTGGGAGGCGGGAGCGGGGAGGACACGAAAAAGGGGCGTGGCCGCGAGGACGACGGCGGAAACCGGAGAGCGGGGCAGACACAACAATCACCTAAAATCACAACAGTTATGCACAAAAACAATTACAAAATGCAGAGATAACAGGAAGGAACTAGAACACAGCTGGGGGACAGTGCGAGGCAGGCAGAGGGCAAAACGAGTCTGCGAGCAGCAGCAGGGCACACGAGGGGGCTCACACAGTTGGGGGCCGTGCGGCACGGGGGTGTCCTGAGAACAGGTCACACTCACCTGCGCCGCGCGGTCGCCATTTATGGACAAGTGGGAGGGAGGAGCAGCTGGGAGGCGGTAGCGGGGAGGACACGAAAAAGGGGCGTGGCCGCGAGGACGACGGCGGAAACCGGAGAGCGGGGCAGACACAAGAATCACCTAAAATCACAACAGTTATGCACAAAAACAATTACAAAATGCAGAGATAACAGAAAGGAACTAGAACACAGCTGGGGGACAGTGCGAGGCAGGCAGAGGGCAAAACGAGTCTGCGAGCAGCAGCAGGGCACACGAGGGGGCTCACACAGCTGGGGGCCGTGCGGCACGGGGGTGTCCTGAGAACAGGTCACACTCACCTACGCCGCGCGGTCGCCATTTATGGACAAGTGGGAGGGAGGAGCAGCTGGGAGGCGGGAGCGGGGAGGACACGAAAAAGGGGCGTGGCCGCGAGGATCAGCTGGGTGTCGTCGGCGTAGGAGATGATGTTGAGGTTGTGTTGGCGTGCGATGGCTGCGAGGGGGCTCATGTAGACGTTGAAGAGGGTTGGACTGAGTGAAGATCCTTGTGGTACGCCGCAGATGACTTCGGTGTCCTCGGATCTGAAGGGGGGGAGGCGGACTCTCTGGGTTCTTCCAGCGAGGAACGAGATGATCCATTCCAGTGCTTTCTCTCGGATTCCAATGTTGCTGAGGCGCTTCACTAGGGTGCGGTGGCAGACAGTGTCGAACGCCGCAGAGAGGTCCAGGAGGATGAGGGCCGCTGTTTCCCCGTTGTCGATCGGGGTTCTGATGTCGTCGGTGGCTGCGATTAGGGCGGTCTCGGTGCTGTGGTTGGCCCGAAACCCGGACTGCGAGGGGTCGAGAGAGCCGTTTGTCTCGAGGAAGGCGGCAAGCTGTCTGTTGACGGTCTTCTCGATGACGTTGGCCGGAAAAGGAAGGAGCGAGATGGGACGGTAGTTCTTGAGGTCGGTGGGGTCTGCCGTTGGTTTCTTCAGGAGGGCGGTCAGCTCGGCGTGTTTCCAGCTCTCCGGGAAGGTGGCGGTGTGGAAGGAGGAGTTGATGATGTCCCGGAGATGGGGTGCGATGATGGCGTCGGCTTTGTTGAAGACGTGGTGTGGGCAGGGGTCGGTTGGAGATCCGGAGTGGATGGAGTTCATCGTGCGGGTGGTGTCTTCGGTGCTGATCGGGGTCCAGTTGCAGAGGGTGGGGGTGGCGGGCGTTGGTTCGGTGGTAGGGTGCGTTGTCTGTGCGTCGAAGCTGTTGTGTATGTCGGCGATCTTGCGGTGGAAGAACGAGGCGAGTGAGTTGCAGAGGTCTTGCGAGGGAGTGATGTCGTTGTATCTGGCACTGGGGATGGAGAACTCTTTGACGATGCTGAAGAGTTCCTTGCTGTCGTGGGCGTTGTTGTCAAGTCGTTCTTTGAGTGCCGACTTCTTGGTGGCGCGGATCAGCTGATGATGTTTTCGGGTGGTGTGCTTGAGGGCGGTCCTGTTGTCTGTGGTCTGGTCATGCCGCCAGGCTTTCTTGAGGGTGCAGCAATTTTTCTTGGATTCCTTGAGTTCGTTGGTGAACCAGGGGGTTTTCTTGCTGCCGGGTCTGCTGGGAGGGTTCTTTAGTGGTGCGAGGTCATCGGCGCAGGCGGTCAGCCACTTGGTGAGGTTGCTGGCTGCTTCGTTGGGGTCCGTTGTGCTGGCGGGAGTGTTCTGGCTGAGGGAGGCGGTGAGCTGCTCGGCGGTGATCTTGCTCCAGCTCCGGCGGGGGGCCTGTTGCGGGTGGTGGTGGGTCGTAGTTCTTCTGAAGCTGAAGTGGACGCAGCTGTGGTCGGTCCAGTGGAGTCCGGTGACGTGGCTGAAGGAGATGTGCTTGCTGGATGAGAAGACAGGGTCAAGCGTGTGGCCGGCGTAGTGGGTGGGGGTGTTCACCAGTTGCTTGAGTCCGAGGTTGGCGAGGTTGTCCAGCAGGGCGGTGGTGTTCCTGTCGTTGTTGTTCTCCAGGTGGAAGTTGAGGTCCCCTAGGAGGATGTAGTCAGCGAAGGGGAGGGCGTACGGACTGATGAAGTCTGCGATGTCTTCGCTGAATTGTGTGCGTGGTCCCGGGGGTCTGTAGATGAGGGTGCCTCGGAGGGTGGTCTTGGGGTCAGTGTGTATCTGGAAGTGCAGGTGTTCGGCGGCGGTGAAGGTTTCGTCGGAGTTAGTCGAGATGCGGATGGTGTTCTTGTGTATGATGGCGATGCCTCCTCCCGTCTGGTTGATGCGGTCCTTCCGGGTGATCTTGTATCCGTCCGGGATGGCTGTGGCGATGTCGGGCGCTGAGGAGGCGATCATCCAGGTTTCGGTGAGGAAGGCAACGTCAGGTGCTGTCGCGTCGAGTAGGTCCCAGAGTTCCACGGCGTGCCTGCGGACGGAGCGGGTGTTGAGCAGGATGCACTTCAGGTGGTTGCTGCTGGTGCTCGACTTGGTGGTGCAGGTCCGGTAGCAGGTGAATCGGCAGGCTTGGCAGGCGAAGGGTCCGTGGGTGCGTCTCGGGGTGGCTCGGTAGCAGGCAGGGTTCTGGCCGGCATTGAGTGCGTAGAGAGTGGCGGCGTCGTAGGTCCGTCGGGTAGTCTTGCATCGGCGGGGGCCAGGGGTTCCGGCACTGGGCGCGGTCCAGGCGCGGACGGGCACAGACGGGCTTGCCTTTGGCACGCCTTCGGCGCACAATCGGCGCTCCCGCTGCGCGTGACCACTGCGCGTCTGCGCGGTCGCCATTTATGGCTAAGTGGGAAGGGAGGAGCAGCTGGGAGGCGGGAGCGGGGAGGACACGAAAAAGGGGCGTGGCCGCGAGGACGACGGCGGAAACCGGAGAGCGGGGCAGACACAACAATCACCTAAAATCACAACAGTTATGCACAAAAACAATTACAAAATGCAGAGATAACAGGAAGGAACTAGAACACAGCTGGGGGACAGTGCGAGGCAGGCAGAGGGCAAAACGAGTCTGCGAGCAGCAGCAGGGCACACGAGGGGGCTCACACAGTTGGGGGCCGTGCGACACGGGGGTGTCCTGAGAACAGGTCACACTCACCTGCGCCGCGCGGTCGCCATTTATGGACAAGTGGGAGGGAGGAGCAGCTGGGAGGCGGTAGCGGGGAGGACACGAAAAAGGGGCGTGGCCGCGAGGACGACGGCGGAAACCGGAGAGCGGGGCAGACACAACAATCACCTAAAATCACAACAGTTATGCACAAAAACAATTACAAAATGCAGAGATAACAGAAAGGAACTAGAACACAGCTGGGGGACAGTGCGAGGCAGGCAGAGGGCAAAACGAGTCTGCGAGCAGCAGCAGGGCACACGAGGGGGCTCACACAGCTGGGGGCCGTGCGGCACGGGGGTGTCCTGAGAACAGGTCACACTCACCTACGCCGCGCGGTCGCCATTTATGGACAAGTGGGAGGGAGGAGCAGCTGGGAGGCGGGAGCGGGGAGGACACGAAAAAGGGGCGTGGCCGCGAGGACGACAGCAGAAACCGGAGAGCGGGGCAGACACATCAATCACCTAAAATCACAACAGTTATGCACAAAAACAATTACAAAATGCAAAGATAACAGAAAGGAACTAGAACACAGCTGGGGGACAGTGCGAGGCAGGCAGAGGGCAAAACGAGCCTGCGAGCAGCAGCAGGGCACACGAGGGGGCTCACACAACTGGGGGCCGTGGGGCACGGGGGTGTCCTGAGAACAGACCACTCCGCTTATGCTGGGGGGGCCATCATTGCTACCCATCGCAGGCATACTCGCTGGTGGTGTGCAGGTCACTGATCTAGTTGTCAGCATGTCACAGCCACTTCCTGAGGGCAGGTTTGCACGCACACCACACCCATCCGGCCCAGGTGTCACAGGCCATGTGACTCCGCCAACATAAGGGGCTGACGACATCACATTCTCCTCTGCTCGTGGCGACTGAATGATGGATGTCACGGTTCCCAGTCATGAAGGGCCCAAGAGTTTTGTTGTGCACATGCATACATCATGACCACACGGACACACGCAGATAGTTTGTGGAACTGGCCACGGGCACGTGTGCCCGGCCCCTTTATTGGCAGGGCCACATGTACAGTGATGCCTGTGCTGGATGTGTGTGGGGTGAGTGTGAGCCAGCGCCCACGGAGTGGTTGGTGCTAGCAACAATTTGAACAGTGAACACCATTAAAACGGAAACTGCCAACACCAGCATAACAGAGACAAATGCGGAGCATCATGGAGGTAGCCGGAGCAAGTACAGAGGTCACCCAATATGCAAACAGAAGTGTCCGTGAGTTGCAGTGCACTGAGGTTGGGGCACCTGAAGTGCCGAGCAGGGTATCAGGCAGATGATGGCATCCACCACAGGTGTGAGCAACTCCGTTAGTCTACCAGTAGAACTGTTTTGACTCTTGCAGTTGGCGGTTGGAGGTGGTCCTGGTGGTAGCGGCGTGTGCCTCCTGCGGTGATGCGTCATCCGGGCCAGTCAGGACTCGAGTTGATGTGTGAGCCCTGGTGTAACGCAGTTGAGGCCGGAGGCAGCGGACAGCGCAGGGCCACATACACATGGCGTCAATGACCCCAAGGCCATCGTCTCAGAGGCCATCCAATATCTCAAGAGCCAGCGTCCCTGACTTGAGCTGCACAGAGTTAGTGGCCCCGGATGCACTGCGGCAGGCACAGGCACACCGCCACGGGACGGTGACTTGCGGTGCAGTGAGATGGGCCACGCGAGCTGAGCAGGTCCTCATCGATGTCGGAGGTGAATGTGGCGGAGGGTTGTGGGGGACAGTGGAAGGTGTCCTCCAAGGCATGATGCAGAGGGCAGAAGCTGTCCGGAAGCAGCAAATTGAGGAGTGGAATGCTACTGCCTCGTTTTTGCCACCAAGTCTGTATCACCGACATGATGGTGACGACAAGCCCCGGTCCATGGACTCAGTCGCCACCAAAGTTTAACCAGAAAGTGTCCATGGATCTCGGGGAACAGACTTAGTGGCACCGGAGCTGAAAGGGTATGCAGTCTGCGATGAGGCTTGTACAATGATATCAAGTTTGCCATAAACAAATCAAGACTGAGTTCGATATGTGTGACCTACTCAACCGCAGTGTAGGCCTGAGGCAGCGGTCAGCGCGGGCCAAACACGGTTCAGTGAGCTTCCCCTGGAACTCTAACACACGACATTGACATGGCATTTGGGGGTGACTTGTGGTTGACGGAGGTAAAATCACAAGAGCTGAGCAGGTGTTCAGTCAGCAACGATGACGTGTCCTGCCTGGTACAGACTGGATTGGATTGGTGTGAGGCCTGCTGGACCGCAGTGTAGGCCAAAGGCGTAGTGATCAAGGGCCCACAGACACGTTTGGTTGGGATGCTATGCACAGACTTGGTGTCACCACATCGAAGGGAGTATAGTGATTTAAACTCTGCCTTCATGTGTGTACTCGGACATTGTATAATCAAGACTGAGTCCCAAATGTGTGCCCTACTCGACCGCAGTGTAGGCCGGAGGCAGCGGTCAGCAGGGGCCCACAGCCACATGTCGATGGCTTGCGATGCACAGAATTAGTGACACTAGGGCAGTTGTTGGTAGTGTTTGATCACTTCCGTAACAATGATCCTTTTTTCCTCCTGACTGAAACGAGTCATCCTCTTACACCTCTCCTTGCGTGCAATGATATGTACTCTGCCATTGAAAAATCAAGACTCAGTTCCAAATTTGTGGTGTACTAGTCCGCTGTGTATGCCAGTGGAGTACGTCAATGATAAGGGAGTACTGTGTTGCGGAGGCCATGATGGTCTGAGGAGGCTGCCAGGTTCGCAGCACTCGGGCTTGGAGCTTGCCCTGGCACGTGGTGGGCCCTCTTCGACACACGCTGGTGCGGCAGGTGTGCATTGAGGCCTGGGTGCGCAGGGCCTGGCAGCACTGGTACGGGGACCAGCGGCCCGGGGTACAGCAGGTGTGCAGGATAGCAGGCAACACTGCTCACGGCGACGGCGTCAGCCTCATGGCGGGGTGAGGGGTGCCGCCCTGGAAGAGACGTTGGGCATTCCGGAAGAGAACCATGCCCACTGCTACGTGCTTTTTATTCACAGCTCTACGCTGGCCTGGCATAAGCCGGGCCAGTCCACTCTACTCACGTTTACAGGGGGGGACATAACAAGCTACATTTCCGGGATCTTCCCCACTGGCTGGGGTGACATGGTTGTGTCCACTGTCCATATACTCCAAACACCAGCGGTGTATGTCGACATGGATATGTATGTGGTCTGCATACTGCAGTCTGGCCATCGCATCCACGCCACACTTGGCATTGTGTACATTCTCATTCATCGGTCACTTGCCTCCTTCACACATGCCTGGTCCCCACAATGTGCAATTGTGTGGCTGAGGTGCCATGCCGTTGATGGGTTATGTGCGTGACTGGCTAAGGTTGACACAGTAAGTTGTGCTGTCGTGTCTGGTTGGTGGGCATGTTGTATGTGAGTTTGTGACATGTGCATTCCCAGTGTTGTGAGTTGCATGATTGTGGAGTTGAGGTGTGTGGTGTGTTCATTTGGTACTTGCCAACGAGCAGCGCATTTCCGTAGGTGCCAGCCTGGAAGCGCTGGTTGATGATGGACTGTACAAAGTTGTAGGACTCATGCACTCTGCCTGGGTGTTTTGCGTTGACGTTGGTGTAGATTCCCTGGTGGTCCACTATTGCCTGCACATTGATGGAATACGTGTGCTTTCGGTAGCAGATATTGTGTTCAGTGTTGCCTGGGGCACAAGTAGGATGTGCAGTCAATTGCCCCCTGACACGTGTGGGATGCCAGCTATGGTGTAGATGCCATGCTTGGTCTCCAGCTGTTCCTGCACAGTGTGGGGGAAGGATAGGTAGTGTGGTACCAAGCTGATGATGGAATACAAGACAGTTGTGGGGAACTTGAATTGGGCTGGCTGTGAGACTCCTCCGACTCTGGCAGTTGTTGTTTGGAAGGCACCAGAGGTCAACAAATGCAGCACAGCCAGCACCTTTGTCTGAAGTGGGATGTTGGTTGTCCGCTGTGTTAGTACCATCAGCCTGTGGGCAATGGTGGTCTGGATGCGTGGGATTGTTGTCCTTTTGAGCCTGTGGTGGGCAATGATATTCCCTGGTGTTGGGTCTGTGAGCTTTGTGCGTTTTCAGGGATTCGCTGTCTTTGTCTGCGCTGACTCAGTGTTGGTCTGGGAGGGGGGTGGGCAGGGTCTGGAGGGTGGGGTCCTGGGGGTGATGGCGGAGGGTGTTGTGGCCCTGTTGGGGCTCCGAGCTGCATTATCAGTGGATCCATGGCATCAGTTGTTCTTCAGGTGTGGCTGCGGTCTGGGCTCCCTTTTCTGGTGCCGGTTGTAGTCTGACTTTGCACCAGGTCAGAGCAGGTATTAGTTTCCTGCTGCTCGCGTGCCTTATCGCCTTTTTGTGATCTCACTGCCGATCAGGCTGGTCGTTGAGAATGCTGAGGTGTGGTGTTGTCGCTGATTTTTCCTCGGGAATGCCTACTCTGCATCTCATTAGCGATAGTTGCCGGGGTCATCTGTGGCAATGTTTTTTGAGGATGCTATCGCCGGAAAACTGGTGATATCGGCTATTTGCATCAGCTTGTGAATGGTACGGTAAATTTATCGCCAATTTTGCTGCGATAAAGTGCCGATAACTTGGCGATAGTGATGCAGCGCGGAATACAAATCCCTCCCTTCGTCACAGACCATAGATCTTCACAGACTCACTCAATCACTACATTCGCTGGTGGGGCCCATAACACCAACATTCATTCTCTATTGGTCTGTATTTCTAAGGAGGTGATTGTTCCATTCGCTGTAATGAAAGGAAATACCATTTGTCCCTAATGAGCGATAGATCACCTAACCATCTCTCCCTCATTAAGACCTGAACTTCACTCCTTTGTACTCCTCCCATGGATAGGCCATGGATCAGCTAGTTGCAGGTTTGAGTGATTTCTAATTCTATAATTACTGTTGGTCATCATATTTACCTATTCTGGCTAAATGTCGTCCTCTAAGTCAAATTTTGATCTTTTGTCTCTCTATGCCCATAGCAAGCAATTATTCAGTACATCGGGTAATTGGGCATCTGATCAGTGCTTCAAAGATTCAGGGAAACAGCTGTCCTGCAGTGTCACTGTCCTCTCCGTCAGCATAACGTCAGGAAATCGAAAAGCGCGGTGCCAACCTCTCTATTCTAGTGGTTTTTATATTAAATTTTGACAAGATAATGTAACAATATAAGTTTTCTCATTCTCCGATTGGTCAGTTCAATATGGGGTGTTAGGTTCCCACAAAAGTAATGTCTATTAGATCATGGGTCCTGATCATTCCGGTTTAGGAAGATGGTCCATTGTTCTTCATCTTTTGGCCGGTCTCCCGGACTGTCCTTGATGGGTACAGCTTGCCTGGGGTCAGGAATAGGCCATTGTTGCTCATCCTACCGCAGGCGCACTTCACCCAGAAATTCAGTAGCGTTGTCAGTTGTGTCAGATACGGAAGGCAGCCATCTTATGGCAGGCCCGAATGGTCAACTTAAGCAAAAGAAAGATAAAAACGTAATTAATACATAGAAATGGCTATTTAAATGTTATTCCCTCGCTAATACCCATATGTGTGTGTATTTATCTAGCAAAAAGCAACACTTAATGCGGGTTATACTCACATTATAAAGCACAAATCACAAAAACGTCACAAAAGCAACATATATCATGCAATATTCTAATTATCTATGATTAATATGCGTCCAGAATTTAGTTTACGTATTAATTAAGCCATGCAAATGCAATTCCCACGTGTATTCTTTATGTTAGTAAGGTTGGTAAGTTTCCACATCAAACCAATTAGTACAATTACTATTAGTTAATTATTCTTCTTAATATAAACTTGCAAAATGGAGAGGGTATACAATTTTGCTAAAATAAACCCGCTCCAGCAATCCCCCCTTTGGTGATTTTGTCACCACCACATCACTAAATGTATTTACCCCTTTTAAGGAAAATTCAAAATGTGTTCTTGCTCTTATTCATAATTCAGTTTCTTCAAAATCATCTCTTTTTGCCTTTTTATACATACTCTCTTTCCACTCTTCTAATGTTATCTCTTCTAAATCTCTATCTGGATCCTTTTCTTTTCTTTTTAATTTTCCTCTTTTTATTTTATTCGTCGTTGTCTTGTTTCTACAACACATACAACCTAATCTTAATATTAATAATATGAAAATCACACATGTTAATGGAAACAATATTTTACCTATAAATGTACTACCTATTTTAACTAAGAAATTCTTAATAGCCGCTATTTTCTTTCCAATCCTTTCCCAAACACCTTCAACCTCCAGTGGTGCAATTTCATCATGCAATTCAGTAATATTTTAATGTAAACTTTCAGATCTTTGCTTTTGTCTGGAATGTAAGTGCAACAATGTTGAACTTTCAGCATTCCACAGACTCCACCCTCTTTTGCCAATAGTATATCAAGGGCAAGTCGATTTTGCATCACCATAGCACGCATGGCAACCATTTCAGTATTGACCAATAATAATCCTCCAGCGGTGCTTGTTGACAAGCGATCCACTACTGTTGATAATTTTCTAATTTTGTTTGCATTCAGAGATATTTCCACTGCTGGTATCAATGCTCCAAATATATCACCTACAATTTCTGCCCAAGATTCTCTCTTACTACGTATTAAATGATTCCTTAAGCTATGTACACCATCTTCTCCTCTGTCCATGTGAAAGATTTTTGGAAATACCAGGCCTACTTAACATGTGCCATACCAATGGTCTTGCAAACAATAATATGCCCTGTTCCCACAGATAAAATATAGTCCAGGGAAAACTGGATCTCTTCCACCTTTAAATCCCCATCCACCCATGATTCGGTATGTATCATGGCACTCACTATTCCCTAGAAAATAATTGTCATACGCCGTTTGATTCCTTCTTATACACAATTTCCCTTTCTGAAACCAATCTAAAGCCAAAGTTGGATTAGATTCTCCCTTCAAATGTTTTTCCATTTCTACATCCCAGACTGTTTTCTCCCCTTTTCCTTCAAATGCCTTTCTTTGCATTTTCAATCTCCTTTCCTCGACCATGTCTAAGAATGTCTTTTCTTCTTTCTTCAAACTGCAAGTCAAATTATTTTTGAAAATATATTCTAATGTTAGCTCTTTAGTTTCTAAGAAAAATTCACCTAATACCTTAGCAGGTTTTACCTTGTTTAGTTTGTTATTAGCAGGTACTTGCGCAAAAATGTTATCTACATCTGAAAAATAATATGCTAATTTTTCTGTCTGATAAAATAAACTAGCTATTACACTACATGTTATTCCATACGTTGCTGGAAGGTGATGATAAGTCACTCCTTCTGACACAGATGCAGGTAACTGCATGCATACGTAGCAGTCCCTTACGTCCATGGTCTTTACATATTTATACAACAATTTAGAAAAAACGTTATTAGAAAAATCATTAATAGACCTATCTTTATGTAAATAATTATTATCTATTCTAGTCGGAACTACCTTTTGAATCTTCCCTATGTTAGTAATGGTTTCATTATGTCCTTCTAGTGTATCTATAGTAACCTTAAAAGAAATAAGTAGAGCAAGTATGCTCCACAGAAGCATTAATAATCCTGTACAACAACAACACATTTTACACCATCTTTTCATGAATGTACATCTACTTTTACTACTATCTATGTTAGCCATCTTTATTAACACGGATTGTGACTTTTGACTTAGCCTCTTTTACTTCACAACTAGTTTCTAACCCAAGGCTTCTAAGCACCTACGTGGTTCTACCAGTTTCTACTTTTTACTTAATTTTTTGTTTTTTACATAAACAGCTTCTTCGTTCTATTCAGTTTGGCAATTCATCATCTTTTGCCTCCTTCTCGTAATCTGGATACAGAATTTCCTGAATTTCCGCTTCTTCTTCTCCAATGTCGGACAAGAGAACTCTCAGGATTTCTGATTCTTCTTCTTCTTTAACCACTTTCAGTACAGCCTCCTCTGAATTTCCTTGACTATCTGCCTCTTGTTTTTCTTCAGGCAGGGCCACGTACGTCCATTCCGGCGACTTATACTTCTGGTTAGGTTTCCTTGTTCTTTTTTCTTCTTTATTCTGGATTGTTTCTTCTTCCTTCGATTTTTCTTGGCTAGTCACTTCATTCACCTGCTCTGCCCTTGGTGAATTCACTCGTGTCAGCCGATATCTCAATCTCTTTATTTTGTTTGGCCACACTTCATCCTTTGCAACTCTTTTCAGTTTACCTCCTTTATTATTCTTTTCTTCTCTCCAAGCTCTTTTCCTTAGAACTCGACCTTCTGGTATTTTGTTTTCACTTTCTTCAGATTCTGTTTCAACTTGCTTTTTCTTTTCAACAACTTCCTTTTCCACCACTTGTTTTGTTTTCCCTACTTCTGTCCCTCCTCGGGTCTCGGACACGCAATCTTCCTGCTGGCTACTTTTCCCTTCACCTAGCTGGATGTTGCAATTCCCTACACCTACTCGGGGGTCTTCCGCAATCTGTCCCTCCTTCTCTGTACCTGTCCCTTCTTCACTTAGATCTATTATTTCAGGTGGAATCTCTCTCAATCTTTCATCTGGAACTTCTTTTTCTCAAATTTCTTTCACTGCTTCTTCATGATCTTTTCCTTTCTTCTTTCTGTGTTCTTTTCTGGGACCTTGTCTCCCTTGCTCGTTTTCAGAATCTGAACTGGTATCAGAAATCTGCAATCTTTTTCTCAGAGAGATACTTCTGGGGATTAATATTTGATTTGGTTCTTTTTCCCCCCTTTCAGGGTTTTCTTGTGTTTTTGGCTCTTCGTTATCTGATTCAGTACTTGACTCTGATTCATCATAATACTCCTTCTCTTTGCTGTCCACTGGATTAGGTATCCTCAAAGTATGGCTGGCATGGATCCAGTTTTTCAGGCCAGCACACTTTACAGCTGTTGTCATGGTCAGAATGACTTGTCTTGGTTTTCCCCACCTTGGAACCAAACAGTTTCTTCTTCTGTGAACTTTTATCCTTACCCAGTCCCCTGGGCTCAGATCATGAGCTGGCTTCTTTTCAAGAGTGGTGGCATCCGCTCCAACCTGATGAAACACAGAATGAACTGCGTCAGCCAGGCCTTTACAATACTCCAGCACCATGTCATCAGTTATAGTCATCAGCTTGTTGACTGGTATAAACACGTGTCTCATTGCGCGTCCCATGATTATTTCATGTCGACTTAACCCTGTGGTTCTGTCTGGTATTGCTTTGATTGTCATAAGTACTAGAGGCAAGACATCAGGACATTTCATTCCTGTGGCTAAACACATTTTCCCAATTCTATTTTTGATCGTACCATTCATTTGTTCAACCACACCAGAAGCCTCTGGTCGGTAGGCACAATGCAGTTTCTGTTGTACATTTAATGTTTCACTAATCAATTTTACGATCTCATTATGGAAATGTCCTCCTCTGTCTGATTCAAGAGTCACTGGGAACCCAAACCTGGGGATGAATTCTCTCAAAAGTAGCTTTGCCACTGTCATCCCATCATTTTTTCTTGTTGGAAATGCATCCACCCACCTGGAGAATAGGCAGACTATTACCAGAACATACCTCAATGTGTTACATGGAGGCATTTCAATGAAATCCACCTGCATTCTGGTAAAAGGCCCTCCTTCTCGGCCTATGGCTCCTAGACTCACTACTGTCTTTCTCCCAGGATTGTATTGCTGACATATTAGACATCTCTGACATAGACTTTCTGCTACAAGTCTAAACTTGGGGTTGTACCAGGTCTGCTTAAAAGACCTGATCATGGCATCTCTCCCTATGTGTCCCTGGCCATGATACATCCGTGCCATGGTAGACATCATGCTATCAGTCATAACTGGTCTTCCATCTCGATAGACCCACACATGGTCCTTTTCTCTTGGTGCACATCCTGCTTTTACCCACTGTTTCATTTCCTCATCTCCTGATTCTTCCTGCAATTGTCTCACTTCTTCCCAAGTTCCCACAACGTTAGTAAACATTAAGGAGCAAGAAAACATTTCCCTTTCCTTTGCCCGATTGACAGAATTCTGATTGCGTGCGCAATACTGTGCCATGTCATTAGCATAGCGATTTCCGGTCGTAATGTAATCACCACCCTGACTATGGGCAGCACATTTCACCACAGCCAATTGTCTAGGCAGCTGTATCGCCTCAAGCAACTTTACAACCACTTCAGCATTCTTAATAGGAGTTCCACTTGAGGTCAGGAAACCTCTTTGTAGGCATAGTTGGCCAAAATCATGGACGACTCCGAAGCCATACTGGCTGTCAGTTATCACAGTCACTCTCACACTTTTCCCAATCTTGCACGCTCTAGTTAAAGCAACAAGTTCAGCTACTTGGGCTGATCTTACTCCTTTCAGGTAGGATGCTTCCATCACTGCTGCAACCGTGCATACTGCATATGCTGCACTTAGCACTCCTTCATCTGTTCTCAAAAATGATCCATCAACAAACAACACAAAATCACTTTCTGGTTGTGGTTTTGTGCAATACTCAAGCACATCCAGACAATCATGATCTGCTTCGTCTCCACGTTCTCTGCATCTGGCAACAATGTTGCAGGATTCACATTCAAACACCTCGCAAGGCTCACATTTGTTGCACCTAATATGACCTTTTCATACTTAGTCAGCCGACTATGTGTCATATACTGAGTACGACTCCTTGTTAAAAGGATCACCACATCATGAGGTACAAACACCTTCAATGGATATCCCATCACAATTCCTTCACTCTGTTCCAAGATTCGGCATGTTGCAGCCACTGCCTTCAAACACCCAGGTAAAGCTGCAGCCACTGGGTCAAGCATTGATGAAAAATATGCAATTGGTCTTCTCAATCTTCCATGTTTCTGTATCAACACAGAAAGGGCACATCCATTTCTCTCACTGCAATACAACTAAAACTCTTTCTAATAATCAGGCATGGCTAATGCTGGTGCTTCACACAAACCATCTTTCAATCGTTTGAATGCTGCCAATTCTTCCTTGTTCAATTCAAGGGGATCTTTTACATCACTTCTGGTCAAACGTACCAAAGGTTTTACTTATCCACAGACGGCAAAACCCCACCATTCCCAGAAACATTCTCACCTCTCTTTGTGTCATAGGGGCTCTCATTCCTTTTATGATTCTGATTCTGTCTATCGTTATTTTCCTCAGTCCTTTCTCAATTTTATGTCCCAAATACTGTACTTCCTTCTTACAATACTGCAATTTTGCTGGGGACACCTTCAGTCCTCCATCTGCCAAATGATTCAGCAAGGCTATAGTGTCTACCTCACAAGCTTCACGTGTTTTGGACACCACCAAAAGGTCGTCGATATACTGCACTAGTACTGAGCTTTTGGGCATTTGTAGACTTTCCAATGACTTCTTCAACAATTGATTAAATATTGAGGGGCTTTCTGTATACCCCTGTGGGATTCGGCACCATGCCAAAATACGTTCTCCAAACCGAAATGCAAAACTTTGCTGACTGCCATGATGTAATGGGATAGAAAAGAAAGCATGGCATAGATCAATCACTGTATACCATTCCACATCATGGGGAATCTGGTACAAAATCACTGATGGATTTGGCACAATGGGACAACATGACACAACGATTTTGTTTACCTTTCTCAAATCTTGTACTATCCTGAATTTCCCATTAGGCTTTTTCAGTCCCATTATTGGTGAGTTACATGGACTACTCATTATTTCTCTCAGAATTCCTTGTCTAATCATTTTCTCAATTATTGGAGTTACTCCGTCAATTATTTCAGGTGTCAATTTATATTGAGGGACATTCGGATAACGTACTCCTTCTTTCACAGTTATTTTTACTGGGTCTATATTTCTCATTAGTCCTACATCTTCTTCGGTAAAATCCCACACTTCTGCTTTCACGGACTGCTTCAATTCTTTAGGTAATTCATCAGGGTTGAATACTGCATATGTTCCAGTAATTTCACTCTCTCGATTGGCTATTGTCATTTTATACAGTACATCCTCATCTGGTGTTTCAAATGCTATTCCATCTGGAGTACAAAATATAGTGCAATTCATCTTGCACAACAGGTCCCTACCTAACAAATTCACAGGACTAGTGTCACACACCACAAAGCGGTGCATTTCGGAGAATTTCCCTATATTAACTTTCACTGGTTCTGTAAGGTATGTCTTTATCTGTCTGTTGGATACACCAACTACTTGGATTGTTTCATCGGAAAGAGGAAGATTCTTAACATCAGCTGATCTAACAGTTGATCGAGTAGCGCCAGTGTCCACTAGGAAAGTAATATTTTCATCATTAACCTTCCCATCTACAAATGGTCCTGTCTGATCTACTTCTAGAGTTGCGCCAAGTACGCACTCTTCTTACTCCCTTCGGCACCGTCAGTAGCTTCCTTCTGAGTCACTCTCATCGCGTTGCAGCCAGTACTGCGAAACAGCGCGAGCGTGTGGCGGTTTATTTACCTGTACTTCATTGTAGAATCCCGATTCATTACTATACTTCTGAGAGTTCCTGTTTTGGCACCTGATTCTGTGAGGTAACCACCTGCTGCTGTTGCTGCAGTTGACCACTCACCTCATTCTGCACCTGTGGATTCAATGATGGATTTTCATTATTAGTACTCGGAGGGAATTTACAATGCCCTAACCTACCGCAATTATGGCATGGGAACTTCTTTTTAGCTTCTTCTATATTACCTTTCCCTTTCCCAGGACCAAATCTCGGTCTTGTTCCTGTGTTATTTGTTTGTTCTACTAACTGAGCTTCCTGTCTTTCCGCTACTTTTACCTGTGCCCACATTGCCTTTACTTTTAATTTTCGCTGTTTTGCCTCAATTTCATCACTGAAATATTTAGCATGTCTCAATACTTCATCTTTTTTCTTATTTTGCCAATCAATCGTATGCTGTTTTATCATGTCACCAATTTCTGAACGTAAACCATATACAAATCTGTATACAAAATGACTTAAATCCTTATCACTCAGGTTCTCATCTCCACTGAACTGCTTAAAAGCTGTCTTGATGTGTTCTGTCAATTTTTACCCACTCGGTCTCTTTAGGGGGTACCTTATTCTTCAAAAATGCCATAACCTGTTCGTATTTCTTCATGACCTCTGGGTCGGGAGCTCCTATCTTAGGATCCCTAGGGTATTCCTGAGTTGGCCAATTTATCATAAGCTTGCACTCTGTCCACAAATCTGCTGGTACTATTATGTCAAATAAACTATTCAAATCTATCCATAGTACTTTCGACAATTTTACAAATCTGTCTACCTGCCGGTATCACTCGACGGGCTTTTCGCGTAGTCGAGGGAAATCATTCGTAAAAGACAAAATGTCCTGTCTTGTCCATGGGACATGTACATATCCTCCTCCTGGAATCTCTCTCATGGGGTATTCTGTTGCTACCTTTTCTTTCTCTCTAACAGGGAATGTTGAAACTGTCTTCTCTGAGGCATCGTCACGCTTTCTATACCATTTACTTCTCCATTTATCCACGTCTCCCCATTTTCTCAATAAAATGATTATGTCCTTAATCTGACCTATCCGTCCTGTGGTGTTCAGATTTTCAATGTCTTTTTCAGTAAAATCAATTCGATAAGGTTTTTGCAATGCCTTTACCTTTTCAATATCTATTCCCATTTCATTCGCAACTTCTCCTAGTCTTTCATGTAGGTTTTTCGCTCTCCATGTCACACTTTTGCACAAAAACAATAATTCTTCATCCTGATATGCCTTCAATTTTTCAGTAGGGATAGTACCTACTATTAATTCTTCTAATACCATTCATAATTTGGCCACATCTATTGACTGGGATTATTTGTCATGTTTCTGTAACCCTCTTAACCATTCACTGAGTTCTTCTACAGATGGTCCTACTGGATTTTCTATGCTACCCTGTTCTGGATTTCTCTGTGGTTCCAACAATGTTTCTACTGTCATTCTACTCTTTTCCACATAATTCTGACTTATAAATGGATTATTTGAAACACTTGGTTCAAACATGTTTATTGTCGGTCCCCATGGATTCTCATTTTGACTTCGTTCTGGAATTTCAACCAAATTATGGCTCCTATAAGGTACTGTTAAGCAATGTTCGCTATCTTTTTGTTTCTCAAATATGGGCATTACTGGACCTATGGTTACTGGAACTGTTACGGCTTCTAGATTTTTGGTCAATTCTCTTATTTTCACTTTTAACTCTAGAGTGGTTTTGGCTAATTCTGCTGAATTTTCTCCATTTACTCTACTTTCTGTCTGTTTTTCTACCTCTCTCATGGAGTTACTTTTCCCTAACTCTGGTGACATAGTCTCTGTCTTAATAGTTCGTAATGTTTCTCTCATTGGGGCACTCGGTGTCAATGTTTCTGGTTCTGGTCGGTATGGTGGTGGATTTTTATAAAACACATCATTAAGAACATCATCTTCCGATTCATTCGCTTCATACCCACTCGATTCCAAGTTATGCCTTTTCTCTGCACACTTTCTTCCTTCATTTTCTCCTACCGATCTTACGGGAAACACACCCTCAGTCATGCTTGCATTTCGCCACCTTTTCATTCGATCATCATGTGTCTCATGTCCGTATGGTCTGCTAAACAAATACCTATATCCTCTGCCATTTCTTTGCCTTTCTCGTTCATGCATTTCATCTTCCCACTCCGTCAATGCCTCAAATTGTGTCGGTCTAGGTCTTGGTTCTAAATACATCATCTTCTCTCGTAAGTTTCTTAAAACGGCCAACTTAAAGGAACCATGTTCTGGGAATGCCAGGACTCCATCGTCCTTGGTATATTTTACCCAATTGTCTAACCAAATACAAGTATGATACCCATATTTCGCAATCATTAAAGATGCAGGGGTTTTCGGTGGAGGAAGTAACTGTCCTTCCCTTGTCTTGACCTGTTTGTCCTTTTTAAACCACTTCTTAATTCTACCAAACCACGACTTTTTCTCTTTGTCTAGTGGCTGGTAATACATTTTCTCGTTTTCTGTATATCGCTAGTCTTCTTTACAACTGTACCGCTATTCTGTCCACTCGCAGCACGACTCACGCTAACGCACCAATCAGGGGCATCAACGTCACTGTCACTGTCACAATCCTCCAATCTCAGCGCGACTCACACTAACGCACCAATAGGGCGCGTTTACATCACCCTGTATTTCTCCACTCTTAGCGTGGCTTTACACTAACGCACCAATCCGGAGCGTTTTACGCCTCTGACCTACTGTCCAATCCCAGCGCGGTCGTTCTGACGTCAGCAGCTGCTACGGCAGCTCTGCTCTTGTCTACCCCTCCTTTACAAAATCCGCTCAGTGAACTTTTGTTGCAACTTCTACAATTCCATTAGTAACAACACAAAAACATCTCCATTGTCCGCTTCGCTATCCAAAGAACAGCAATAGACCTTTCTCACGAGAATTCCGTCCTTTTCGATAGCAGCGCTTACCTCTGCCCTACTACGGAATCATTACTTCCGTTGATAAAGTAGCACATCCCTCTACCTTACCCTTCTGACAAGCATCAACTAACCGCTTCTCTAGAATTAAGACACCTAGTTGGAGACCCAATGCTCCTGAGAAATAACACTAGAGTTTCGCCATTAATCGGGATGCCTTTTTCATACACACACTGTCATGCAGGGAAAAATGTAGACCATTCATACAGACTTCTGTCTTTCTCGAGAGCAGCGCTTACCTCTGCCCTACTACAGAATATAACACTCGCTAACAAAACAGCGATTTCCTCTATTTTGTCCTTCTAACAAGCTCAGAGAACGCCTGCTACCTTTTCAGTGATAAGCGTTATCGGAATGCCATTTGGATTTCTGGTACCTAAGACCAAAATTTCACAGGTAACCCTTTGCTATCATACACGCTTCTTTCATACAGGAGATATCTCTAATGGCAACACACGACGATGCTACCGAATCGAACCCAGACAATGCGCCGTGCAACTTCACTTGTCACACGTTTCTCCCGTGTACCTACGGGCAACCAAAATTCCGTCTTTCCCGAGAGCAGCGCTTACCTCTGCTCTGCTACGGAACTGTGACAAACTTCAGACTTCCTACATCCCAGAAGCCGTGCAAACAACATAAAACTCAACGTAACTCAACATAGAGTGTTAGTACATAAACCAATACCAATCAATAATCAATAAGCAATGTACACGCAAAATTTCACCAAACCAAAACAATAGCTAACCATCATAATGCTACCAGAAAAACTGATGCAGCGCGGAATACAAAATCCCTCCCTTCGTCACAGACCATAGATCTTCACAGACTCACTCAATCACTACATTCGCTGGTGGGGCCCATAACACCAACATTCATTCTCTATTGGTCTGTATTTCTAAGGAGGTGATTGTTCCATTCGCTGTAATGAAAGGAAATACCATTTGTCCCTAATGAGCGATAGATCCACCTAACCTTCTATCCCTCATTAAGACCCGAACTTCACTTCTTGGTACTCCTCCCATGGATAGGCCATGGATCAGCTAGTTGCAGGTTTGAGTGATTTCTAATTCTATAATTACTTTACATCAATACATCTTCTCGAAATAAACAACCCGACACAATTCTGTACTTAATTAATGACATTTATCTAAATAATGCAAGGAAATTCATTAATCGATTAAGCAGTTGGTCATCATATTTACCTATTCTGGCTAAATGTCGTCCTCTAAGTCAAATTTTGATCTTTTGTCTCTCTATGCCCATAGCAAGCAATTATTCAGTTCATCAGGAAATTTGGCATCTGATCAGTCCGTCAAAGATTCAGGGAAACAGCTGTCCTTCCGTGTCACCGTCCACTCCGTCAGCATAACGTCAGGAAATCGAAAAGCGCGGTGCCAAACTCTCTATTCTACGGGTTTTTTATATGAAATTTTGACAAGATAATGTAACAATATAAGTTTTCTCATTCTCCGATTGGTCAGTTCAATATGGGGTGTTAGGTTACCACAAAAGTAATGTCTATTAGATCATGGGTCCTGATCATTCCGGTTTAGGAAGATGGTCCATTGTTCTTCATCTTTTGGCCGGTCTCCCGGACTGTCCTTGATGGGTACAGCTTGCCTGGGGTCAGGAATAGGCCATTGTTGCTCATCCTACCGCAGGGGCACTTCACCCAGAAATTCAGTAGCGTTGTCAGTTGTGTCAGATACGGAAGGCAGCCATCTTATGGCAGGCCCGAATGGTCAACTTAAGCAAAAGAAAGATAAAAACGTAATTAATACATAGAAATGGCTATTTAAATGTTATTCCCTCGCTAATACCCATATGTGTGTGTATTTATCTAGCAAAAAGCAACACTTAATGCGGGTTATACTCACATTATAAAGCACAAATCACGAATACGTCACAAAAGCAACATATATCATGCAATATTCTAATTATCTATGATTAATATGCGTCCAGAATTTAGTTTACGTATTAATTAAGCCATGCAAATGCAATTCCCACGTGTATTCTTTATGTTAGTAAGGTTGGTAAGTTTCCACAGCAAACCAATTAGTACAATTACTATTAGTTAATTATTCTTATTAATATAAACATGCAAAATGGAGAGGGTATACAATTTTGCTAAAATAAACCCGCTCCAGCAATAGCTCCTTGAGAATATGCCCCACTGTTGTATCTGTTATACATAATAATAACATGAATGTTGTCCACCCTTATCATTCATAGAACTGACAGAGTTTCAAGTCACTCTAAAAATGACTCAGATATAACACCTCATGAGACACCCAGTCAAGAACAAGTGTTCCCTTATCAACATGTCAGGGCCATCAAGTAACAGCTCTAGATAATTCATCAAAGAGGTGTAGTTCGAATTGACGTTCCTGCATCTCTCGTTTTCTGAAAGATATGCTTAGAACCCTTTCTCTGAAGCCTGTAATCTACGTTGCACATTCCTGAAATCAAGTCAGAGGTTTTCATCCCTGATAATGTTTAGTATTTAAGGACCACCACTTAACCCCTTAGGTAGAGAGGTCCTTCCCCCAGATTATCCTGCAAGATACCATCAGAAGGCAATCTTGATTATTGCATGTACTCAGAGAAGATGATGCATCTTTCCTGACACTGATAAGAGCCGAGTTCCCGAGGGAGGTTGCAACTGCAGCGTGCGTTGGCCTTTCGCAGGGAATGCTTCCTTCACTGCTCTTCTGATAACAACAGCTTGAGCTGTCAACAAGGTAGGCAGTGCGCTGATTCTCCATGAGAAGCTCTAGATTGCAAATTACGCTACTACATGGTCTCCTAGGGTAGTGCATATAAGTAGGCTTTAGGGTGTTAGGCATTTAGAAATTTTAATTTTATTCTCGTTGTTTACAACGTGCCATCTTGCCGTGTTCATTATATCCTTTGTGATTATTTTAGATGTACTAAGAAACAGGTTCACCCTTTTGTGATAAATAATTTTAGTTAAAAGTGTCAGTTCTTTTTAGTACTGTGTGTGCGATACTGTAGAGAGTGAAATAGGTTTACTGTTACTACACTGCCCCTGATACCTTTTTGATGATTGTTAGTAAACCAAAAGCAATGATTTCCCTTCAACTATGTATTGAATGTGGTTCTGAGGGACAAAAGTAACCTGTCTTTTACATTCAGCACTGGTGCATTGAACTAAGTTCATTTGGGTCATCTGTGAGTAAGAAAGCAAACCTTGCAGATCTATGCCAGAGTCGTAGTTTAACCAACAGTACCTTCTTTGACACTCTGATGCTGATTCAGAGTTCAGGTCCCTTCCCAAGCTCTCTGGGCATAGTGATCCTGGTGTCGATCAGGTGCTGATGCAGCTCAGTCAAACAATTACTTAAAATGTGCTCACTGATAACTAAATGATATAGCCCATCATTAGCAATTCCATTACTGCACCTCAAACGGATCACTGATACAACCTCAACTCCTATAACATTGAACTACAAAAATATCGAGTCAACAATATCGTATACAAAAATATTGACACCCAATACACAAAGCAGAAATGACACAAACATTTCTAAAAAAATATTGTTAAAAAAATGCGAAGACAAAAATATCGACAACAAAAATAAAGAACACAAAAATATCGACACAACAAAAGCATTGATATAAATAATATCGACAACACAAACATTGATAAAATACATAGAAACTATACCGAAAATAACATATAAACATAAACTATTTTCAATAATATAATGAAATAACATATTCCAAACATTATATACAAACACTCCAAAAAAGTACAAAATTAATAAAATGAAATAAAAACAAATACACTAAATATCAAAAAACAAATAAATAAACAAACACTACAACATAAAAAAATGGGTTTGCTGTTTCCTGCCCTGTGACCTGTGAGGACGCACTGCTGATTTCGAGGGGTAGCGGCGAGGAGGCAATACTTACGGGACTGCGAGGCCCAGGGTGCACACCTACAACATCTCCAAGCACACCTGGTTCCTCTTCCCGGACCCGCCTTCTTTTTCCTCTCCACGCCTCGCGGCCCCCGCTTCGCGGGAGCCGCTCGGAGGCTTTGCCTATTTAAACCAGCTGTAGAGGGATCGAGCTGGGTTTGCTGTTTCCTGCCCTGTGACCTGTGAGGACGCACTGCTGATTTCGAGGGGTAGCAGCGAGGAGGCAATACTTACGGGACTGCGAGGCCCAGGGTGCACACCTACAACATCTCCAAGCACACCTGGTTCCTCTTCCCGGACCCGCCTTCTTTTTCCTCTCCACGCCTCGCGGCCCCCGCTTCGCGGGAGCCGCTCGGAGGCTTTGCCTATTTAAACCAGCTGTAGAGGGATCGAGCTGGGTTTCCTGTTTCCTGCCCTGTGACCTGTGAGGACGCACTGCTGATTTCGAGGGGTAGCGGCGAGGAGGCAATACTTACGGGACTGTGAGGCCCAGGGTGCACACCTACAACATCTCCAAGCACACCTGGTTCCTCTTCCCGGACCCGCCTTCTTTTTCCTCTCCACGCCTCGCGGCCCCCGCTTCGCGGGAGCCGCTCGGAGGCTTTACCTATTTAAACCAGCTGTATAGGGATCGAGCTGGGTTTGCTGTTTCCTGCCCTGTGACCTGTGAGGACGCACTGCTGATTTAGAGGGGTAGCGGCGAGGAGGCAATCCTTACGGGACTGCGAGGCCCAGGGTGCACACCTACAACATCTCCAAGCACACCTGGTTCCTCTTCCCGGACCCGCCTTCTATTTCCTCTTGCTGGTATATCACGTGGCTCAATCCGTACGCGCTAGCGGGACGCGCGCGGGTCGCAGCCCGGAGCGAAGACCGGGCAAAGAGCGGGCCCTCTAAGGCCCTCCGAGGCCGACCGAGGCAGGGCTGGGCCTGGTCATTGACATTGAAGGTATCGTGGTATATCACTATTGTAATGGCCTTGATAGAGGACAAAATGCTAGGGGATAAATTGGGGGGCGTGACAAATGGCCCTTTAGATAGCTACTTCAAGAAGATCTGTGTGGACGACGAGAGGGGTATTTTAATGGCCGAGCGTAGAACTGAGCGCCGACGCTCAATTGAGAATATGAAACGTAGGGCCCTATAGGCCCCTATCCCTCAGGCCCTTCCAGATGATTGTGATAGTTGTGGTACCAGTGATGCCCCTTTTTCCCAAGATAGTGTCCCGCTACTATTACGTGATTGTTCCCCCACAAATGGTGTTCCCAGTGTTCATGTCATTAGTGATTCTTTCCCTTTAAATGATATAAGAAACCTTAAAGTCCTCAACACTCGGCTTCCAGGCCGTGGGAAACAAATTGGGAAAAAGGCCAAGAAACCGGCTAAGGGGAAAATTCATGGTCCTCCACCTAGGAAAATAAGACGCAAGGAGGGGGCGGCCCCAGTTATCCCTAGGATTAATCATTCTGATTTTGGCCAACACAAAAAGACTATAACTGAAAAGGCTTTTGGGCAGGCAATTGAGCCAGAAAGTAGGCCAATTTCGGCCACTTGTACCCTCTCTGTAGGCTCCGATATAGTTGTGATTAACCCCGAGCCCGTTTTGCCTGCTGATAACCCCCCACAGACTCCTGTTATTTCTACTGCTCTCCTAACTAAACTGGGAGATTTGCTTAGCACTCTTATATTGCCCATTACTGATAATTTGAGGAGGTTGGAGCACAGGCTAGATAATATTGAATCCACATTGAGAAACATGACTGCCGCAGATAAGGCTCAACCGAATGGGGCTAGTCTTCAGGTCACAGTACCCACTAGTAATATTCTTCAGGAGATTCCCGATTTTAGTAAAAATGTACCACAGGTCCTTGATCGCCTAGCACTTGACCGTGCTAGAAAGGGCCCTCCAACGACTTTGGAACATTTAACTAGTAAGCCCGTTATTG
Source organism: Triturus cristatus (assembly GCF_964204655.1). Lineage (NCBI taxonomy): Eukaryota > Metazoa > Chordata > Amphibia > Caudata > Salamandridae > Triturus > Triturus cristatus. The sequence continues at coordinate 240,972,305 of NC_140591.1, forward strand.
ATCTTGTGGAAGGCCTTACCATTGCACCACTGGGATTACATGTCAGGAGCAGGGTAGCTTCAGTTGGGATGGGGGTCCAAGGGCCCATGGGCCTCAGGTTGATTTACCTCCAGAAGCTGTGCCCTTGGTGGTGGTTTTGACGGGGGTCCCTGCATTGGCTGATAATAAGAGAGAAGACTTTTATCAGCTGAAAAATAAAATTATACATTGGTTAAGAACATATAAAGAGAGAAGACTTTTATCAGCTGAAAAATAAAATTATACATTGGTTAAGAACATATAGACCAATAAACAAGAACGTTAATGGCGAGATATTGTATGTCAGACGTCTCCCTTGGCTTGGTGGTAGAAGTAAAGATGTCGAGGGAGATATAGTTCTGATTAATTTTAGATATCCAGAAGCGGTTGACTTCATATTGAATTGGCCTCTAGGTAATGGTAACAGCCAAATTAGCCCCCGAGCCTTGACTTATTTTTACCCCAGGTCCCTGGTGTTCCCTCCAATCCATGCTAGGAATAGTGTTAGAGCTTACCCAGCTATTCCCACAGCATTATATGACAAGAATTTGCTTTCCGATCCACAAGGTTGGAACATGATACCTCCTAGAGGTCCTAGGTACAACAACTGGAGAACTAAGCACCTGAGGTCTTTTACTCCCATGGAGCTAGGGAACAGGTTTGATGTTTTTTCGGGCATGGATGACTGTGATTGAAGATTACAGTACAGGAAGGGTAAGTGGGACAGCCAAAGTGCTGTCAGACTAGAGGGGAACATAACTGAGATATCCGATGAGGTTGATGAACCCCTTATTAGTGATAGGGTTCTTTTGGATCCGAAAAGTAGGGTTGCTACTAGACCCCTTGCTAGTACCCACTCACTACCTGTGGATGGTAGTAGCGACGTTAATCAGCTTTTAATTCGGGGAGAGCTTTCGGAAACACCCAACCCAGGGGTATCGGTTGGTGAAAATGGAGTTATTCCAGCTCCACCCATTAGAGGTAAAGATGTTATCCGACTGTTATCTTGGAATATAGCTGGGTTGGAAAAAAAACTGATTCTCCCTGATTGGAACAACTTTATTGAAAAATTTGACATATGTATGTTCCAAGAAACTTGGAGCCTAGTACCAGTATATAAAACTGGATATGCAACCTTTTGTGTACCCGCTTACAGTTGTGGTAAGGGCAGACCCTCGGGGGGCTTACATATATGGATTAAAATAGATCTAAACTGGAATATCTCAGTTCATGATCCGGGTTGCAGGGACATTCAACATCTTTCATTCCCAGGCCAGGTGATGGGAAGTAAGCTTGAGTTATTTAATATTTATGCTAGAGGGACCCGGGGGGATAAAACGCCTTGTACTATCACGATTCTAGAACAGGCATTAGCCAATTGCCCCTCAAATTCTAAAATGCTTGTGGGGGGGGGGCTTTAACTGTACATTCGAACCCCTAAGTGAGGATGACCCCCTGGGTATAGAGGAGGACGATGCTAGTTGGTCTATCCCTGCATTGTTATTACCCCCGATTAAAAAATGGTCCGCTAAAGCATTACAGATTAACGCTCTTACTGTGGATTATAACCTAAGAGCAGTAAACGGTAGACCACCATCTGATCGAGACGGGGCCATGACGTTTAATAGACTCAGCAGCCCGTCCCGAATTGATTATATCTTACTGGACGTTACTATGTGGCGTGACCTCGTTGATATGGAGGTGGTCCCCTCGCAGGACAGTGACCACAATCCCTTATGTTTGACGCTAGGGTGGAGAAATTTAAAAGGTGGTCCAAACGTAGCCCCATTGAAGCTAACCAAGGAGGTGACTCCTTATGATGGCAACCGAAGATTGAAATGGGATAAGGTTGGCTCTCACCCAGATAACTTGGCAAAGATTAAGACGCACATTGATGTGCTGATTAGAGAGTTGGAGGACCTAACCATGGGATCAGGGGCTGCTCAGGAATCGCCTTTCCCTCAGATATATAATAATGCTATTGAGGAAGTTGGTAAACAATTTGTAACCCTGAGCTCTAATACAAAACCCCCTAAACCCAGTAATCCCTGGTACTCTGCAAAGTGCCGGGCTAAAAGACGAGAGTTAACCGTTGCCCTCCGTAAAAAGAACCAGCCTTTAGTTAGAGTAGCCAGAAGAGAGTATGCGAATGAACAAGTGCGGGCAAAAAAAGAGTGGGAGGAACAGCATTGGCAGGACCTCAAAAATGCATCTAAAATGAAAAATGCTTCACTGTTTTGGGATTTGATCAATAAGGCCAGAAATTATAACAGGCCACTGTTGGCTAATCATATTACTAGCCAACAATGGTATTCCCATTTCTCAATAATATACGGTGGACAAGATGCAACTGAATCTCTTTTTTATGATCCAGCCAATCGGGCCCCCCCTTTATCAACGCTCGAGAATACATTTGTGCCTTTGGAGGTAGAAGTGGCCATAAGAAACTTAACCCCGAGGAAGGCAGCAGGCCAAGATGGTATCCCGGGGGACCTTCTTATGAAAGAACCCTCAGCTTGGGCCACACTTATTGCATTAATAATGAACCTAATTTCCAAGGGACACCCTGTCCCTGACTCATGGAAGGGGGCTGAGGTGATTACGGTTTATAAAAAGGGTGACAGGGATGACCCTGCCAACTACAGACCAATCAGTCTGATAGATGTGATCCAGAAAGTGGTTGGCAGGGTCATCATCTTGCGAGTTGGTGCTTGGATGGAGGAGGAGCAGGTCCTCTCCCATTTCCAGGCCGGGTTTCGGAAAAAAGTAGGTACGATGGACCAGGTCTTCCGCTTTTTTGCGATCTATTGGAAAACTGTGACAATCAACCATGGTAGTCTCTACCTGGCGTTTATAGATCTCAGGATGGCGTTCGACCTGGTCCCCCGAGCTAGGCTGTGGGATATTTTGGAGGAGATGGGCTTGCCGGGTTACCTTCTGGACCTTATAGTTAAACTCCATGAAGGTAATTATGCCAGAATCAGATGGGGTACCCAAGGCCAATTGACCAAGAGGGTGCCAGTGAGAAGGGGAGTCCGCCAGGGATGTGTCATGGCGCCGACCCTTTTTTCCCTTTTTGTGAATGGTGTGGTGGACCATCTGAGGGACGAGTCGGCGGATGCGCCATCCCTGGCTGGGGAAAAATCACCAACTCTCATCTTCGCGGACGATACCATTCTGATTTCGAAAACCCCAGCAGGCCTCCAAAAACTATTGCACCGCTTCAGTGAATTTTGTAATGACAGGGGTCTTACAATTAACACCTCGAAAACCAAACTTATGGCCCTTTCCCCTTCCAAAAGGTTTCATAACAATTTTTCGCTCAACGGGAAGTCTTTGGAGATGGTGGAGTCCTTTGACTACTTGGGTGTTAGGGTGAATAACCGGATGCGCTGGAATGACCACCTGGCTAAAATGTTATTAAATTTTAAAAGAGTTGCAGGGGCGGTAAAGCGCGAGCATAGGGTGTCTGTGAGTAAACCTGTGGCCCCGGCCCTAGCAATCTATGAAGGCCAAATATTGCCAACTGCCCTGTATGGTTCTGAACTCTGGGGGTTCGAGAACTTCCCGGATTTAATTACCTCAGAAAATAAGTTCTTGAGAGACTTGGTTGCCTTACCTGTTTCTACCCCATTGACACCACTACGTCTAGATATGGGCAGGCGCCCGCTTAAAGAATTAGTGCGCCTTCGCCCTCTACTCTTTTGGGTCCGACTAAGAAGGACTGAGGAGCTCAAGAACTACGCAGCTGCATTGGACGAACTTATCTTGTTAGATAAAGGTAACACGATTAAGTGGCTGAGTAATCTGAGGCAGTTGGTTGGATACATAGGCCTAAGTGATCTTTGGAAGAGCCAATCCCCCCCACCTAAACTAGTTATCAAGAAGCTGTATTGGGAGTGGGTCCAGCAGGAGACTTCCCGTAGAGGTGTTGGGGGTTCTTCTACTGAGCGCTTCCTAGAAATTAAGGGGTTTAGGTCATTTGAACCATTTCTTTATTATATCGAGAAACCCCTAGATAGATCGCTATATTTAAAAGTCAGGTTTGGAACCCTTCCTGTTAATGTTTTTACCTTTGGGTGGAACCCTAAAGGTAGTTCAACAAAGGCGTGTCCGTGTTGTGCATCCCCCATTGAGTCTGTGGCGCACCTTATGTTTGCTTGTCCGGCTTACAAGGTGCCCAGGAGGACATGGCTAAAACCCTTATGCAAGGGCCTGGGCCTTCGATGCCATGTAATGGCCCTGCGAGTTCTCTGTACTGACACATCCTCTCCCTCATTGGTATGTGGTGTTGCCAAATTTATTGGAAGTGCTTGGGTGATCCGTATGAGGAGACTTAAGCTCCAACTTACCTTGTAGGCTGGAGCGCCTAAATGAAGGAATTGCCCTAGGGCTGGGTTAGTGGCCCCAGATAATTATTTATATAGTAGGGGAACGTGTAGTTATGTGGAGTAAATTTGATGAATTTTAAATATACCTCTTGTATTGCGATCTATTATGATGCTTATGTTGAACAAATTTTAATTATCCATATTGTATTCTTGTAGTGTGTGTTCACAGAGGTCATGATTATTGTATACTCACTTTTATGATGAAATTTTTTTATCGAATAAAGTATATGATGATGATGACATAAAAAAATCACAATTACCAAAAATAAACAAACATAAATATATATCATACATAAGAAAATATATACCATGTATCTACATATATATTTTAACCCCTTGCATGCCCGCCCCTTTCCCCGCCCAGTGCCGCGCCTTCCATTAGCGGGCGGAGTTCATGACGAGCTGGACTCGTCATGGGCACAGCGCCACCGCAGCCCATGACGAGTCCAGCTCGTCATGGGCACTGAAGGGGTTAATAACAATAATAAGCAAAATAAAAACAAACATTAAAAAACATAATAAACATTAAAAAAATTAAATAGTAACTGCCAAAAAATTCACAAAAGCTATCTCAACCAATAAATTTAAACTACACCAACAAAAACCAATTGTAAACTCTATAACTAATTCAATAAACACTATAAAAGCAAGCAATTAATTAACACAACATTTACAATATAACGGGCAAACACGGAGGAAGCACGAACCTTTGCCAGACAGAAAACAGAACTAAAAAGAACTACACAGTCAAATATTCAGAAAAAGTCTCATTAAAGTTAAGAACAAAACTTTGTAACTAAATAAATAAAATTAGCATAAAAAATAACTAACACTATAGCATGTTTACCTTTATATGCCACAGATTAAACTTCACTAATTCACTACAAAACACCACCTAGAAAAATCAAAACAAAGATTTACATCCAAAACAACAATAAAATCAACATTAAAAAAATAAGTAAGTATATGACTTAACCAACAAATAAAGTAAACAAATTGAAACTAATACATTTTATACAGCTAACAAATACTTTTCTTTTAACAGCTTCTACAGAAGTCAACAAAACAACATCAACGAAAGAAACTTTATCAACTAAAGATTGTAAGTATATTTTTTTACAACTAAATAAAAATATAGACTAACTAATAGAAATAATCAAATTAACTAAAACTATAGCGTTTTCCTTTATGTTTCACAGATTACACTTCACTAAAACTCCACCTAAAGAACTCAAAACAATGATTAGCTTAAAAAACAAGGACAAAATCAACATTAAAGAAAAATATAAAACTAAGTAAGTATATAAATTAACCAACAAATAGAGCAAACTAATAAAAAACAATAAACTAAATAAAAAAGCAAAATATAACTAACAAATAATTTTCTCTTCACAGCTTCTACAAACTTCAACAAAACAACGTCAACAAAATAAACTTTATCAACAAAAAAGAGTAAGTATTTTTTTCTCAACTAAATAAAAATAGAAACGAAATAAACAAAATAATTAAATTAAATGTAACACTTTAATAAAAATTTCAGTTTTTCTTTTAAACCAACAGAAAAAATAAACCAGAGAATCAACCAGCGATAAAATATCCAACAAGAAAATTAAAGCAAGACAAATGTAAGTTTATTTTCAAATATAATAATTGTACAAACATGTTTACTACTCAAGACCTTATTATTAATAAATATATATATATATATATACCTGAGCCTCCTCCCTGGGCTTGTCTGTGTGTGCGAGTACTTCAGAGCAGTGTGCTGTTTGTGAACAGCGAAGAAGAGGGTGAGTGGCAAACCCTTTGTGGATGAGGACAGAAGACTGCGAGGGCTGTGTGCATCATCGTTTTAAAAACTGAGAACGTGTCAGAGCTGCATTTATAAGACATTAACAACACGCACTGAGTGTGGAAATCGAAAATAATTGCTGTTAGCATGAGCTGAAGCCATCTTGGTTGTAGCATCCATTTTGTTAGCCATGTGATTCTTCCGTCTTCACTGTTGCTTGCCTTTCTATTCTGCTTGAATCATCAGCTCTAGTTAACTCCTTCTATTCTAAGCTCAAGCAATGTATGAGCTCAGAGAGGCCTGTAGCTGCTAGAATGCCCCTGTTTGAAAATGTAACTGTCCATCATGTCTTACTGATGTAAGCAGTTCTGTTTCCCCTCTCACTTCACTGACTAAGTGATATCTATCTGCCCATGTTTGTCGTTAACTATTTCTGTGAAGAACTGTACCTTCTATTTGAGTCTCCATGCTTACTCAGTATAAAAGACCCATGGTCTGTGTATTCAAGTCACTGCCTCCTGGAACACTTGAGGGTGTTGTATGAACATGGTCCCACTCATGAGTGAATAAACTTGTTCTTTGAATTCCAGCTTCAGTGCCTATCTCTTCTTTGTTGGTTTAAGGACCCGTGGACAGATAAGGGTGAACCCCTGCACCGGTGGGCCCCTAAAAAGGCTAATTTCCACATGAGCAGGCGGGACAATTAGGTCTACCAGGACGCCAGCTTGCTAAAAATGAACTTTTGCAAGTTGGATTCATTTTTACAAAAGTGGATTGTTTACTGCATTACTTACCTGCACGTTTCGTGAAACCCAGATTGAGAAAGGCATGAGAATGTTGAAACGCGTCTCTGGTTTAAACAGCCATAAAACTTGAATAAATGTTCTCAAGCCACACCCTCTCTTGAGTGACAGTACTCTTTGTTTAAAGCGGAAAGGAGGTTTGTTTGAATATATATATATTTATATATATATATATATACACACATACATATACGTGTGCGTATATATATATATATATATATATATATATATATATATATATATATATATATATATATATATAAATGTAACATCTGCCTTTTACTGGTGTAAAGTAGGACGACTACCCACAGTGTGAAAGGGAGCCCAGCCCAGAATCACATTTGATGACCAACACATGTCATAGAGCTACTGATCATGCACCTCCCACACCCAAGAAGGCCACAAAATCCACTGCCACCATCTTCAGGACCTCCCCCCGGACCACCCTCCCTACTACCACTGAGGCAGTGCACAACAGGACAGCGAACCTTCCCAAAACGGCATGGCCCCTCAGCCACACAATAGCTGAATGTTGTGAGATGTGGCAACCAAACATGTGTGAAGGACGCAAGTCACCCACTAATAATAATGCACACAATACCAAGTGTAGCGGTGATGTGCTGGGCAGATCTCACTATGCAGAGCTCAAACCTCTCAATGTGTACAGATTCTGTTGGTACTTGTAGTGTTGTGGACAGTGGACGCAACCATGTTACCTCAGGCAGTGGGGAAGATCTCGGTCATGTACCTGTGTCGTCGTCCCCTGTAAGCGGAAGCGCAGTGGGCTGGTCCAACATACGCCACTCCAGTGAATAAATAGGCCGGGGCTCTGGGCGTGGTTCACTTGTGTTAAGGCCAACACATCTGCCAGAGTGGTGGCCCTCACCCTGCCACGTGGTTGCCGCCATGACCGCGGGCCTCCTCGACACAGGCCTCCTGCAAACCCAGCGGCACAGCACCGCAGATTTATGTCTGTACACACTACTGCCTTCGATCTACACTGCAGACAGCAGGGCTCACAATTCAGATGGAGTCGCGATTGCAGATGACGCAGTCCACTGTGGCCCGCCCGGACCACGCATCATCGCAGGTTGCGTACACGCTGAGCTCCAGAGGTACCACTAACTCAGTGCACCACAAGTCAACGCCACGTGGCCTTATTAAGGCAGAATTCATTAGACACAAGACATTGCTACCAGTGTGGCCCGCCCGGACCACGCATTATCGCAGGGTGCGCACACGCTGAATGCTTTAGGTGCCACTAACTCAGTGCACTACAAGTCACCGCCACGTGGCCTTACTGAGGCAGAATTCATTAGACAAAAGACATTGCTACCAGTGCGGCCCGCACGGACCACGCATCATCGCAGGGTGCGCACACGCTGGTTACTTCAGGTGCCACTAACACACTGCACCACAAGTCATCGCCACATAGCCTTATTAAGGCAGAATTCATTAGACAAAAGACATTGCTACCAGTGCAGCCCGTCCTGACCACGCATCATCGCAGGCTGCGCACACGCTGAATACTTCTGATGCCACTAACTGTGCAGTTCAACTCAACGCCACGTGGCTGTGGGCCCTTGCTGCCCGCTGCCTCTGGCCTACACTGCGGTCAGCATGGCTCACAATTAAAATTGAGTCTTGATTCATTAATTATAGAGTCCAGTAGACAACTAACTACAATGTCCCTGAAACCTACACAATATCCTGTTAGTATCCTTGCTTCAAGAACTTTTTTTATATCAATTATAGCTTTAGTACAATTACCAAATTCATCTTGCAAGTCCAAAGGAACTAACTATAATGTCCCCAAAACCTACACATTTCGACAATGTATTCCATACATATTTCATCTTTTGTTACCTACACTGCGGTCAGCAGAGCTCACAATTTACATTGAGACATGATTTATTAATTGCAGACAGAATTATACTCTATGTTCTCGGATTTTGTCAAGAGGAAGTGACAAAAAGCATTCCTCGATGTCTGTGCTGACTACTCCCTTCCATCTACATTGCGGACTGCAGGGCTCACAATTCAGATCGAGTTGCGATTGCAGATGACGCAGTCCAGTAGGCAACAGACATTGCTACCAGTGCGGCCCTCCCGGACCACGCATCATCGCTAGCTGTGCACGCGCGAAATGCTACTGATGCCCCAACTCAGTGCACCACAACTCATGGCCTCTTTATGATAGAATCTTTTGTGTATGATTTCAGATCTGCTGCCCCTACCTCAGTGTACCACAAGTCATGTACCCTTTACGATAGAATCTTTCATGTATTATTTCACATCTGGTGCCCCTAACTTAGTGCAGCACAAGTCATGGACCCTTTATGATTGAATCTCTGTGTGTGATCCGATGATTACTGTTGTACTTGTTGCTAGCACCAACCATTCCCTGAGGGCTGGCTTACACTCACCCCACACGCATCCAGCACAGACTTCACTGGACATGTCACGCTGGTAATAAAAAGGGGCCGAGCGCACGTGCCCGTACCCAGTTCCACTATCTATCTAACTGTGTCCATGTGTTTATTATGTATGCATGATGCTGCCCCTGGGCCCTACCACATTACATTCTGCTGTGGAGAGCCCTTGCAACCATGTTACCTCTGGCAGTGGGGAAATCTTCGATTATGTAACTTTGTAACTTTGTCTCGGTCATTATATAAGTACATAGGTAGAGACTGGATCATTACAGTACTACAAGGAAAGTGTATAGTGCTTCGGAATTGTCTGATTGGATAAGTACATATGTTGGCGGAGCCTAACCCCCGAGCACAAGCTTGGCTCTAATTTCCTACCCTCCATGTACCAAAAACGGAAATTTGGGCTTTGCATGGCCCTGTATTGCTACAGCTGCAACACTCCACTGAATGTGCAATAAACATTCATATCCACACAGATATGTCATGTGCACGATTTTTCATGTGTGGAAATATGGATGAATGTAGGGTCAGTGATTCCCCCTACCTTCCATGTTGGCCATGTTTTAGGACTTGGGTCACAGGGTGACACATTGGCACTTGCAACCCAGGTGGCGGCAGCACAACAACAGGGACACCCGGATCAGTTGATTCCTCATACAGCCCAGGACGGAACCATGCCCAGAGCTCCGGAGTCATTGTTCACAGCCTCACGCTGGACTGGCATACGCCATGGCCAGCCCAATCCGCTTACACATACAGGGAGGGACAACAGCGCTACATGGCCCAGATTTTCACTGTAGTGATCTGCTGCTCTCAGGTCTAGTTGTCAGTACGCCACAGCCACTTCCTGATGGCTAGTTTACACCCACACCACACCCATCAAGCACAGGCCTCACAGGACACGTGACCCTGCCAATAAAAAGGACCGGGCGCACGTGCTCCATGCCATTTCCATTTCAGACTTGGTACACCTGATGCACTGCGGCCGGCACAGGCACACCACCACGGGAAGGTGACTTTCGGTGCACTGAGGTAGGGGCACTGTAAATGCTGAGCGGGTGTGCAGCCTGCGATTATGTCCCGTCCCGGTGGTCCAGACAGGTCAGGTTTTGTGTGCCCTGCTGGACCGCAGTGTAGGCCTGAGCCATCGACCAGTGGGGGCCTACCGCCGCATGGCGTGGCCTCACTGGTCACAGAGTTAGTGGCACCGCAAGGGCTGAGCGGGTGTGCATCCTGCGATGATGGCGGGTGTACTGGTATGTCCTCTGCCATGGTAAAAACAAGACGCAGCACCAAATGTGAGACCTGGTGGCCTGCAGAGTGGAGCTGCATGATGTGGAGGGTGCCCTGTCCACGGAAAGGTGAGCAGTGAGGACTGGGTGCGCAGGGGCGGGCAGACACCTCTGGGCAGTGGAAGTGGATGGGGTGCAGCAGCCATGCACAAAGGCGGGACAGTGATTTAGGCATGTGCAGTCGTATGTACTCTGCCATTACTGCCATTACTGATTCTGTACTGTGTTTCAGATGAGTGAGCTTGAGGGCTCCACTATGTCCCGGCACGTGGTTGGAGACACACCGGTGGTGGAAAGGTGAGCTGTGAGGGTTTTGTCCACAGTGTGGGCACTCACTGTCCATCTCCATCTCTTCCTTTCTCTCCCTCACACTCTTTCTCTCTCGCTTCCTCTCTCTCACACTGTTTCTCTCTTTTGCGCTCTCTTCCTCTCTCTCACTCTTTCTCTCTCTCTTTCTCTCTCTCTCTCACTCTTCCTCTGTTTCTCTCTTCCTCTTTCTCACACTGTTTCTCTCTTTATCTCTCTCTTCCTCTCTCTCACTGTTTCTCTCTCTCTTCCTCTCTCTCTCACTGTTTCTCTCTTTCTCTCTGTCTTCCTCTCACTCTTTCTTTCTTTCTCTCCCTCTCTTCCTCTCTCTCACTCTTTGTCTCTGTCTCTCTCTCTCTCCTTTGATGGAAGCATGACACACAATCTTACCTTGCTTTTTGTCTAGAAGGCCTGCGATGATGCGTGGCCATCCTGGCAATCAACACCCACCCTGAATTGGGAGCTCGGCTTGACCGCGTGTACGCAACGGCGGAGGAGGTTGCTTTGGCAAGTGGTGGACCCTCTTACACAAACGCCGGTGGCAGAATGTGAGCAGAGAGGCTTGTTTCCGCAGCAGCGGGCAGTCACCTCTGGGCGGTGGGAGTGGATAGTGTGCAGCAGGCTGGGTGCACAAGAGCGGGCAGACACCTCCGAGCAGTGGAGGTGGATGGGGTGCAGCAGCCTGGGTGCACAGGAGCGGGTAGACACCATCTAGGCAGTGTGAGTGGATGGGGTACAGCAGTCTGGGTGTGCAGGAATGGGCAGTCAGCTCCGGGCACTGGGAGTGGATGGGGTGAAGCAGCCTGGGTGCACAGCAGTGGTCAGACACCTCTGGGCAATGGGAGAGGATGGGGTACAGCAGCCTGGGTGCGCAGAGGCGGGCAGACACCTCCGGGTGGCATGAGTCGATGGGGTGCAGCAGCCTGAGTGCCCAGGGCGGACAGACACCTCTGGGCGGCGTGAGTCGATGGGGTGCAGCAGCCTGGGTGTGCAGGGGCGAAACAGAGATTTACGCTTGTGCAGTTGTATGTACTCTGCCATTACTGATTCTATACTATGTTTCAGATGACTAAACTTGCGGGCTGCACTATGTCCCGGCACGTGGTTGGAGACACACCGGTGGCAGAAAGGTGAGCTGTGCGGATTTTCTCCACAGTGTCAACACTCACTCTCCCTCTCCATCTCTTCCTTTCTGACACTCTTTCTCTCTCTCACCCTCTATCTCTTCTTTTCTCTCTCTCACATTCTTTCTCTCTTTTTCTGTCTCTTCCTCTCTCTCTCATTCTTTCTTTCTCTCTCCCTCTCTGTCTCACTCTTTCTCTCTCTCTCTTCCTCTCACCCTTTTTCTCTCTTTCTCTCTCTCTTCCTTGTATCTCCACTCTTTCTCTCTTTCTCTCTCTCTTCCTCTCTCTCACTCTTTCTCTCTTTCTCTGTCTTCCTCTCTCTCTCACTCTTTCTTTCTCTCTTTCTTCCTCTCTCACTCTTTCTCTCTCTCCTTTGATGGATACATGACGCACAATCTTATCTTTCTTTTTGTCTTGCAGGCTATGAACCACAAATTGTCGCGGGATGACACGCCATTCCTGTACCTACTTTTATTTTGTTGTTTTGTTTAAATAAAATGTTTTATATGTAAATCCATAGATGACTGAGATTCTTATTTGTCCTACCTCACATGCATGTTCTTAATTCTAATTGTGCGACATCAGCCAATTTGTTATGTTCCCAGATTTCCTAAGGTTGCTCTCACATTTGTTTGTGGGGGGTGGCGGTGAGGGGGGATGGTGGACAAGGGGCTGGTGGCGGGGGGTGTCGGAGCAGTGTTGGGTGCCCGAGCTGCATGATTGTTGGCTCCATTGCATCTGTTGTCATTCAGGTGTGGCTCTGGGCTGGACTACGTTTCATGTTGCAGGTTGTAGTCCGACTTTGCACCAGTTCAGAGCAGGTGTAAACTTCCTACTACTAACACACCTTATCGCCTGTTTTGTACTGTCTTCTACGATCTTGCTGGTGGTTGAGAAACTTGCAAAGTGATGTGTTCGCTGCTTTTTGTACGGGTACGCCTACTCTACATTTCATTCACAATATTTGCCGGGGTCATCAGTGACGATGCTTTTTTAGGCTGCTATCGCTGGTAAACTGGTAATATGGGCTGTTTGCTCCAGCTTGTGAATGGTGCGTTAAATTTATCACCATTTTGGTTGCAATAAAGTGCCGTTAACTCGGCGATGTGTCCTTCAGAATATACCCCTCGGTGTTTGAAAGACTTAAGAAGTACTCGAGTGCCGCGCTGAGAGCTGCACAAAAAACAAACGATTAGAGGGCCGCGTTGGCCCACCTCCTGTAGCCAATTCCAGCCCCGAGGACCCCATCCCCGGGGCCTGGCCTCACCATTGGGGACCGTGGGAGAGCACCAATGCCCCCCAGTCCCGCCGGCTATCCGCGTCCTGCGGGAGCCGGCATAGCTTTTCCACACGGGGAGTTGCTGACATGCAGCTCCCCATGTGGAAAAGCAATCAGCTTTGGATTTTGGAAGCGAGAGCAGGTTTCCCTGCTCTCGCTTCCAAAATCCAAAGCAAGTTTGCTATGACAGGGCGGGTGCCGCGCAGCTCCCGCACTGTCTTAGCATACAGCAGTGTCCCGGGGGTGGGCACCCCGGGACACTGCAGGAGCTGGCCCTGGGGGGGGGTGGCGATTCCCAGGGCCATCACGGGCTCCAGGAGGAGGTCCACACGCCCCCCTCCCAACATGAGTGAAGCCCCGGGGAGGTGGTGGTCTCCGGGGCTGCGTGGGCCACAGTGGACCCCGTATTTTTTTAAGACATGCCCCCGGGACCTAGCCCACCTGGGGGTCTCATTAAAATAAAACGCGGGAACCCGCGCTTCATAGTTTTTTAAACAATTTCGACAGAATTCGCGACCCCAACGCGTATTGCGCTGAATTAGTTTTTTTTAAAACCCTGGGGTTCCTTCTGGGACCCCCTGAGCAGGCCTAGGGGGTCAGGGTGTTTCTACCCTGCCTCCTTCTCTTGATTTATATCTTTGTTTCTCTGTTTTCTGGTGACTCGCTTCTACCGAGTCACAAGATGGCAGCCAACACTTCCTGGTTTGGAGTGTTGACAGCCAATTAGAATGAAGCTCGTGGCAGCCAATTAGAAGGGAGCTCGTGATCGAGAGGATTCGAGACACCACCGCTGCCCTAGATATCAAAACTTTTATTTTATGAATTTCTCAGCAACTACTGAACGGATATACACTTTTTTTTTTAAAAAGGTCGCTTTCCGAGCCAAGCACTACCTTTTTGCCAAATCTGGGGTAATTCCGTTCAGCAGTTTCAGCTGTAGCCTTGCCCAAAGTTTCCTATGGAAAATTGATTTTTTGACTCTTATTTTTTGAATTTCTCAAAAACTACTGAACGGATTTACCCCTTTTATAAAAAAAAAGGTTGCTTTCTGAACCAAGCTCTACCTTTTTGCCAAATTTGGGGTAACTCCATTCAGCAGTTCGGGCTGTAGCCCGTCTCAAAATTTTCTATGGAAATTAACATGGAGAAAACGCTTTTTGGGACCCCCCTTTTTTCTCAGCCCCCGCTTGACGAATCCCCCCAGCTTTCAGGATAGGAGCTGTCTTGGATAGACTTTTTCTTGAGAGAATTTTGCGACGATTCGTCAAACGACGCCAAAGTTATTAGCAAATCAAAAAATGCTTTTCCTATGGAAACTAGGTTCTAACTATAACTACCTACTGGCGACCGCCAGTAAGATATATATATATATATATATATATATATATATATATATATATATATATATATATATATATATATATATATATATATATATATATTATCTACTGGCGGTCGCCAGTAGATAGTTATAGTTAGGACCGTGTTTCCATAGGAAATCCGCAACATTCTATTTGGAATAACTTTGGCGCCGATTGACGAATCCTCGCGAAATTCTCAAAATAGGTGGGGCACTCCGCTCCACTCCTACCCTGAAAGTCAAGCGGGGGCTGAGAAAAAGGGGGGGTCCCAAAACGCGTTTTCCCCATGCATTTTTCCATAGGACCTTTAGTCCGAGCTACAGCCCGAACGGAGGAACAGAATTATGTGAAATTTGGCAGAGAGGTAGCCCTCAGGTCAGGGATGTGCCTTTTGAAGGTCTCGTGTAAATCTGTTCAGTATTTCCTGAGAAAATAGCATTTAAATCAATATATATCTATGGGCGCGCTCCGTGCGCTTACGGTAAGCTTACCGTACGCGTACGGTGCCGTGCGCAAGCGCGATTCTGATTGGTTGTTAGATCAAAGTAAACATTCGAATCGGTCGAAACCAGGAAGTGTCGGCCGCCATTTTGTTTCTCGCAGTCTGAGGGGGTGAAAAAGAAAGGTGGATAACATGAAAAGGGGGCAGGCTGGACAGTTCCTGACCCCCTAGCCTTTGTCAGGGGGTCCCAGAAGGACCCCCAAGGGCAAAAAATTAATTTTAATTTTTTTTTCAAAAAATCGCCGAATGCGCGCAGCGTACGCGCATGGCGTAAACGGAGAAATTCCGCGAGGAAAAATTCCGCGAACTTCGCGTAATTACGTGTACCGTACGCGCACGGCAAAAAAAAATTTTCAAAAAGGAAAGCTTAAAAAAAAATAAAACAAATTGTGAGGTAAGGTTGGATCTTAAAAAAGCCGTTGGGTTAATACAGGGATGGAGGAAAGAAAGAATGGGAATATTATGAGCGTCTACAAACATGCTGGTCTAGCTTATTGTTAATAAGGGAAACACTGGTCGCCCCAAAAACAATAAGACCACAACACCTTATACACCTCATTACAACCCTCCCAAATCGAGGGTTAACGTCCAGAGGAGCAGAAGAAGGTGATGCTCCCACCTCAGAGGAAGGGCTCAGCTGAGCTGCCGATGATGTACTCGGCTGAGCTTCTGAGGTTGGGCTCTAGTGACTTACTGAAGAGTTTTCTCCAGTATGTCGAGCAAAGGTCCTGGGATGTTTATCCCTAAGGTGTCTCATCATAGAGTGATTTCCAAAGGAATACTTCTTCCTTGGATTTCCTCTAGATAAAACACGGTCACAAAGTGTGCAAGTGACCAATGGAGCATTGACCTTTTTCTCCCCCTCTGGAAAAGTAAAATACTCCCATACAAAAGAATTCTTTTGTTTCCTCCTTCTCTGGATGATGGTGGTGCTGCTAGCCTCACTCTCAGAAGAGGTCTGCGGTTCTGCCATTGTATCTCAATGTCAATTCAGCTCCTTCTCCTAGGGGATCTCAAGCAGTAATGAGGGGAATGGGTGTGGTGTGGGAAGTTTCTGGAACTGAAATTAGTTTCAACCAATGAAAAGTGTTCTTTGTGGATCACATGACCTACCGTGCGCGCTCCGTAAGCTTACGGTACGCGCTCGTAAACAAGTACGCATGCGCAAACGTGATGCTTACGGAGCGCTTACGGAGCGCGTACGTAAGACGCACTCGCGCATGCGCATTACATGCCCCTGCGTAACCGCGAGGTTGCTTCCGCGTGTACGCGTACGTCACGTACGTATCACGTAAGCGCGCTGTACTTATGACGTGCGTAGCGCGTAGCGTCAGCTTACCGTACGCGCATCGTATCACGTAAGCGCACCGTACTTATGACGTACGGAGCGCGTAGCGTCAGCTTACCGTACGCGCACGGAAAAAAATGCATAAAAAAAAAATGTACCATTCCATAATGCAGGATATAGTACATATATTATTTTATACATAGGTTTACAAAAAATCTCAACAAAAAAATTTGCATTTAAAAAAACGTACAAATTCACTGAAAAAACCATAGGTTTCACACACGTTATAGTTAGGAATTATCATTTAAAATACCTTGCAAATTCACTGAAAAAACCATAGGTTTCACACATGTTATAGTTAGCTGGACATTTCACTCATAAAAAACCAATGAATTCCCCCGTTATAGTTAGTGCAGGCAACTATAACTCACGCGACCGCAATCCTCTGCTGATGACGTCAGATATTACATCACTGATGACATATGTGTCTTTCTGAAAAAAAAAAAATGTAATATATGTATAGCTAAACATGAATGGAAGAAGACATGGGTAAATAAGTGTCTAAATACAGTGAAGTAATATCTGACGTCATCAGCAGAGGATTGCGGTCGCGTGAGTTATAGTTGCCTGCACTAACTATAACGGGGGAATTTCATTGGTTTTTTATGAGTGAAATGTCCAGCTAGCTATATATGTGTGAAACCTATGGTTTTTTCAGTGAATATATATATATATATATATATATATATATATATATATATATATATATATATATATATATATATATATATACATATATATATATATATATATATATATATATATATATATATATATATCAAAGAAGAGAGCAGGTTCCTCCTGGGACTGAGCCCGTCGTCAGGTGGTGCGCGGTGCCGGCGGAACCCCAGTCGGACGTAGTATTACATAAATTGTTCAATAAAGCGCACACTCGAAGTCCTCTGCAAGTGCAAAAATTGAACTTTATTCCTCAGTCATTACGCGTTTCAGCAAAGAATTGCCTTGATCACACGCCGAGCTAGCAAAGTGATCATGCATATATAAACAAAAGACATGGACACAGGACTTCATCTCATATTATTGGCAGTGGTAGTGTTACAACAGTGGCCATTTTGTATTGTATAAAGTACTTATAAAGTTACTACCTTTGATTAGGAAGTGAAGCCAATTGCGTCCATATATCAGTTCATGCATAGTTGAAACAATAATATCATGCATATGGTCAACCACAGTTGATTGAACACTATTAGATATTCAAAATTTTATTTAAAAAATTCTGAATTCAAAATAAATTGAGATAAATTGAAATAAGAATAATACCCAATCTGTAAGTATTGCAGACTGGATGTTGGCAGCCATCATTGGATTTGGGCTGTCATTTGAGAACAAAATGCCTGTATGAAGACATTACAACCTAGATACATCTGATGCAGTCATTCGCCAAGCGGCAGAATCGCAGTGTGTCTAAAGAATTAACGTAGAAGGAACAACCCTCGCAAATTGCTAACCAAAAGCATTTTAACAATAATACTGCAAAGTAGATATTGGGAATGGCTGCACTTTGCGTATTTTCAACACAATGGCCTAGTAAGTCAAGACGATGACTAGCCAAATGCAATTCCATTTGCCAAGTGGGTAATCATAGAGCAGTCCACATAAACCATAGTAAACATCACATGTGAAAAACAACTTAAATTCTCTTCATAAATCCAAAGTGAATGAAACAGATAAAATGTTTCTTATCTTGTCCATAGTGCAAACCCGAGCCCAGAGAAGAAAAGGGTAGGGAACCTGTGTGGTGTCCGTCCTGTGCGGTGGGTCCCTTCCTTTCCTCCTGTGAAAGGGACAAGACAAGAAAAAAATGAACCGTTTGTTCGTGACTACACTTATTATTAAAAATATATATTGATTAGTGCATACATTATAAAATCAATATTCTGTTGAGGAGTAGAAACCATTTAACAGTAACATGGAGAGACACAAATTCATGCTAGTGCTATTGATCAATCTTCATAAAAGTGTGTTGCTAACTCTTCATCCAAATTATGACCTCCAGGGAATCTGGATTCTAACTCCAGTATCGATTTAGATTCCTTTTTGCGCAGGGCTAGTTCCCTATTCCCACCTCAGTGTCCCATATTGATTTGTTCAATGGCATAGAAGTGAAGAGAGTTATTGGATTGGTGATGGTCCTGGAAATGTCTGGCAATGGGGTAGTGTGCATCCTTGTTGCTAATGGCCCTAAGATGTTCTAAGACCCTCTTTTTGACCATATGGGTCGTACTACCCACATACTTCTGTCTGCACGGATATTCCAAGACATAAATCGCAAAGCTACTGCTACAGGTAAGGAACTGAGTTATGCGCCTGTTCATTTTAGACGCAGGTACCTTGAATTCCTTGACCATATGGCTATATCTACAGGCTTTACAATGCCCACATGGGTAAAAGCCCTTTAGGTTGTGTACATTCGTCATGCGTGGTTCTGTGATATCCCCTTTTACTAACATGTCCCTCAGGCTCCTACCTTTTCTGTATGTAATCAGAGGTCTATCACTTAAGCTGGGTCCCACAATGGTATCTGTCTTAAGGATGTTCCAATTATCTGCCAGAATTTTGTATAATTTTTTGGGAGTGTCTATTGAATGTCATGATGACCCTGGTGTTGGTTTCATCGTTCTCTTTCCTGGGAGTTTCGAGAGTTTCCTCTCTGTTAACCCCACTTATTTTGAGGGTAGCCTTTTTGAGTACCCATTCTGGATACCCACGCGCTCTAAATTTATTTAGCATGATTTCCTGTTCTATAAGATAGGCTTCATCGCTGTTACAGTTTCTTCTTGCCATCAGCAGTTTCCCCTATGGGATGCTCCATTTAAGGGCATCTGGGTGGCCTCTGAGGGCATGAAGAAGACTGTTCCCAGCCGTTTCCTTACAATACAGACTCATAATGAGCCTGCCATGTCGGGCTTCAATCTTGACATCAAGGAACTCAATACAGGTTCTACTCATGTTTTGACTGAGTTCTATATTGTACTCATTGATTTTGAGTTTCTAAACGAAGTCCGCAGCTTCCGATTAGCTACCTTTCCAAATGATGAATAAATTGTTGATATACTTCAGCCAAACTACTACTCTTTCAAAATCAGATTGAAGTAGTATCTCTCTGCGGATCTCCTCCTCCCATTTTCCTAGGAAGAGATTCGCAAAGCTAGGTGCGAGGCACGTACCCATGGCCGTGCCACGCACCTGCCTGTAAAGTTCCCCGTTGAACATAAAGATGTTGTTCATCAGGCGCATCATCGTTTCGTCAAGCATCTGGGTATGTTCTAGATACTCTATATTTTTCACACTCAAGAAATGCATGCATGCTTTTATCCCCTGGGCGTGATCAATGATGGTATATAAAGAATTCACGTCCATGGTGATGAGGATGTATTCCTCATCCCAGGTGATGCCCTCTAGTTTGCTTAGGAAATCCTTTAAATCCCTGACATAAGATGGTAATAGGGTAACGCACTCTCTCAGAAAATGATCAACATACTTGGAAATGTTTTCGAATACATTCCCTAAAGATGATACAATCGGCCGACCTGGGGGACCGTGGGATGTTTGTGTATCTTTTGAAGAAGATAAAGAATGGGCAGTCTGGGGTAATCCCTTTCCAAGAAGCAATATTCTTGCCACAAGATGATCCAAGACCGTTCCCACTCTGCAAGCCTACTCCAAGTGATGGTAATACTTTCATTATATGTAGTTGTGTTACATGGGCAGTAAAATCTACAATCATCAAATTGCCTGAGAGCCTCATCTATGTACATTTGTCTGCTCCACAATACAATATTGCCACCTATATCAGACGGACGAATAACAATGTTCTTATCATTGGATAGAGACACTATGATGTTTCTTTGTCTACTTGATAGGTTATAACCTGTAGTATTTCTTGCAATATTCTGGTGTTTTTGTTTCAAAAGTTCCTGCATGGTGACATCATGGAACGTGTCAATTCAATCGTGTGGAAGATTTGGGTAAAACACTGAGCGTGGTTTAAACCCAGTACATGCTAGTCAGTGATAATATTGAAACTGTTATTAGAACTGGATCCCTCTCCAGTGTCCTCCCTTGAGGCAAGGTCAAGGTCATGCATAGCCTGCAAAGTGTCTGCATCACCAACTGTAAGAGATGGCATTGTAGACATTTCTACATAAGGGGTATTGGTATTTGAAGGACTGCTATTTTTTGGGCCGTGCCACTTTTTTAGCTTAAGTTTCCTGATAAAATTTAAAAATGTCAACGGGGTCTCTGAGCAGTTGAACATTGCTGTAGTACAAAAGGTTAGTCCTAAACATAGGGTCGTTTTCTCATACAAAGAAAGGGGACATGTTGTCAAGTTAATGATGGTTTTGTTTACCATATCAATGTCCAACATTGTTGTTTCTTCTTGGAGCACCTCGTTTGTTTCCCATGAGCTCTCCGTTTCTTTGTCCTATGTTTCCCTCCTCAGCACCCGGAACACCTCCAAAAAAGTGGCTGGTCTTGTTAGAATCTCAATATCGGAAGAGGTATTTTGCTGTATTGATTGATGCATCTGTATCTGAATCACTTGCTAACGCTGTAGTTTGAGGATCTTGTTTGGCGGTGGTTGACAGTTCCGAAACATCATGTGATGTTTTTTGCAATTGCAGAGGACATCGAGGGTGCGCTTTTTTGACCAATTTATGTAATAATATATTTGCACATATATTTACAGATATACAAAAAACATGGCAGAAGGAGAAAACTGCTTCTGTGCTACATGGGCTATACTTATATGTAAGAAAAAATAACAGGAAACAAAACCCATTAGAAATGTAGTAAATACTACTCCAATTCTTGCTATGGGAGAGCCACAACAGTAGAAACAAATGTAGTTAATGTCAGGGAACACAACCATACCCCAATGTGACAGAAATCGAAGTCAGAGATGTTCTAGAAACAATCAGGGAAGCAAGCACGAGCTCCCAACAAACCAGTACCCAAATACTAAAAAACGTATTAACTAGGGTTCCTGAACATTTCACAGGGATAAATATCATTGATTCCCACTCAAAAAAGATTAATAGCCAGAACTAAAAGAGCCACTGCTCAAACACCACCCACCCCCCAAACTTTTACAGAAATAGAAATCTTACCGGAATACACTGTCACCCACAAAGATGAGAAATTCATTCTTCATGACAATAAATGTCATGAAAAACTATTTATTATCTTTGCCCCCAACAACAACATACAAAAATGTAAAAACTGCAAAACGTGGATGATGGATGGTGCATTCAAAGTTTGCCCCAAGCCTTTTTCCAACTCTATACCATCCACGGGCAAATATGAGGACACTATCATCCCCTTCATATATGCACTACTCCCCAATAAGCAAAATACCACCTACATAGAGCTCCTTCCAATAATAAAACATACCGACAACTACTTCCCACACAAAATAAGCATTGACTTTGAACCAGCAATGATTTAGTCAATTTTAAAAATATACCCGCACACTGCAATACAAGGTTGCTATTATCACTTCAACCAAGGTATCTGGAGACACCTACAAAAATCTACTCTAAGTATAGATTACAACACCAATAGCAATTTGCGTATCAAATCAAAAAAGTAATAGCCCTGGCCTATGTACCAACAACTGAAGCAGCCAACCGGGAAACAACCATTACAACGCTGTCATTACAACACACTACTTTTACAACGCAGTCATTACAACACAACATCCTTTACATCACATGCCATTGCAACGCAGCCATTACAACGCATGTCACTACAACGCATGCCATTACAACGCATGGCACTACAACACATTGTAAGGTAAGTAATGGGAAATAGTAATTTTTACCCTTACACTATCCAACACTTACCCTACTGTTGCACTCACTGGAATGGGAATAGTCATTTTTACCCCTACACTATCCAACACTTACCCTATTGTTGCACTCACTGCAGTGGGAATAGTAATTTTTACCCCTACACTATCCAACACTCACCCTACTGTTGCACTCACTGGAGTGGGAGTAGTAATTTTTACCCCTACACTATCCAACACTTACACTACTGTTGCCCTAAAAGTATTATGCGTTGTAATAGTATGCATTGTAATGGTATGCGTTGTAATGGAATGCGTTGTAAGTGTCGTTTCTAAAAATTTGTTGTGATGGCATGCGTTGTAAAGTCATGCGTTGTAATAGGTGTTGTGATGTAAAAACTGTCTTGTAAAGGCATGCGTTGTAAAAGTTTGCATTGTAACGTGACCTATTCTAGCCAACCACTATAACATACTTCTTGAAAGCCCTTTCTGCCAAGCAAACGAAACAAAACTAACTCACTTCTTTGACTACTTTGAAGACACTTGGGTGGGAAGCACCGTAGGCAAACAAAAGTTCCACCACCCTAGCTCAAAAACCTAAAACTAATAACGCGGTGGAAGGATGGCACAATGCCTTCTAAGCCACAATAGGAAGAGGACAACCAACCCTACACAAACTAATAGAATCCATCAAAAAGGAACAGAGCTATGAAACGCTAAGGCTAGAGCAATCCCTAACTAAAATAGAACCTAAACTCAGGAAGCAAATAAAAACCATATATGAATACCTACAACACAAAACTGTGCTATTTCCAAACACCAAATGGCTACAATACCTAGACACGATTGCTAAATCGATACTTTAAACAAAAAACAATGCTAAACATCAAAGGCATTTTAAAATTACAAAACATTTAAACAACATAATTCTACTCTTTTTTAAATTAATAATTATAAATATGTCATTTAAAAATTAAAAACGTACATATAAATATATGACATAATATAATTATTAAAAGAAAAAAGAAACAAACAAACCAAATGTAAGCAAAAACATTTTTTTAACCCCTTCCCCGCTCATGACGAAACCACTCCGTCATGAGCCACGGGTGCCGTGTGCTCATGACGGAGTGGTTCCGTCATGCTGCGGCCGTTGGCCGCCGCTCCGCCCACGCGGCGCTAATTCCCCGCTAATTCCCCGCCTGTGCGGGCGATTAGCGCAGTGGGCGGAGTCGTGACGGAACCACTCCGTCATGAGCACAGCTCAACCGTGACTCATGACGGAGTGGCTCTGTCATGAGCACAGCGCCACCGCGCTGCCCCCAAACCCCCCCCAGCGCTGCGGCGGAATTCCTGCCGCAGCCAAGGGGTTAAACATTTTTAATTTCAGTATACATCACTGTGTGGAACTGCAAAACACTAGTCCTGAATCCCACCGCTGAACACCAATGTAAGAAATCAGGTTATTAGCTAAGGGGGTTGGCGACCCATCTTCAGTAAATAAAAACACATAAGTTATAAAGGTGAACAACTAAAGTTGCTAAATAATCCTGAGCTCAACCCCCGGTAACTATGGCACAGAGCAGAGAGACCTAACTTGCGGCAGTGTGCAAAGCATTTATGCAGTCCCAAAACAGTAATAAAGTCCAACGCAACACAATACATTTTAATTAATAAAATGACACCAAAAGGAAAAAAATCCAATAAGGGTAACCAGAGTTGAGAATTTCAAAGTTTTTAACTAAACATAGTACCAAAAAGCCTTAAGTGCCAACTGCAGTCCTGTGGTCATAGTAGACCAGGACTTAGGCATCATTTGAAGCAGCTGGCTAAGGACCAAGGGTTGGATATAAGGAACAGATTGGACCCAGTCGGAGGATTTATATTGAGTGACAAAAGTCTTCAGCGTGGCAGGGCAACAGGCTGTACATGAGGAGAGATCCACAAGGTCAGGCAGTCATTAGATGCGGTCACAGTGAAGACGCTGGTTTTCGGTGGGAAAACACAGAGAGGGTGGAATGTGAATTTCAGGCCCAGGGAAAGATGCTGGATCCTTTTTAGCGCCTTTGCACAGTCAAGGTATCTTTGTTTGCACTTATGTTTGTTTATGTTATGATTTTGTGACGTGTGTATTGCCAGAGTTGTGAGTTGTATGGTTGTCGAGTTGAGGTGTGTGGGATATTCATTTGGAACATGCCAAGGGGCTGTGCATTTCCCTTGGTGCCATACTGGTAGCGCTGTTTGATGATGGACTGTTGGAGGATGAAGTCATCATGCACACTGGCTGGGTAGTTGGCGACGACATTGGTGAAGAGTCCCTGGTGGTCCACTATAGCCTGCACATTGATGGAATGCGTGTGCTTTCCTGTGTGCTGTTACAAAAAACAAATGATGGACGGAATGCTTACAATGCATACATTCTCCCCCAGTCAAGAGATCTGGGTTAAATCCATCGTTCTTTTGCCCACTACACCACCCCAGTTTAGACATGGCCATATGCAAATCAGTCTTGACCCTGTGCCTCATGGGAACAGTCCAGCCCGAACTGCCAAGCCATGTCTTCCCTGGACCGGAATCAAGCATCCTAGGACCGGTTTCTGGCTATCAGCCGTCATCAGCCAGGATAGCTTGACTCCAGTGGCGTAGTGAGCACGGGTCCCACGTCTGGGAATACCCATCCCACTTAGGGCGAAAAGCGTTACAAAAAACAAATGATGGACGGAATGCTGACAATGCATACATTCTCCCCCAGTCAAGAGATCTGGGTTAAATCCATCGTTCTTTTGCCCACTACACCACCCCAGTTTAGACATGGCCATATGCAAATCAGTCTTGACCCTGTGCCTCATGGGAACAGTCCAGCCCGAACTGCCAAGCCATGTCTTCCCTGGACCGGAATCAAGCATCCTAGGAACGGTTTCTGGCTATCAGCCGTCATCAGCCAGGATAGCTTGACTCCAGTGGCGTAGTGAGCACGGGTCCCACGTCTGGGAATACCCATCCCACTTAGGGCGAAAAGCGTTACAAAAAACAAATGATGGACGGAATGCTGACAATGCATACATTCTCCCCCAGTCAAGAGATCTGGGTTAAATCCATCGTTCTTTTGCCCACTACACCACCCCAGTTTAGACATGGCCATATGCAAATCAGTCTTGACCCTGTGCCTCATGGGAACAGTCCAGCCCGAACTGCCAAGCCATGTCTTCCCTGGACCGGAATCAAGCATCCTAGGACCGGTTTCTGGCTATCAGTGGATTTAACCCAGATCTCTTGACCGGGGGAGAATGTCTGCATTTTCAGCATTCCGTCCATCATTTGTTTGTTGTAACGCTTTTCGCCCTAAGTGGGATGGGTATTCCCAGACGTGGGACCCGTGCTCACTACGCCACTGGAGTCAAGCTATCCTGGCTGATGACGGCTGATAGCCAGAAACCGGTCCTAGGATGCTTGATTCCGGTCCAGTGAAGACATGGCTTGGCAGTTCGGGCTGGACTGTTCCCATGAGGCACAGGGTCAAGACTGATTTGCATATGGCCATGTCTAAACTGGGGTGGCGTAGTGGGCAAAAGAACGATGGATTTAACCCAGATCTCTTGACTGGGGGAGAATGTCTGCATTGTCAGCATTCCGTCCATCATTTGTTTGTTGTAACGCTTTTCGCCCTAAGTGGGATGGGTATTCCCAGACGTGGGACCCGTGCTCACTACGCCACTGGAGTCAAGCTATCCTGGCTGATGACGGCTGATAGCCAGAAACCGGTCCTAGGATGCTTGATTCCGGTCCAGTGAAGACATGGCTTGGCAGTTCGGGCTGGACTGTTCCCATGAGGCACAGGGTCAAGACTGATTTGCATATGGCCATGTCTAAACTGGGGTGGCGTAGTGGGCAAAAGAACGATGGATTTAACCCAGATCTCTTGACTGGGGGAGAATGTCTGCATTGTCAGCATTCCGTCCATCATTTGTTTGTTGGAACGCTTTTCGCCCTAAGTGGGATGGGTATTCCCAGACGTGGGACCCGTGCTCACTACGCCACTGGAGTCAAGCTATCCTGGCTGATGACGGCTGATAGCCAGAAACCGGTCCTAGGATGCTTGATTCCGGTCCAGTGAAGACATGGCTTGGCAGTTCGGGCTGGACTGTTCCCATGAGGCACAGGGTCAAGACTGATTTGCATATGGCCATGTCTAAACTGGGGTGGCGTAGTGGGCAAAAGAACGATGGATTTAACCCAGATCTCTTGACTGGGGGAGAATGTCTGCATTGTCAGCATTCCGTCCATCATTTGTTTGTTGTAGTTCTTGTGTGCTGTGTCACCAGGGGGCACAAGTAGGACATGTGTGCTGTGGATTGCCTCCAACACGTGCGTGCATCCACCTATGGCATATGGTCTTTGCTTGGTCTCCAGCGGATCCTGCACATTGTGGTGGACGTATAGATACTAGGGTACCAGGCTGATGATGACATCCAGGACAGGTGTGAGGGTCTTGGATGCGGCTGGCTGTGCCACTCCTCTGACTCTGGCGGGTGTTGGTTGGGGGCACCAGAGGCCAACAGGTGCATCACAGCCAGCAGCTTTGTGTGGGGTGGGATGTTGGTTGTCCGCTGTGTTGGTGCCGTCGGCCTGTTGGGCGATGATGGTCAGGATGCGGAGGATGGTTATCCTTTTGAGCCTGTAGTTGGCAATGGCATCCTCTGGTGTTGAGTCTGTGAGGCTGGTGCATTTCCTGTGGGTCCGCTGTCTTTGTCCGTTCTGCCTTTGTGGTGGTCCGGTGGGGGGGTTCCTGGCGGGGGTGGTGGGGTCCTGGGTGTGGTGGCAGTGGGTTTTATTGCCCTAATGGGGCTCCGGGCTGCATGTTCATTTGCCCGGTGCATCTGTTGTTTTTCATGTTTGGCTTTGGACTGTGCTCCCTTTTCTGGTGCCAGTTGTCGTCCGGCTTTACACCAGGTCAGAGCAGGTGTTAGTTTCCTGGTGCTACCGCGCCTTATCGCCTGTTTTGTGATCTTATCATCGATGTGGCTGGTCGTTGAGAATGTTGTGGAATGGTGTTGTTGTAGCTTTTCGCTCGGAAACGCCTGCTCTGCATCTCATTAGCGATAGTTGCCGGGGTCATCTGTGGCGATGTTTTTTGAGTATGCTATCGCCGGAAAACTGGTGATATAGGCTCTTTGCACCAGCTTGTGGATGGGGCGATTAATTTATCGCGACTTTGGAAGTGATAAAGTGCCGATAACTCGGCGATAGCTCCTTGAGAATATGGCCCCTAATCTTTTATCAAGGTTAACCAATATCAAAGACACCTTTCAATGGCACCTTCTGGAAAATTCTGTCATGATCACTAGTGCTCTTTAGCCAGTTCTCTATATACCTGTGTGTACTTTTACCATACTGGTGGTACATATAATGTGTAGGTGTCCCTTTAGCTGGAGCTCCAGTTTCAATTTTTCTACCCCCATTTCCCTTACTACCCCCGCCTTCACAACGAGGAAGATACTCAAGTGTTTTCTGGCCTTGCACACACTAAAGTATACAAAATGTAATGGATGGTAGGCTTGAATTAATCTCAGCTTCTGGTAATTACTCAGGCCAAATCCCAATGGGAAACAACAATTACAATACAGTCATTACAACGCACTACCTTTACAACACAGCTGTTACAACAAAACTGTATTTACATTGCATGCCATTACAACACATGCCATTACAACGCATGTCACTACAACGCATGCCATTACAACACATACCATTCCAACGCATTCCATTACAACGCATTATAAGGTAAGTAATGGGGATTTTTTAGTTTTAGGGTGAGTATGAGTTTTGGGGTACATGGGGATAGTATTTTTACCCCTACACTATCCAACACTTACCCTACTGTTGAACTCACTGGAGTGGGAATAGTAATTTTTACCCCTACACTAGCCAACACTTACCCACCGTTGCACTCACTGGAGGGGGAATAGCAATTTTTACCCCTACACTATCCAACACTTACCCCAGAGTTGCCCCAAATTGAATATGCGTTGTAATGGTATTTGTTATAATTTTATGCATTGTAATAGTAGTTTCTAAAAATGTGTTGTAATGGCATTCGTTGTAAAATCATGCGTTGTAATGGTAGTTGCAATGTAAAAACTGTGTTGTAAAGGCATGCATTGTAATTGTTTGTGTTGTAACATCACATATTCTATCCCAATCCATCATCTTTATTGTCACCCTAAGTAAGATGCGTATGCGCAGAAGTGGGTCCCGTGCACACTGTGTCACTAGAACCAAGTTATTCCCAGCCGATGAGCCCATAAAAGGACGAAACCGGTCCTGGGTTGCTCCTTTTCCGGTTCAGGGAGGATTTGGCTTGGCAGTTCAGGCTGGACTGTTCCCATTGGAGCAGGGTCCAGCCTGATATGCAAACAGCTGGGTCCAAACTGAGGCGACATGGTGTGCAAAATAAGGTTGGACTGGGATGCGGCCCCAAGTAATAATTTCCAGTGGTTGAGATTCATTCAAGCATTCCATCCATCACTTCCTGCATACTTTAGTATGTCGTTTATTGTGCAGCGAACTTTCGCAGGCTTGTTATATTATCTGCCCTATGAGTAATGAAATTGTAGCGTTATACATTTTTACCGCATACTTTTGTGTACTTAGCAATTTTGGCGGAATCCGTATCAAGACCTGTCATTTAAAAAAGATATATATATAATATTGCATTGCTAGAATTAAAAAAAATAGATGCGTTATGCAAATACAATTTGAATTTAAAAATGGGGCAGACTTGGAATGCTGCCTGGATGCGGTTTCTGGAGTTCTTGCCAGCAAATACTCCCAGATTGTTTACATTAACGAACTCTCCGAGGGAAATATTAACCACTGGTGTACCGGAAAAGCGACCCTGGCGTCTTGGAGTGTGGGAAAATCACGCACGCCGCGTCATTACACGAAAAAGCTGTAATTGTTCTCCATTTCGAAAAATGCGATGAATATCTTTAACTTACTACCCATCTCAAATTGTTCTTTAGTGTTTCTTAGATGTGTTTGCTAAACCCGTTTTCAGAGCAGTAGTATCTGATCCACAGATAAGGAAGAGGCACGTGTAAGTATTAAATAGCAAAAAATAACCGACTGAGTGCAGCAAAATGTTTCATTAAAACAGACGTGGCTCTTCAAAGAACCCTTTGATCATAGCTGTGAGTACGTCATCAAATCCGAGTCCTCCATAAAGAATGAGGGGGATGGACGAATATAAAAGTAATCAGTCAACAGAAACCAGTCATTAGGCCCTAACAAAATATAATACTATAATATGATGTGTGTGGTCTACCATAAATATATGTTGCACTTTCATTAACTTTCATAACTAGCTATAGGAAGATTCAATTTACCATAAAAGAGATGCCCCTTATATAAATCTTCAAATACCAAGGTGCTGGTAAAGTTAGCTCACTTGGTTAAGCAAGATTTGGAGTATTTATGAGTTGCATGATCTATGGAGTTGCCTCATCTGAGTGAGATCTGGAGAGATTCAGCAACACAATACAGTACAACATACCACAAAGCAATGAAGTGACATCAGGCCGAGTCTTGGCTTCAACGCCTAAACACATTTTGTGCTCCTGGGAAAATCTTTTTTACATTCCCTTGTCTTAAAAGAAAACATTAGCATTGCATCCCTCTTACTCTTCATGGTCTCAGCCATTACTATGTAAGGTGCGCCACCTTGAAGTCAGGAACCATTACTCCCAGGGGCATAGCTACCAGAGGTGCAGCTCGTGTAGTGGCACTGGGGCCTAGAGATAAGAGCTGCGCCAGTTTGCCCTGCACTAACTGCAGTTAGTTTCGAGGCTGTCCTTTCAGAACATTTCAACACAAAGCCTACTTTGGGCTTGGCTTTGTGTTTATTCTTCGTAGAGGTTGGGAGGGGAAGGCGCATGAAGAGATTACAGATGTGGGAGAAACGAAAGAGAGGAATGGGATGGAAGAAAATGAGACGGTGAAAGAAAGGAGAGGATGAGAAGAAAACGTGATAGAATAAATGACACTTAAAGAAGGCCACAGCGGGCATGCTGATGGTGCGCCAAAGGCAAACCTGTCTGCGCCTGGACAGTGCCAGGAACCTTGGCCCTTCCGCCACCCGAAGCTCCACCGCCACCGACCCCCAAGCCTTGGGCCCAGTAACAACTGCTGCCACACCTCGCTTCGATCTACAGTAAGACCTTTCGCCTGCGGGCACTGCTTCTGCACCTGCAACACTGGAGCTCCCGCACATGTTATGTTATGTTATGTTAAGCAGTTTTATAAGGCGCGACAGCTGCCTCAGCTAAGAGGCGTCCCGGCGCTAAACAACAAAAGAGCAGTACCCAAAAAACGCTCAAGGCCTACGAAGACGGGAACAAGAATGTCTTGATTGCTTTCCTAAAATGGAGATAATTAGTGAGCCCCCGAATGTGGACCGGCAGAGAGTTCCACAGCAGGGCCGCTCTATGCCGGAAGGAGCGCCCGCCAGCGCGGGCTTTCCTCACCCGGGGAATCACTACTAGACATTGTCGCATAGATCCAAGTGATCGTGTGGGAGTATAAGGTAGAAGAAGATCGTACAAAATATAAGGGGATGCCAGCTTTGAAGTTTTAAAGGCAAAACAAAGTGCCTTAAACTCAATTCGCCTGGCTACAGGTAGCCAGTGAAGGCGAAGAATAGCACTGGTCACTGAGCAAGTTCTACGCAAGCCCAGGAGAGATCTAACGGCCGCATTCTGGACTCTCTGTAGCCTCTGTATTTCAAATTTGTTTGTTCCTAAATATAGCGAACAGGCATAATCGAGCCTTGATAAGATCAGGGCCTGAATAATGGTCTGCCTAGTTGTAGCGTCAAAGAAGGCCAGAATAGATTTAAGCCCACGCAGCAGACCAAAGCAAGTGCCTGCCACCTTTTTCGTCTGTATCTGAAAATTAAGTGAGCTGTCCATCCAGACCCCCAAGTTCTTTACTACCGGCTTGGGGGTATGTGCCGTGCCTAGGCTGGCAGGCCACCACAGGTCACTCCAGCAGCCATGGTTCCCTCCCACCAACAACACCTCAGACTTGTTAGTATTCAGTTGTAGACAGTTGGCGGTCATCCACTCGGGGACTGCCGAGAGGTCACCCTGGAATTTTCTGGCGTCCTGCTTGGGGTCACTCGAGAGGGCCACCACCAGCTGAGTGTCGTCGGCATGGGAAACCATGGTCAACCCTCTGCTCCTGGCAACCTCCGCCAAAGGTTGAACATAAAGATTGAAGAGCAGGGGGCTCAAGGACGAGCCCTGTGGGACCCCCTGATCAATAGGGAAGGTGCCAGAAGCAAAAGGGGGGCGACTACCTGAAACGTCCTGTCTGCCAAGAAGGAGGACAGCCATCTAAGAGCTAACCCAGAGACCCCAGCCTCAGATAAGCGTTTCAGCAGGATGACATGAGACACAGTGTCAAATGCGGCACTGAGATCCAGATCAGCGCCGACGTCTGCCCTGCGTCCAAGGCCACCCACAGATGTTCAGTTACGGCCAAAAGTGCTGACTCGGTACTATGACCAGGTCGAAAGCCATTTTGAGACGGGTCAAATCTCCGATGTACAGTAAAAAAATCCGTAAGGAGGGAGGTAATATAGGCCTCAGTGATTTTCGCAAACCAAGGTAACAGGGAGATGGGACGAAAGCTTTCTGGTTTATGAGGATCTAAGGAGGGTTTCTTAAGCAGCGGAAGGACCCTGGCCTGTTTCCAGGCCCTGGGCACAACTGCCTCACGCAGAGACCCATTGATCACCGCTTCCAAAGGGTGGATAATAGTAGATAATATTTTTTTTAATTGATCAGGCTTCAGAGGGTTCCACGGGGAGCCTGATTTAACCTTGGCGCAGAGTGTCAATAACAGTTATTGTGTTATGGGAGGAAAAGTAAGGCAACTACTACCGCTCTAACCACAACCACCCCACAACATCTCCACTGACATCTGCTCAAAGCACGATCTATCTGCAAACATGTCACTGAGATCTGAGACATCATCACCTCCCTCACCCCCAACATCATCTTCCTCACAGAGACCTGGCTCAACCCCACATATGCGCCCAAATTGCCTCAGCAATGCCAGCGAATACAAGATAACACACCAATGCTGCGTCAACAAATACAGAGGCAGAATCGCCATCATCCACAAGGACACCATCCACTGCGCCACCACTGCAGATGATTCTGCCCCGATCATGGAACATCTCAACTTCCAACTCCACACCAACGGCAAAACCACCATCAGAGGCCCTCTCGCCTACTGACCTCCAGGACCTCACCTCAGCTTCTGCGAAGCCATTCTCAACTTCATCGCCCCGCTCGCCATTGAATCCAAGCACTAAATCTTCCTAGGAGACCTCAATTTCCACCTCGACGACCATGAGGACACCAACACTGTCAACCTCCTCAAAAGCATGAAAACACTCGGCCTCACACAACTAGTCACCAACCCCACGCACATCGCAGGACACACATTCAACCCCATCTTCACAGTCAGCAACAGAGTCAATTACAGCCACGTCACCAGAAAGAGGATAATTCTTTATTTGGTTTAAAAAACCATTAAAAGACAAACATACAACGTACAATCAATAAAATGTTTCATGTCCCAAGTGAGCATACTTGGCCTTTAACTGTCCATAAACTTCATTTAACACTTCATATATAAAACAAGCATTTGCAATGCAACACGTCTCGCATTTATTTGAGTTTGAGCTATTGGCATAATAAATATAAATAAAACGCATTGTCATTTACAATGCCAATAGCTTACACTCGCATAAATGCGAGACCTATTGCAATGCAAATGCTTGTTAATGTCATATGCCCGTTTTTTTTAGAATTAAGCTTGAGGATAATACGAACAGCGATGGATGAAGTTCGGATGCAGAAATATTTCTAATCTCTGGGTTTTTTTCGAGCACCAAAAGTACGTACTCTTGTGCCCTTGAGAACCAGGTTCCAAACATTTAAAACTGGATTAAAATGGGAGCATTAAGGAAATTTTCATATACAACTAGTAGAAACAGGTAGTAGTGTGCCTCTTTGCTATTTTTCTAATAGGACATTGGGTGTTTGGGCTCATTCACAATGACATGTAAGAGTATATAAACGACTACTCCTGGACTACTACTTCAAGTACTCAAATGCTTTTGTGCCTCAGCACCGCTGTCTTTTCTAACTCTGTCCCTAAAAAGAGGCATTGATTGGCAGAAAGACTAAAAAATGCAGATGGTGTTAAAACGACATGGCTAATACTGGAAGATGGTGGCCACTGAATCATGCCACCAGCACATCACTTTTTCAGCATACTCTATGAGATTCATAGTTGGTTTTCTTTAAATATTCAGTCGCATAGCAACGAAAGAGAAGCCAACGACTGGAAAACAGTAGTGTCAAGAAGGGCCAAAAGAAGGCTGAGGTAGCAGCCTCCACTAGTTACATTATTGACACCAGATTCAACTGCACACCGGAAGTGAATACAAGTCAGGGGGAGGTGCTGTCACTGCTGTTCTACAGTATCAAAACGTGTTCATTTCACACCATGCTGAAACGTCGTTCTGTTCTAAAAGTCCACGAGCCCGGCAACGCAGCAATTATGAAGCATAAGCGAGTCGCGTGCTGTTGCACATCCGGTTTAAAACAGAGAACATGTACACACACTGAGAAGACGTTTATACCTTAGGTCCTTTGAAAATACACTTAACAGAAACAGCACCAGGCCAGCCACTGGGAAATTTTGTAAAAAATCCTCTCGGTAGGAGAAATGTAATGCATGGAAACATACATATTAACCACCTTTAGTGTTGCACGTTACATGTTTACAAATCTCCATCAAGGCACATGGGAGACCCCTGAACACTGGTGTAGCTGCCGGCTTCTCGAGCTCCCGGAAGTTGCTTGGCCATGTTGACAAGTAAGGCGCGTGCTTCCTGAGCAACTCTCATTCATAGCAACAGAAAACAAGCGCGCGCACCTCGCGTGGCGGGAGGGGAGAGAGGAGGGGGCCTGCGCGATTCACTTGCGGGCGCGAGCAGCTGGTGCCGCGATAATTGATAACATATGGCACCAGCCGCTCACTACCGCAAGTGGATCGCCACACGTGCACGCGTTGCCATTGAAGGCAATGGAACGCGTGCACGTTTTTGGCTGAAAAACCGAAGCGACTGCTAAAGGTCTTTTGCCTACGCAGCGCATGCGCGCTGCGTAGGCGAGACCTAAACATTAAAAGGGTACTTCCTTAGCTCTGGTGGTGTGCTGTTTCTCTTCTAAGAGAAACTGTGGAACAATACCTTGGATGCCAAATGTAGCCGGTGACGTGCAACATAGTACTAAAGTGCTTTGTGCATTGAGTTCCCCTGCACCACAAGACTCAATTAATTGAACAGCCCACCGCACCCCAATGATATCTTTATTTAATACCGACCATGGTGATCCATTTTCCTTGCTTGTATTAAAGCCCATGACACATAGACTACAAAACTGATAATGTTAAATGGTAGAGGCAGTTTCAATCGATAACCTTTCAAGTATTTGCCCGGCGGTAATCGCCTCTCATACCACTCGATAATTTACCAATGAAAGAGGCAGGCGCCGGAGACTGGAAGGCAGGAAACAAAGTTTTATTCCGTCGGAGCAGAACACATCAGATCAGACAGCAAGGTATCGTCACGAGGTGCTCTAACTGCATCTCTGAGACCTGGTCTCTTATACACAGGTTTATTGCTTTATTACATATGGTACATTCTTGTTGAGGCTTTGATGTACGGGAAGACATTCCTTGGAACCCCCACTTCAAGCTCGTTCCCACACATATCTACAGTAGAAGTCCCCACCCCACCCACAGTAGGAGATGGCTATCACGCAGCTGGATATTCCGCCAATTCCCGGGGGTGTGTGCAACCGGCCGGGTCTCAGGGGGTAGGGGCTTTTGATCCACCGTAATCCCTTTGATGTGGGGTGTTTCCCTTACAGTAGGAGCAATAAACTGCATCCGCAGGGCTAGGTGATGGCCTGGGATCGGTTCGGACAATGGGGCGCAGAGGAAGGGGGGGTTTATCAAAGAGAGGCATGACCATGTATGGGATGTCGGTCAGGTGTGGGATGTGGTTCCATGGCAGGGTCGTGCTGAATGAGAGGGTTTATGGTCCGTGTATGAGAGAGCGGGGGCGGCCGGCGCGCGGGGGATGCTCGCAGCGCCAGGGGAAAGCGCTGGCGATCGAGAATGAGCGGGGAGAGAGTGGGGTGTTTAAAATGGCGGCCGTGCATTCGCTGTGCGTGGCGCTGGGGAGTGGCAAGATGGCGCAGATAATGTTCAGTTTGCAAGCTAAATTTCCACAGTCCTCCCTTTTAACATATCTCGCCAGCTTGCCTGGCCGTCATTTATCTTCGTTAACCTTCAGCTATAATATCGTTAATGTCTTTCGTACATTCCTTAAAGATACAGAGTTTTTAGGGCAGGCAGGAGTAATCTGACACATTTGCTTATAGTTACATACAGGTGATAAAGTAGGCGAGGAGGTAGTACATACAGAGTTACATCAGCTGTGCCGCATGTCAGGCCCGGGGACAGGAGGAGGGGAGTTTGTTTGAGCACAAATAGGATACTGTAAAGCAAACAGGATGTTTCTGGCAAAACAAGGGATATTTCATACATTACTTAAGGCCCAGACTTTGTGTGGATCGAAAATAGTCAGTATAGTCGTGTACATGGCTGGTGTTGTATGAATGTCACTATACAAAGTTACATTTTCTTAACTTCTCAGTGTACAGTTGGAAGTGATTGATGCAACATCATGAAAACTTGATAGGAAGATAGTTAATATAAAAAGGTGGTTGGGAGAGGATTTTCAACTTTGACATGGGTTCTTCTTTCCAGTGTCCTTTTTTTTTATAAAGAGCCATCACTGGTAAGCTCTTATTGTTGTTCTTCTGTAGGTAAGTCAGATTCATAATCCATATAAAAGAGGGTGAGAGAGAGAAGGGTGTGACGTGCTTCGGGATGCCGAGGGAAGAGGGGGTGGAGTGGGATCGGATCAAAAAAATGTGGACCAAGGGGAGCAGAATCTTCCAGCACTGGGCCCATCAATCGGGCCCGACGGGTTGAGACTTCAGGCACGCTGGTCAGTGAGCAGGGGGGCCTCGATGTAGCCCTTCGCGCTTATCATCCTGAAAATGGTGTCTCGTCTCACGCCCTTTTTGCTTCGTAGCTTCCCCCTTGGTCGATGTCATAGATGTTCCATGGTCTGCAGCCAGGCTGTGCGTCACGTCCGACCCCTCCCTTCCGATGGCAGCACGTTATCTTTAAATGGGTACAAGAAACAAAAATCTTAGTGAGTTGGCAGGGAAGACATTTACATACTTCATCCTCTCTCCCAACCACCGAGTGGTTGCGGACATGCTTTTATCGGTTGCTGTATGATTGGTGTCTATTAACTCTGATGTTAGTGTGCGCGTTACTAATCTATTAATCATTGCTGTGGTGCAAGTTTCTGTGGGTGTCCCTGCCCATCGTCTGGCCCTCTAGGTGCCGATTCCTGCGCCCGATACTGGTTGCAGGAAGCCTGACATCTGTCAACCTTCTAGTCTATTAAAAATTCGAACCGGCTTCTCCGGCAGAGGCTCGTTCGTCTCAAGTTTTGTTAATACATATTTCCTTCCGAGGACTGCTAAGTTTATGAAAAGAAAGTGCGAGGTGCTACTGTCACGGGTTCACGAGTATCCATTTCGGGGAGGAACATAAGCTAAGCATTATTTTTGCTGGCGACAATAGATAACCCTTTATCAGTTTAGGCGATGTATTATTAGTGAATAAGGTCATCAGCTGTTTCGTTCGAAATACTCTGAGGCGGCTAGTATAGGGCTGGGGTTATCTTGGGA
The DNA here is from genome assembly GCF_964204655.1 of Triturus cristatus. NCBI lineage: Eukaryota > Metazoa > Chordata > Amphibia > Caudata > Salamandridae > Triturus > Triturus cristatus. Next base: position 241,009,683 of record NC_140591.1, read on the forward strand.
GAACGGGGTGCTTTAGACATTCTATTTCGGGGTAATTGGGCGGGGGTAATTCTGGGCGGTGGAGATGCTGTTGTTAAAGCTCTGAAAAACGGAAACCACTGACATATAGTCCCCGTGATGAGGGCCAAATTGGGAGACATCAGTCGTCTTACCTGTCCTTTCTTTTCTCAGCCAATTAAGCTCAATATTTGTAGAAAGGAGAGGTAGTAACGTGGCAGAGTACGGTCGTTTTGTTTCAGTCAATTTGTTCGAACACCACCGTGCTCCAGGCCAATTATACACTTACCGAGGAGGTATGTGTCGTTAATTTATTCAAAAAGAAAAGAGGGTAAGAAGGCTTTTTAGTGAGGGAGGGAGTGAGAGAGAGAGAGAGAGAGAGAGAGAGAGAGAGAGAGAGAGAGAAGAGAGAGAGAGAGAGGGAGGGAGAGAGAGAGAGAGAGAGAGAGAGAGAGAGAGAGAGAGAGAGAGAGAGAGAGAGAGGTGTGCATCAAGTAGGCTATTTGGCATACATACGACACAAAACGAGAGAGACATGGGTAAGATAATAGGCCACTCGGTGCACACACAACATGGAGTAGCATGGGTCTGTTCCATGTAAGAAAGCACAAGCGGGGAAAAGACATAAATTCGGTGATCACGTACACACAAATGCCGGATAGGGTGTGACAGTACATGCATCAAGCGCAGAAACTTAAGACGGAGACTCAGGGCTACGTTGAGTATCGGGACCTCTCCTTTCCTGTCCTCTTTTCCTATGCTGCGTACTTTCAGTATTTTGTAGTTCATTTTAGGGGGTGTCGGACTCTTTATTCTCCTCCCTTTGATCGGTGGACGAGCACTTCAATCATACAGTGACGCTCTCTTCAAGTGACCCAAGCATAAAATGCATACACATTCATGCCGTATAATCGTAGCACACACGCACAATCATATCATACAGTTTTTTTTTTCATGTTCCCAATGGTGGTCTGTATTTTACGCACTATCTCACAACGTTTGTCTATGCTTTCCCTGATATTGAACTCGGTGCGGTCCATGTCCACTCCATTCTTCAGTCGGAACTTCGTCGTGACCTATAGAGGGGAAAAAAAGAGGGGAGGTGCAGTATTCAAAATACCCTAGCGCGCGCAGACACGAAAAAGTTCTACCTACCATGTACCAGGCTAGCCGCAGGAGTGGGTAATACCACAGACCTTTTATTCTTTTTGTTCGAGGCAAAGATGCTCTAGTTTATTCATCTCCTAAATTCGGGTTCCCTGGTCGTACATGTATTTCTCAATAGGTCGTGTACTGTGGTGCAAGATACCATACCTGGCGTTCGGCATATACCTTAAGTTATAGTTGATCATCGATTTGACAAATCTTGGAAAAGGGCAGGTGTGATGGGTACAAATTCCGTTAAAAAAAGATTTTAGGCAAATGGAGTCTGTAATATCTGTATTCTTTCGCTTGGGAGTAACAATCATTTATTCGAAAAGAAAAACCTTTAACAACCTAGATGATTTGTCATGACACTGATTCAGTAATTCCTTTTAAGAAGCCCTTTATTTAAAACAATGTCAGTATTGAAATACGGGCCTACAGCCGCTATAGGCCGGCCACGGCGTGAGAGGCGTCGAGCATCATGAGCAACACTACTTTGGCATAAAATCGGTTCCTTCCCTGCCCCCCCCCCCCTCCTGACCATCATGTGTGGGGGGCATCGCATATGTATATATATATATCTCCTTTTAACACAAATATCACGTGACTGGAACGCCACAAGTGTTTGTAGGCCTCTCCTACATCAGCGCCATCTTGGGGCGAGGTCGGGCCAGTGTACAGTCTAAGTCTTTCCATGAATTAGCTGTTGGACCAGAATTCCTTTCAGTAGTTCGAGAACTTTCGTTAGCGTCAACTTTGCGTCCGCATGGCGTCACTGCGACCTCGTAGCAATGCCATGGTTCGTTCTTGGGGCGGGGCAGCAGGCGGGTTCTTCCGCCGACGCTTTGAACCAGTCTTTCTCACTGCACCAAGCGGAGGCAAGGTGGCTGCCGCCTGGGGCAAAGAGCAATGGCGGCGGTTTTGTCCTTACCGGAAGTCCGCGGGAGTCGAGTGTCAAATGACTCCAGCCGATTCTGCAAGGCTGAGGGGAGCATTTTGTCAAGGGTGGGGCCCACGCCCAAGCAGACAAGCTTTCGAGTCCAGAATTGTCTCACGGTGGGCTTTAGGCCTGGATCCGGAGGAGCCGACCGCCGGAGTTCAAGGGCAGCAGTAGCAGCAGCTCTTCGGTACAGCCACCGGAGAGGAGCCAACAGCAGTAACAACGGCAGTTCGGATGGTACTGCCACCGGGGTGATTCCAGTAGCAGCGACGACAGCAGTTTGGAAGGTATCGCCACCGGGGTGGGTCCCCGATTACTTGGCTGCGGGGGCCCACTCCTCGCGTCGGGTGCTAGTGGCGATCCTGGTGAACCCGTGCTTGGGCGGTGGTCCGGTGGTCGCGTGCAGCGGCCGGGTGCAGTTCAGCTGGCCGGCGAATTAAAGACGTTTTGGGTGCCCTCATCTGCTGGCGAGCCTCCACCTGGGGAGGTGGGGGAGGCCCGTCCGCGTCGCCTCCCCCGCCAGGGCACCCTCCGTTATTGAAGGAAGAGAATGGGAAGATCCGCACAGCGTGCCAGGGTGCAATTCAGCAGACCGATGAAAAAGATGGCTGGGGCGCCCTCATCTGCTGGCGAGCCTCCACCTGGGGAGGTGGGGGAGGCCCGTCCGCGTCGCCTCCCCCCGTCAGGGCATCAGCCGTTATTGAAGAAAGAAGAAAGAAAACGGGAAGGTCCGCACAGCGTGGCGGACTCCGCCTTGGTGTTGCCAGAACTTCGGCGCTTCGTATAGCCTCCGGCCTATTCGCACAGTCGTCCGCCACTGATGTCAATGGATTTTTGCATGGCTTTTATAGCCCAAAGTCAACTAAAAAGGACCGCCCAAAACAGGCCAATGTTGCAACTTCGAGGAAGGAGAGGCGAGGACGGTGTCACGTGGACGTAAATGCTTTGGGATGCAGGTCGCAGCAGACTGTCATGTAAATAGTTGTTTAAAACATGTTTTAACCTGTTTATCTTGTCGGAATGTTGTTATACCTATAAGTTATTAAAAAAATGTTTGACCATACTATTTAGTTGGAGCGTTGTACGTATCAGTGATCTAGTTAGTGTATTCGAAAAAAAATGGCGTTGTTCGATCGCACGTGATCCTAATCAAGTTTGGTGACGTTGATGGTGGGTATCAACAAACTTCCGGTTGTGTCTATTGGGGTCCCTATTTTTGTTCAGTTCCAGAAGAACCGGGCACTGGGATTTCCAGTGTCCGAACCCTCTACAGAACGCACATTGGTTCCCATCTAAGTCTCTCCGTCCGTTGTAGGGTGTAGGGGTATGGTCTCTAGGGGGTAGCTTTCTAGGGGCGGTTGGTTGGTAATTCTCTTTCGGGGGTTCCCTTCCTATGGTCACCCCTTGCAACTGTGCTATCATTACCCTCTCCTTTAGTTCCTTTTTCTTCTTCTCTGACGCCCTATCGTTCTCGTTTTTCTGGTTTTCGTAGTATTGGGCCATCTGGAGAATTGCTGCGGGTTTGGAGGCTGCCCAATTACTCTCGCTGGTCTGTAGTTTCTGGGAAACTTCTTGTGACAGACCCTTCACATAATTCTGGACAAAGAGGTGATGTCCGGTTGCGGTGGTCATGTCTTGGCCACTGTAATCGGAAAACACAGTCTCGAATCGGGAGAAGTATTCAGACACATCCTCCTGGGGTTTCTGGCGGCAAGCCGTCACTATCGACCAGTCTACCTTTCTTTCTGGGATTAGAGTCTTCAGCTTTTGTACAATCTTGTCTGGGAGCTCTAATATGGCTTTCGGGGGTTTCTGTCCTGGTTCTCGCTGTTTATCTATGGTATCGAGTTGTACCCAGGTATATCCGAACGGCTCAGCGTGGTCAACTTTCCGGATTTGTTTCCACACATCAGCCGGCAGGCATAGCCCAAAGAACAAGTCGATATCTGCTAAAGTCATTATCGTTGAGCCTAAGGCTGTACCCAGTTCAGTGTAGAAGGCAGTCGGGTTCTTTCTCAAGTCGGGTAGAGTTTTTCTAAAGGTCAAAATATCTTGCCGGTCCCACGGCTGGTAGACCCAGTTATATACAACCCTTCCCTTCGCATCTTGGTGGTTGATGTCGTCATGTGTTCCCTGACCTCGTGGGGGGACCCAGTAGGGGGCAGCTTCTTTGATGGGCATCATGGCATCAGCCCTTCCTTCCTGGGGCTTAGTCGCTATGGGGGTTTCTGCTTTGGTGGTCTGTCTATGTTCTTTAAGGTGTCGGTAGACCTCGAGTGTACGAGTGAAGAGGTTCGTCACGTCGCCCTCTCTTTCTTCTCCGATGTCTACCTTCCTATATAGGGCCGCTAAGCCTTCGGGACCTTTATCGTGGTATCTATCCTCATATGCATTCAGGGCGTGATAACAGAGCCGTACGACAAAGTGTCGTCTGCGGCTGTCGGCATACGAGTTATACACGTCTGTTATATACTCCTCACTTTCTTTTCGCTCCACCAGTGTCCCTACTATCTTATCAATTCCTGCTCGTTCATCCTTTGTTAATCGATTCATTCTGGTGGAATCTTTCTTTCCCATCTCATGGTCATCTATCGTTATAGCCGACGTTGGGTTCAGTACAAGAGGCTCAGCCGGCGCGGAGGCCGTGAGGACCGAGGCCCCTGTACTGCTTTCGCTCGTGTTCGGGGGTTGTGGGTGTTGCACTACTGACTGGGAGGGTGCATATGGAGGGGGCATGTAAATGACCGGGGGACCTAACAGTAATTCGTCATTCGTTCACTGCTTGGAGGACAACTCAGGGTAGAGCAAAGAAGGGGTCCTAACAGCGTACTGGCCTGATGTTTCGGGCTCCTGCCTTAGTTTAGTTTCCCTTCTCTCCTTTATTTCTTCTTCTAACCTTCTAGCGGCAAGGTGGGCTGCCTTTCGTAATTCCTTTTCTGCTTTTACTTCTTCCCTCTTTTTCCGTTGCGTTGCTTCTTTGCGCCACATGCCAATACTGTCAAGCATAGTAGGCGTCGTCTTATTGCTATGCAGAGCTACTTCTAGCGCTTCTATCTTATGGTCGTCGAAGGATCCCATCAGTGGCCACTGACTCTCGGGGTCTTTCTTGGTATATTTATGCCACAGCTTGCTATAAGCTACGGCGACTAGTCCATATTTAGTGAACATGTCCTTATTAGGGGTGCCCTCCAGTGGAGCCGGATGGTTCACCTCTAATAAGCGGTCCGGGCAGAACCAACTACTAATCAGTGGGGAGAAGATAGGCATGACGGGTTTCAACGGGGACAAAAGTCAGCACTACCTATCTTTTCACTGCTTGCAAAGACTAGACAGAATATCTCTATTCCTCGTTATTTGTAAGCAGAGAATACCTCCAAAGAACCAATATCGAACAACTAGTGTTCGGACAATCAATCAATCAATCAATGGGGAGATAAAGATAGGCACGACGGGTTTCAACGGGGACAAAAGTCTGCGTTACCTACCCTTCACTATTTGCAAAGACTAGACAGAATATTTCTATTCTACGTTATTTGCAAACAGAGAATATCTCAAAGAGCACTATTCTTCAAAACAATCAATGTTCGGACAATCAATCAGTGGGGAGATAAAGATAGGCACGACGGGTTACAACGGGGACAAAAGTCTGCGTTACCTACCCTTCACTATCTGCAAAGGGAGAGAGAGAGAGAGTATTTCTACTCCTCCCCGTTTGTAGACAGCGAATATCTCAAAGAGAACAATCAATGAGCACAATCTATGAGCAATACTAGTATTCCAAAGCTTCAAACAATCAATCAATTATTTCGCAATTTGTCGTGTATCACGACCTTACCCGGACCGCGTGGACAGTTTCTCGTCTTCCGCCTCCAGCGCCCGATCGTCCTCTACTCTCCGTATTTGCCGCGGCACTCCTGATGGTTCCCAGTCAGGATCGTAGATCACTCGAGAGAGGTCTGCTCGGAACCAGTGAAGTTCGGATGATCGGCTGCCAGACGAGGGTCTATTGGGCAGGAGCTCTTCCGATCGTTGCAGTCGTTCACTCTGTCGTCGGGACCTCTCCCACTGGATCCACGTGTCGCTGATGGGCCCCACGTTTGGGACGCCAATTGTTAAATGGTAGAGGCAGTTTCAATCGATAACCTTTCAAGTATTTGCCCGGCGGTAATCGCCTCTCATACCACTCGATAATTTACCAATGAAAGAGGCAGGCGCCGGAGACTGGAAGGCAGGAAACAAAGTTTTATTCCGTCGGAGCAGAACACATCAGATCAGACAGCAAGGTATCGTCACGAGGTGCTCTAACTGCATCTCTGAGACCTGGTCTCTTATACACAGGTTTATTGCTTTATTACATATGGTACATTCTTGTTGAGGCTTTGATGTACGGGAAGACATTCCTTGGAACCCCCACTTCAAGCTCGTTCCCACACATATCTACAGTAGAAGTCCCCACCCCACCCACAGTAGGAGATGGCTATCACGCAGCTGGATATTCCGCCAATTCCCGGGGGTGTGTGCAACCGGCCAGGTCTCAGGGGGTAGGGGCTTTTGATCCACCGTAATCCCTTTGATGTGGGGTGTTTCCCTTACAGTAGGAGCAATAAACTGCATCCGCAGGGCTAGGTGATGGCCTGGGATCGGTTCGGACAATGGGGCGCAGAGGAAGGGGGGGTTTATCAAAGAGAGGCATGACCATGTATGGGATGTCGGTCAGGTGTGGAATGTGGTTCCATGGCAGGGTCGTGCTGAATGAGTGGGTTTATGGCCCGTGTATGAGAGAGCGGGGGCGGCCGGCGCGCGGGGGATGCTCGCAGCGCCAGGGGAAAGCGCTGGCGATCGAGAATGAGCGGGGAGAGAGTGGGGTGTTTAAAATGGCGGCCGTGCATTCGCTGTGCGTGGCGCTGGGGAGTGGCAAGATGGCGCAGATAATGTTCAGTTTGCAAGCTAAATTTCCACAGATAACTCCCACAAAACGCAAAACTGTTGTACCACCAAGCAGGTAATTATCAGTTGGAGATACGCTACAGTCATTCCAGGAGTCCAGCTTGAATCTATTTTAGACACATATGATATCAGCTTCTGTCCTTATCGATAGACTCTGAGGTTGTTTCTTCTCATTGACCAAGAGATACAGCCATAATGTGAACTTCTAAACAAGGGATACATTGCTTCTTGCTAAACATACAAGCAACGAAGTACTCGCAGAGCTGCAAGGGCTTCTATCTTATATTATTGATTTACTAATCCCAAAGATTACAAAGGAGCTAAATTGGTGCTAGATCTGGACAATGCAAACCTATACATTAAAGAACTTTAATTAATGATGGAAACCTTCAGAGGATCATCTTGTTGATTGCACAGGGAGATCTTTTGGCTTCCACAGACTTTATGGATGGTAACCACCTTGTCCTAATGTAGCCTTCTCAACAGTGTTTTGTGGTTTGCTCACAGATCATACCTTCCAGTTTTGTGCTCTTCCATCAAGGCTCAAGATGGTTCCAAAGGTGTTTCTGTAGGAGCTGGCACAGCTCATGGCATTACTACAAATAGGGTGTGATTGTTCCATATAGGGTGAGATGTTTTCTCAACAGGGATAGGACTATGTGCTAGAAGAGAGGGGAGTCAAGTAGCAAGCTAAGCAGGTGTCACTGTCGAAGTTAAACAAGACTCCAGTTCTAAAGGGGCCAAATGTTCTAGGACATGGATTGGCCAGTTTTATTCTAACTCTATGAGCATGGCTTCACTTCATGCCCGATTAATCATCTCCACAGACAATGGCTCCCCGAAAGCAGGATTTCCAATGCGGGGGCCTTTTCAAGGGCACAGGGAGCACTTTGATACAGTGCTCGTTATTTCCCCTTCCAGTCTAGCCATGGATGTTCCCTGAATTCTGAATTGCCAGCTTCAGGCCATTGAACAAATCAATGCCAGCAAGGTGGCTTGTGCAGCATTTGCTGTTCTAGATGCAGCAGAGATTCATTCAACTTTTTGCTGTCAGGAGAAAGTCTAACAGAAAAACAATTTGATTGTTAATATATCAAATTGACCATATACTCCAAATCATATAAGGATGTTATAGAAAGGAGCATCTTTCATAGCGACATAGCACACAGCACTAATAAATTGGCAGTGGAAATGAGTGGTTCTAAATTCATGGATTCAGGATTACGCCATTTAAAAACAAAAAACATAGTGGACAATGAATCAGGATGCCAAACTATAACTTCAAACAAGTTAAGATCTGAAAGCACTTTTCAAGCACCCATGAGTCATAAAATGCTGGCTACATTTGAAGCGATTGTAAACACAGTCATTAAGAACATGTTCACTTGTAAGAAAAAATGCCACAGCAAGTTAACCAATAAGGAATTGGGCATTATTAAACAACTTGTTAATGACACTACTATCATTTTTTGCATGGTGGACAAGGTGGTGCTTTGGTCATAATGGACAGAGAATATTGCTAAATACATGTTCACTCTCATGTTTCAGAAGACAGCACATACATGAAGATGAAAGAGACCCCACTAAGGAATTCCTAAGGATAGTAGGTATCATTTTGAATGAAGCTTTGAACAAGTGATCATTTCTGAGATTGCTAGAAGATTTTTAACACATCAGTATCTGAAGGTTCCTGCTATACGTGTGTTACAGAAAATACACAAAAATATGAACAAACTGCCTTTCAGGCCATTGTGTCCACCAAAGATTCCATTCATGAACCTAGGGGAAAGTACTTAGACCCATATACATAACCATGTGTACAATCCAGTCAATCCTATCTCAAGGACACTACGTTTTTTTAATAAGATACATGAAATAACAATAGGCAACTGAAAATACATATTACAGATTACTGGAACTTTCTTGGGCAATTGTGCAGCCAAATCAATTCACGTAGATATTTGAGGAAGAAAATATCCTATCCAATATGAATTGGAAGAATTATCTGGTAACCTATTGGAGATTTTTGATGACATCTTCTTATATGGAACCAGAAATGAATTGGAGGAAGCCATTGTGGAGTTAAACTCCGCGGATAGTCACATTAGGTTTACCCATGAAATCAGTGACACAAAAATCTCTTTTCTGGATGTAGAAATTACAGAGAGAACAGCATTAGTACAAATATCTATGCCAAACCCACAGATCCCAAAAACCTTTTACATTCTGAAAGCTTCCATCTACTATCATTAAAGAAGCACTTAACTTATTTTAATTTACGAAAAATAAAGAGGATCATATCTCATCATGAGGAGTATGAACAAGGGAAATTGCGAAAGTGCAAATAAATTCTGGTAAGAGGTTATCCTAAGAGCATAGTAGAAGAAGCAGTGAAACGCAGAGATACCAAAGACAGGTTTAAATTGCTGGAAAGTAAATCTCATGTTCAAAATCATGGTATTTGAATCAAAATACTCTACTAACATTGTAAAACTAAGAAAGATAATTCTCCTACATTTCTAGATGTTAAAGACAGAACCACATTTCAATTGGTTATTCAAAGATCCGCCTATGTTTGCATATAAGCGTTCAAGGAATTTAGAAAAATTATTGAAATTGGCCGATAATCATGACATGGAGAAGCTTGCAGTGAAATAATATAAGAGTAACATACCCGGTGTTAACATACCCTGCAATTGTAACATCATAAAAGGCACAGAAATCACACATCCATTAAGAGGAAATAATAGAAAATTAAGGACCATAGCGACTTGTGATTCCAAAACCGTTGCATATCTGTTGAAGTGCCAGTGTGGTTTAGTGTATGTGGGTAAAACTGAGCGTAAAATTTAAACTAGACTGACTGTACACAAAAGCAATGTAACAACCAGGAATGATAAATCACCAGAAGATGTCCATTTTAACACCAAAGGGCACAACATCAGCCAACTATGACTGACAGTGTTAGAAGTGGTGAAACTACATGAGGACAAGAACAACAGAAATTATTTCTCCAGGAGAGAACTTTTCTGGATTGAAAAATTGGATTTGATACGTCCAAAGGGACTGAATGATCAGGTGGAATATGCATGTTATTTATAACAGAAGTAATCATTGTGTTTACTATGCTCATTGATGACATCGGTTTGTCCCATTTTTGCTGTGCCAATGGAGTATTGCAATCAATTTCTTCATTTATGATGTTTTGATTGTCCAGTGGACCCTATGGGGCTCATAGGCATGAGTTCAACAATGTCACAGGAGATCAACAAACACATGGTTACTATATTTTAACAACATATCGATATTTATAGCATGTTCATGGTTTTTATTAGTTTTTTCAAGTTCCCAAACATTTTGATATTTCATTTTATAGACATTCTATGTTATCACATTTGCATTGTCCATGAAACAGCCAGGCTTACATACATCAAATAGTAAAGTCTTTCTTACATGCAGTAGGTAAAGATATTAACATCTTTTGCCTCATCACATCACTTATCCAAACATGGGTACACGCATTATCAGAACATGATACGGTTGATTCATTGACTGATTGGCAATTCTTTGACTTCTCAATATGGCCTTGACATGATAACATGGCAGCCTGGTGTTCAATCTAATTTCTATTACCATGATTATCGAGCGTTCATCCTCTATATAAACCCAACTGAGGAAGCTCCATTTATGTGGAGCATGCCAGGAGACTCAATGTAATCATGCCACCTGGTTAGCTTCCAACATGTCTGCTATCACCCTTTTGAACAAGCGCACCATTATTGAAACTCACCACTCACGTGCACGTTTACATGATTTTATATGAGTGACAAAACATCAATTTATACGTTATAGCGGATTGTGCTGTACACGTGTGTTTCTGTGGTGTCATCAAATTGCTAATCTGATAATTTAGTATTGTTTTAGAATGGGCATACAGATGTCTGATTACATCTGATTTGTAAATTTTGTTGACACAAGTCTTTCTCTTTTAATGTTGAGAACCACTGAATTCAGTTTTGGTATCTTTAAATTGACACAAGCTGTAAGCTTTGGTTGTTTAAATTAGGCTGTTACATTTGTCATGATTTTCAGAGTTCGATTATGTTTTTTGAGTTGTTGTAGTTCAAGTTTCATGGAGAAAGTACTGTAGGATTTTGGATGCCAAACGAGGAATACACATGTATTTTGGTCATACAAGTGGTATGATGTTGTTATTATATTATACTCCATGGTGTACTTTACATGGATGGAATGTGTAGTGATATGCATTGAAGAATACATAAATGTCATTTTTTTATGCTATAGATTTTTCTTTGGTTAAGTAGTATATTTATCAATCATGTTTCAAACAAAATGTATTGCTTTTTGTGTTCTTTAGGACACTCCCTGACAAAGGACTGTATGTGATTTGAAATGCATTGAGGATTCAAGGACGTAGCTTGGGCGGTATGACTGGGGGCGGCCGGGGTGAGTTTTAGATTTCCTAGCAATCACGCTTGGACATCTTGTTAAAACACATTATATGAGAAGCAGTACATGAGGGGGGCTTAAGGGGGAGTGGAAATATAGAGGAGTGTGGATTGTTAGGGGTACTTAAAACACAATGGTGGATATTCTCAAGAAATTGTGAAAATTATCGCTAACCTCGGTTAGTGATAATTTTCTTAACGCCTTGTAACGTAGGAAACTATTGCGGTGTTAGCAGCGTTTTCTTAACATGCCGCTAACAGACGGTAGTGTCAGGGAACGCCGGCGAACACTGCCACTAACATCAGCACGATGGCAAGAGGAATGTCAGCCCAGTGTTAGCGGGCGAAAACCAGCGATAGGCCCATTAGCAGCAAAAAAACTCACGTTAGTCAGCCCAACGTGAATTTTTTTGTCTCTAATGCAAAAAATAGTCAACCCCCAATAGAAAATAGGCATAAAAACCAACAAACTGCAGAATGACGCAGCAAGCCCAAGTGCAGCACACATCAACAACCCCTGCAAGCCAGCCAACATCCAGGATAACCAGCATGAGAGCCTTGATGCATTGCTGGACCTGCGCCTGGAGCCTGGATGCCTCGCTGGACCTGCATCTGGAGCCTGGATGCTTCGCTGGATCTGCGTCTGGAGCCCAGGTGCCTCGCAGGACCTGCGTATGGAGTCTGGATGACTCACTGGACCTGCGTCTGGAGTCTGGATGCCCTGCATGACCTGCGTATGGAGCCTGGATGCCTCGCTGGACCTGCGTCTGGAGCATGGATGCCTCACTGAACCTGCGTCTGGAGCCTGGATGCCACGCAAGACCTGCGTCTGGAGCCTGGATGTCTCACTGGACCTGTGTCTGGAGCCTGGATGCCTTGCTGGACCTGCGTCTGGAGCTTGGAGTGGGATGTGGAGGAGCTGAGGAGTCAATGAGCCGTGGCGGTAGACATTGAGGCGCGGTGATTGTCCGTACCTGGTGGTGAAGTCTGGCAGGTCGCATGGAGACACATTGCTGACCTGTGTGAGAACACCGCCTTGCGCACCTTGGAGCTGTTAATATTAGAGGCTCTCCTGCGCACCAACATAGAGAGGTCTGCATCACATACTACGATCCACCACTACACAGGGGTGCACGGAGGGGATTACCAACTGTGGGTTCCGCCTCTCTGCATCACAGACCGGATGATGTTGGGCTGGCTGTACGCTGTGGAGGGTGAGGCCCCTGAGCTGCTCCAAACTTGTGTGGTGGGAGCGCTGCAACTTCACGCCAAAAGGGGCCCTGCTGCATCAACTGCATCGGGAGGTTCACCAGCGGACTTGGCGGCGACTGCTGTACCCAGGCTTGTGAAATTCCACCTGGCTGAGGCTCCTGCTGACTGATTCACAGATTTGGAGAGAGAGCAGCGGATTGCGCCACGGAGTCAATGTCCAGGTAAGGAGAAGGTGGGACGCGTAGCGCAGGACGGCTGGGGGTTGAGTCGCCCAGGCCTAACACATATAGATGACGCACCCCCAGTGGTGGCTTATCCGCTATGGCGGAAGAGCGTCACCCCACTGCTTTCAAGCAGTGCAGAAGAGGAACAATCATCACATGATGATGACTTACTAATGTAACCGTGCTATCTTTCTTTTGCGGGTGAGAGGGTGGGTAGGACTGCTCAAGCACGAGGCCTGGCATGGGCAGATTAGCATGCCCACTAAAGTGCGCATTGACTGTTTGGTCGGCCCACTCAGGCCGCCCAAAGCAGTCATGTGCACTATCCTGTTCGCAATGCAGGCTGCATTACAGCCTGCATGGAGAACATACCCACCCCTCCATCCCCTGGCTGCATGCCTTGTCCCGTTGCCAATTACCAATCCCACCGCCGCATCGCAGAGTTGTGATTGGCTCAGGAGGGGGAGCCTGGCTGCCTACTTCTTGTTCCTAGAAGCAGACGAAGGAGAGCAGGCGCAACGAAGACACGGGACCCTGCTTCGAGGTAAGACTTCCCTATTTAAATATTTATAACACCGGCTCACACACACATCCCCTCATCCACGCCCCACCCAGTGTTTTTTCAGCGTTTACCACCTCACAGCTGCCAGCCCCAATAGCTCTTCTCAATGACGGCCGCTGTACGCCCATGCACAGCAGGCGTACCACTCGTGTGCCAAAGGCACATACATAGTTGCGACGCATGCCATAACATCGCATTCCAGTCCAATGCATACTGATACTAGGCACATTGCAACAGTAGAGTAGGTATTGCATAGCGGAGACATTAATATCACTATTCCCACTTCAGTGAGTGCAACCCAAAACTAACCTTTGCACCCCAAACCCAACCTTGAACCTGAAATTCCTTTTTGAGCTCATAGAACACACCCAAAAATCACATTTGACCCAAATGCACACCTCAATTTCCATATTTTACCCCAAAACACACCCCATTTTTCATTTTTTACCCCAAAACATACCTCATTTTTCATATTTAACCCCAAAACACACCCCATTTTTCATTTTGTACCCCAAAACACACCTCATTTTTCATTTTTTACATCCGGAACCCATACCCACCCGAACACTTTATGTTACCCCATTACTGACCTCACAATGCGTTATCATCAAATGCGATGTAAAGGCACCTGGTTGTCGGAGTTGCTATGTTAACGATGTACGCGTTACAACAAACAAATGATGGACGGAATGCTGACAATGCAGACATTCTCCCCATGTCAAGAGATCTGGGTTAAATCCATCGTTCTTTTGCCCACTACGCCACCCCAGGTTAGACATGGCCATATGCAAATCAGTCTTGACCCTGTGCCTCATGGGAACAGTCCAGCCCGAACTGCCAAGCCATGTCTTCCCTGGACCGGAATGAAGCATCCTAGGACCGGTTTCTGGCTATCAGCCGTCATCAGCCAGGATAGCTTGACTCCAGTGGCGTAGTGAGCATGGGTCCCACGTCTGGGAATACCCATCCCACTTAGGGCAAAAAGCGTTACAACAAACAAATGATGGACGGAATGCTGACAATGCAGACATTCTCCCCCAGTCAAGAGATCTGGGTTAAATCCATCGTTCTTTTGCCCACTACGCCACCCCAGTTTAGACATGGCCATATGCAAATCAGTCTTGACCCTGTGCCTCATGGGAACAGTCCAGCCCGAACTGCCAAGCCATGTCTTCCCTGGACCGGAATCAAGCATCCTAGGACCGGTTTCTGGCTATCAGCCGTCATCAGCCAGGATAGCTTGACTCCAGTGGCGTAGTGAGCATGGGTCCCACGTCTGCGTTACAACAAACAAATGATGGACGGAATGCTGACAATGCAGACATTCTCCCCCAGTCAAGAGATCTGGGTTAAATCCATCGTTCTTTTGCCCACTACGCCACCCCAGTTTAGACATGTCCATATGCAAATCAGTCTTGACCCTGTGCCTCATGGGAACAGTCCAGCCCAAACTGCCAAGCCATGTCTTCCCTGGACCGGAATCAAGCATCCTAGGACCGGTTTCTGGCTATCAGCCGTCATAAGCCAGGATAGCTTGACTCCAGTGGCGTAGTGAGCATGGGTCCCACGTCTGGGAATACCCATCCCACTTAGGGCAAAAAGCGTTACAACAAACAAATGATGGACGGAATGCTGACAATGCAGACATTCTCCCCCAGTCAAGAGATCTGGGTTAAATCCATCGTTCTTTTGCCCACCCAAGTCATGGCTTGGCAGTTCGGGCTGGACTGTTCCCATGAGGCACAGGGTCAAGACTGATTTGCATATGGCCATGTCTAAACTGGGGTGGTGTAGTGGGCAAAAGAACAATGGATTTAACCCAGATCTCTTGACTGGGGGAGAATGTCTGCATTGTCAGCATTCCGTCCATCATTTGTTTGTTGTAACGCTTTTCGCCCTAAGTGGGATGGGTATTCCCAGACGTGGGACCCGTGCTCACTACGCCACTGGAGTCAAGCTATCCTGGCTGATGACGGCTGATAGCCAGAAACCGGTCCTAGGATGCTTGATTCCAGTCCAGGGAAGACATGGC
The DNA here is from genome assembly GCF_964204655.1 of Triturus cristatus. Taxonomy (NCBI): domain Eukaryota; kingdom Metazoa; phylum Chordata; class Amphibia; order Caudata; family Salamandridae; genus Triturus; species Triturus cristatus. Next base: position 241,025,212 of record NC_140591.1, read on the forward strand.
TTGGCAGTTCGGGCTGGACTGTTCCCATGAGGCACAGGGTCAAGACTGATTTGCATATGGCCATGTCTAAACTGGGGTGGTGTAGTGGGCAAAAGAACGATGGATTTAACCCAGATCTCTTGACTGGGGGAGAATGTCTGCATTGTCAGCATTCCGTCCATCATTTGTTTGTTGTAATGTTAACGATGTACTGCATGCATTGTAATGGTCGTCTCCCGTGCCAAAGGCAACCCACAGGCTATGCCGTTTGCGTCCCTCTGCCCCTGGACCACGCTAAGCACCAAGGAGCATTCCTCTTGGACACTCTACCGCTACGATGCCAGCACCCTCCTCGCCATCAACCCTGGATGCCACCTCGCTTGCCAGGACCAACCTCTGCTCTGGACCGGACATCACCATCACCATCACTGACTGCTGCAATTTCACCCGCAAGGAGCACCCCGACCGTCAAGGAGGAGGCCTTTCCATCACCTACAGAAGCACACTCCGACTGACCACACACTCTAATGACCCAAGGGTGACCATGGACCACCTCAAAGCCCAGATCCAGACCAGGCCCATGCCCATCCTTTATGGCACCCTCATGTGCAGGCCCCCCATTCTCAAATACCATTGTAGACCTCATTGCACCCCCGGGTCTCCCGTCCACCGATGACTTCCTACTAGCTGAACGCAAGTTCCACCTGGACAACCCCAGTGACCAGGACACCACCCCCTCCTGGGGAAGGTCCCCTACATCAGATGCACGCAGCAAATCACCGCAACAAGCCACATAGCAGGACACATAGTCGTGCATGTCACCTCCGCCAGCAGGAACTTCTACTGCAGCCACGACTCGGACTCTCCTGGACCGACCATCATAGGTAACGTCACATCTTCACCTTGCCCACTCAGTTCCACCGCCATTATCGCACCCCCTTGCAGCTGGATTAAGGCCACCGAAGAACGTCTCGTCAACTCCCTCTGCACCCGGTAGTGGTCCGTGGAGGGAGTTCCGGGGGGCGGTGAGGCAAGGCATGGGATGAGCAGGGTGGGGGGTAGTAAACACCGGAATGTGGATGAACGGAGGTAAGTAAACAATTAAATAAATAAAATGAATTTCGTAGCGTGCGCAACGAAATTCGTTTTATTTACTACCCCCCATCCTTCCCCTCCCCCGCTCCGCCTCAGGGAACTCCCTCCACGGGCCGCTACTGTCCACACCAACGCTCCACCAATGCTTCCATATGATGACACCGCAGTGCCCAACCGCCACCGATGGATCTCCAACAATGCCTACATTTGGGCACCCCTGCATGAACGGCACTGCGACAGTACCTTCCGCCTGCCTTATGGCAGGCGTGAGGGTGACGCAGTGACACAGGGATAGGCTGGCCCCATGCATTGATGGAGTTGCGTCATGGTTGTGACACAACTGCAGCAATGCGTGACTTTAGCACAGACAGATATGTCAGGATTCCTGACGTATCTGTCATTATTTGCGTCATGGAGCGCTGCCCAGTGAATACAGCGCATCCATGCCGTTGCAAGAAGTGCGTTGTTAGAAGTGTTGCAACGCTGTCTTGTCGCAGCACTGCAACATTTTTCATGACTGGGGCCCAGAAATGCGCACTATCTTATTGATGGTGCGCATTCTTGTACATTAGTTTTGTTGCAGGGCTGCGCTGCTACATTGCTTGCAGCGCTATCCAGTACCAAAACCTGCTGAGATGTGGCCCTAAGTGTTATCCCCATTTTTAAGACCAGATATTTTTTGGTCTAATGTTCCAGCAGTTAACAGGCCTTAGCAGCTTTTTTTATCGCATCGCCGGTCCGGTTGATCGTTGAGAATATTGCGAACTGGGGATAGCGTGCGTTTTAACACGGGAATGCCTACATTGCATGTGATTAGCGTTAGTTGTCACTAACATCGGTGGCGATGTTAATAGCGGCCGCTAATGCCAGAAAGCTGTCGCTAGCGGCTGTTAGCGACATCTTGAGAATAGGGCGATAAAAATATCGCCGCATTCGTGGCAGAAAAGTGCTGCTAATGCGGTGTTAACTGCTTGAGAATATGCTCCAATATTCTTCAAACTAATCAACATTTTGAAGGCCTTCAAAACATAATTGAGAGAATGTGTGTAGTTTTCTCAGTGTGGCCATGTGAAGATAAATCCCAGGTGAAATCCGATAGACACTACACACTACCCAAATTAAATCAATTGTACCCAGCTATTTACTACAGAATAAAATGTTTAGGGTACGCCCCTGTGGGGATTTTTAATTGCACTGTATCACACCAGGATTTTTAGAATGAAGTTTTGACTATGTTTATCATGAATACAATTAACTAAATAATAAAAACATGAAATAACAATTCGAAGCAAGTGTGTCTTATTGATAAGGATTTGGACACAATAATGACTAAAGGATGGTGTACCTGAGGATCGAACAAACAAACCGGAAAGGGATATAAGTGTTGTGCTAAAGGGGAGAACCTGTCCTGGTTTAGGATGAGGGCTTCATGGATCCTCTTAAAACCATACACTCCAAAAAGTAGCCCAGTCACCTACTACAAATTGGAGCATTTCTGTCTCCTCTGTGGTAAGAAGCTCCTTGTAAATGCTAAATGGACTCCCAGTGCGTCTTTGATCTCAGGCGGATTTCTCAGGAATTGAGTTTCTATTAAGTATGAAATAGAAAAGTACATAACTCGGAAATACCTGAATCAGGATCCAGTGAGTTTATTTCATCAGTTCAATATGACAAGTAATTATGATTAATCGTAACTGTATTTAAAATGTAGCTTGCAGTAGGGATGAACCGCAGGCGCTGCAGCTTCTGCAGTTCAGGGGGGCACCTAATCCTTTAGGGGGCCTCCTTTCAATCCACGGCTAATGAATATCTATGAGATTTGGGAGCCTCAGCGGCCCCTCCTCACACCCTGTAGGGGGCCTGGACGACATTCAGGGGTCGCATGCAATTGTGACTGCTGTCTTTACACTTGCGACCCCTGGCAGTGCTCCTGTGACCAATGGTCATAGAGGTTGTTAAAGAAGTGCTGGAATGAGACGTTTAACAGGGTTATTGTGAGGTTTTTAAACTCATTTTAGCCTGCAGCGAACTGGGATGTTTGGCCGCCATAAATACCGCTGCAATGAAACAATGTTGCCTCCATTCATAGTCTGGTGGCTGCGGCCCGAGCCGCCTTTTGCAGCGTGCTGTTCCAGGCAGCATTGTGTGTGCAAGCAGAAAATAAAATAAACTTGAAACATACTTTATTTATTGTTGCTGGCTGAGCAGACCACGAACAATGTCATCTCAATGTCTTTGGAAGTCCCTGGGCATTGACAGTGTAGAGGTAAAGATGGCAGAGATGAGAAGCAACCAGGGGAGAGGGGAAGGAGTTGCATCAGCCAGACAAGTGAGACAAACAGAAACAAAGATGTGTGTGTGCGTGAGAGAGTGAAAGAGAGAAATAAACAACTGGGATAGATGAGGAAACAGATGTTTGATGACATAGGTGGAAGAGAGAGCAGGGGACAGAGGAAAGACGTGATGAAGGCGGAGATATGCAAAGAGGTCTGCAGAGAGCCAGAGACGAGAAGACATGGAAGGCATTCACATGAGAAAGACACAGCTAAGTGAGACAGAAATAGAGGGGGAGACAGATGTGAGAAAGAGGTGATGAAGAGACTGCCTCGAAAGAGACATATGAGAGGCAGGACAGGTAAAAAACAGACATCACAGAGAGGAGACTGGTGATAGGAGACATAAAAAAGGGAGATAGATGAAGGACACGATAACGAGACACGGGGATAGTAGGAGACAAATGTAAGAAGTGATAAAGAAAAACTTGTGCGAGTGAGAAAAGGAGAAAGAGGGCAGTGTAGGTGACAGAAAGAAAGAGTCGAGAAGAGCAGGAATGGGCCCTGGATGATATGTAGGGGTCACCAGGGATAACGGCTGCGACCCTTGGCTTGCCACCTATAACCCCTGGCACTGCTTTTTCAACCCTTGGCTTCAGAGACAGCAACACCAGTGTGAAGAGCAAGGCAGAGTTCCACCCTTTGTCTGAGCTGCGGCCGCCCTTATTGTTCTATGCTCATTTTTTTTTATTATACTGATAATAAATAATAAATGAGTGACAATGAGTGAGTGTAACTTTGAGTGATATTATGTAAGGAGTGAGAATGAGGGAGTGTAAGAGTGAGAAAGTATGAGTGAGTCAGACTAAAAGGGAGTGAAAGAATTAGTGAAAGTGAATGAGAGTGTGAGTGAAAGAGTGTGAGTGTGAATGTGTTTTTTTTTGTTGAAGTTTTATATAGCGCGAAGTTGACCCGAAATCGGGTATCAGAGCGCTTTGCATCAGCACCAGTTGCGTTACACCTGCGAGTCTGCAGTTGTCCTTGGCAAACTGAGGATAATTCTTGGTTTATGAAGGCACCCACCACAAGATGCTGGTACTGGAATAATGGGCGCAGGCCTTGGCATGACAGGCACGTATGGCACAAGACTGAAATAATAGAGGTAAGACCCAGGACAACATGCTGCTGCCGGCATACTGATGGTACCCATTGGCACAGAGGCGTCTGTGACAATATGCTGCTGCCGATATAATAGAGGAGGTTCTTGGCATGGGGCTCCCGTGGCAGAATGCTGGCGCGGGCACGTTTAATGGAATTCTTTGCATAAGGAAGAACAGGAGCGGAACCATGCCACAGGGGAAGGCAAATGACAAAATGCTGGTGCTGGCATACTAGAGAAGAACTTTGAAATAAAGGCCATCCATGCTATACGGATGGCACGAATGACAAAAGTCTGGCATGGGCACAGCTTATGGCATTTTTGGCTATAGGGGCACCCGTGAAAAAAGTGTTGGCGCTGGCAGGGTAATTTTGACATATGGTGGCACCTTCTGCACATTTTGAAATAAATATAGTCAACTCATGGAGAGCGCCCAGTTTCATTGGCCTGGTTCACCAAGAAAGAGTTGAAAATATGTAATGAGTGAACTTTCAGGGAGTATTTGTGTTTTTAGTAAATTTATGTGAAAATTGTGCTTTAAAATGCACTACCTGGCTTAATTCTTTCAACATTTTTAGGGGGCGGGGGGAGAACCTCTCTCCTCCTCAAACCCTTCCTGGAAAAGGTTGGGCACACTGGCTACCACTTAGGGCAAGTGTCATCATGGTTAAAGTCATATGACATCACTTACTGGGATGTTTCAGGGTCAAAGGTTACGCCATGTCACTTCTTGTGATCCAATTAAGTTCAAAAGGTGTGTGGATGTCATTTCCACTACTCCGGCATACTTGTGAATGGACATCCATACAGGGTGTGGAGCTGGGGGGAGGGGGCATCGTTTTTGCGTTTCCCCACTGATGTATAGATCCTCTCCGTCCTACAATAGCAACCCTAAGCCTGTATAAAGGTCTCTCTTGTTCTGCTTCTTAGGTCATTGCAAAGGTTTTGCTGTGCGTTACCACGATGCTGCTTCTCGCAGGCCGCCCACAGCAGTTGTGCATCCCAGATTCCGACACTGCACGGCTTGCCTCCCGAGTCCCGAGCAGCTATCCTGAAATCAGGAAGAGTCTCTGGAATTAAAGTGTGGCTCGGGGCAGAGGGCTGCCAGCGAAGACCAGGAGAGGAGGGCTAGGATTAACTCCCGTCAGGCTGCCAGTCACGAGCCTCTAGCGCACAGTTGTGCACCTAAAAAAATAGTCAAAGGGGTTTATTTCTTCAGCTGCATCCCAAGGAGGGGGCGCTGCTGCGCGAGGTTTAACATGGGTCTGGGAAAGGGGTCTCAGGACGTGTGAGGGAGCCTGAAGAGGAGACGGAGGGAGGGAGCAAGGGTGAGAGGTGAGGAGAAAACGTCGGCACGGGGAAGCGAGTTGGATAAGGGGGAGGAGGTGAGGAAGAGAGGAAAGAAGGAGGCGGACGGGAGAGAGTGGGAAGGAGGAGATTGGGAGGGAGAGGGTGAGAGCCCGGAGCTGCCGGAAGTGTATGTGCACAGAAACATTCTGAAACTCCACCAAGAGCCTCACCCCTCAGATCGGGTGCAGCCAACATGCAGCCGGCAGACAACGACTCCCGGCTTCTGCAGGCTGAGGCACACCCCGCCGCGGGAGGGAACCACTAGCGGGGGTGCTCCAGCGGCGCGGACAACAGGGGGGGGTTGCAGTCGCCCAGCCCCTTGCGCACTTCCCTCGGAGTCTCGGCGCCCCGCTTGTGCCATGGGGCTGCCCACCTTGGAGTTCAGCGATTCGTACTTGGACAGCCCGGACTTTCGGGACCGCCTCAAGTGTCACGAGAACGAACTGGACCGAACCAACAAGTTCATCAAGGAGCTGATCAAGGACGGCAGCATGCTGATCGGGGCTCTGCGAAGTAAGGCGCCCAGGCCGGGGGGTGCTGGGGGAGGGGAGAGGAGGGGCGGGCCGGTGGGTGGGCTGCAAGCATTCTTTTGTTTGAATGGATCCAGGGACGTGCTCCTCTGCTGGAGACAAGCAAAACAAAACAAGTTTATTCGGAATCACCCCCTCTTCGTTTGGACTCTCCACTAGGGGCTTGTGTGATGGGGGGGGGGGGGGGGGGGGGGGGGGTCGAGACACTGCTGCATGAAAAATGCAACTTTGTTTTTTGCAGATTTTTTTAAACAACGCAGATATTGTGGAATTAACAGGGAAACCTAGACTAGTGAATTTGGGACGTGCACGAGTCCTGTGTTAGTATATGTTGATAGCGCTGCAAACCCTGGAGCCTTGAAAGGTTGCGGGTTAATCAGCAGCTGTGTTGCACATCTGGTTTTGCGTATGAGGTGCAGGACCTGAACACCTAGCACGTTCCATCTCGCGTTCCAGGGCACAGGAAAGGGCACGTGATAGACGCGCACAACGCCATCCGTTGTCACAAGTGGTGCCCTGCCCAGGACGCGCAGGCAGTCTTGGCAAGACTTGGCAATGCAAACAAAACAAGACAAGACGGCAGTGCCTTGTTTGTTTGCACTGAATATCCAATCGACGCACATTTTACTCTTTATCACAAGACGTGCACTTTTGGAAAGCTTAGGTTGCCGGTTGTTTCATAAGTGCCTCAGCTTTGTACCACGAAGTTACTTTTGTAATTTGAATTCCGTTAGCGGACATTGGCTTTTGTAAAATGGAACTACCAACAATTAAACGAAAACATGCATCAGTTCAACTGGCTCTTAAACTAGCATCGGCTTTCAGACTGGCGCGTAGGGCCTTCCTTATAGTGAACATATGACGGTCCCAGAATGCCAAGCGCTGTTTACTAAAAGACCAGGAGTGGGTGACGCTGGTAAAATGTGTCTCTTTGGCAGCGGTTTGACCCATCTTTTAAGAGAGTCACTTGAAATAATTCAGCATGACTTTGTGGCCTTGCTATCTGGGTACACTTGACCTGTACCTCGATTTCCCTGATACCGACAGGATAGAATTTAGCGAGGCCTGGTTTGTTCACATTTTTTATTGAGCATGAGGGACAAGTTGGCCAAACCCATGATAGATACAGTTAAACCTACAGTTCCCATCGTGCGTAGTACTATTAACAGAAAAAGGGACTTCACGGACTCTGGGGGGCCATTTCCTGACCTGGGGAACAGGTGAGAACCGTACCAACGCATCGAAGACACCCCTGGGCATGGCAACAACTTCCCAAGCAGCGAAGACATAGGTTTGAATTGTCAAAAAACACACGCAATTAAAACGAGGTTATGTGTTTTTTCTGGCTTGTTGTGGGGTGCATTAATTACAAGTACTGGCGACAGAGACACGCCCATTTTTTTCGGGGTGGACGTGGCTTGCAGCCCCTGCACTAAGTCCTACTTTGATGTGTTGAGATCTCGAAGCAGACTGGAACTACACAGGTAGGATCAAGCTTGGGCGGGTCCCTGGGGTGAAAGTGAAAAGCAGAAGGGTTTAGAAGTAAAAGTAGAGAAATCCCTCGAAGGGCAGAGATTTATTAGCCGGCCCTTTGAGCAATGTTAACTGGTTCCAGTTAGATCTGCTTTGAACTCGGCCTTGGCGCTTTTTATACAGTAGTGTGGGCGGCCTTCCTTTCAAGTGACAAGGCGATCATTAAAAAATGGGCCACTCTTATTTACGCATAACCTACTGCTGTTTGAAGCCCACCTTGGTTTATTTAAGAGGCGCATTGAGTGTAAAATGATGCCAGAGGCTGCTTGCTTGGAATTTGATTTACCCGTGGTCTCAAACTTCCTGCACATTCCAAGCTCCTCCCCTGTTCGATCGATCATTAGTTCAGCCACATGCTAATCATTCAATCGCCCGTCAAAAGCATTCTTTCCATTTCATTCCTATGGATGAATAAATGAATGAATATGTGTGTATTGCATGCTTCTGCGGACAGAGCTGCCTCAAGCATGCCCAGAAAGAAAGGATGGTCATTGGTTTGGGTTAGTCTCACCTGTTGGCAATACAAGTCCAAGCGCATGCTTTATTTTATTTTTTTCAAGCACTTTTGACATTTATATTTTATTATCCTCTTTCGAAATCTTACAGTGTTTTAATATTGAGTGGCACATATAAACAACTCCTAAATGAAAAGTGGGTGTGTAATGCTCTTCCCATTGTGCACCAATAGCTTTAGACCAGGGTTGTTTTAACATTGGTCTAAGAGGGCCGGATCCATGGTAGATTTTCAAGAGAATCACTGAATATGTAAATAATGGGATTTTAGAATTTTACAATGCTTACAGAAGCCAAGTACTGCAAATTTGCACATTCACAGTTTAAAGTGGAACAATACAAAGGCGTCAGTAGTGGAAAATTGGAGTGTATTTGTTGTGCAAAACCAGTGTTTGCTTTTAACATTCATGCCATGGTCCAGACTGACCAGTGCTGTGCAGAATTCCACTTGCAGATGCACATTCCACAAGAAGGCCCTTCTAATCAATTCCTATTGGCTGCATAATTACTGACAAGTGGTCAATAAATCCAATAAACCTATTGCATATCAGAGCTGGGCAACATGTTACAATTTGTGTTGTGAAGTCCATTTTTACACCTTTGATTTTCAAATGTTCTTTGCACCAAGATAGATAAGTGTATTTAGTCTCAATGGGCTGGTCCTTGAGTTCAAAGTTCACTGAGTCCTGGAAGGCCCATTGAGCTTTCCATTCTGCCAAAGGTGACCATCATTACATTGAGAAATAGTAATGCCTACTACTTACAATTGTTGTAAACGGCAAAGGTGTGGTAAGAAGTGTTTTTATAACAAATATTACTACTAGTATTTATTTCACAATTATCACTATAGAAATATATTTTTCAATTTATATGTATCTTAATAGAGACTTTACCCACCAGAGCGGAAGTTCATTAATCATTCGGGATGACGCATCGATATGTTTTGAATTCTTGGTCTAGTTTTGAAGCTTCAAACGCATGACACAGGAACAACTTAAAAAGTTCCAGTTTAGCATCTTTTTCTGGGTAAACTAGTCCCGGATTGGTGCTTTTCTTTGTTGTGTTTGCATCCTGAGTAACTGTTGGAAGGCTCTGCAAGAAATGACGCCATTAAGGAAGTTGTTCTGACCAGAAGAGGTTTTTGAGGTATTTCTGAATTTTAACCACTTAATTTGGGCTCTTCTCAAAATGTTAATTTGGTTCTGACTGATCTTGACCTTTCAGAAGACACGAAATGCGTTTAGTGGTCACATGGCCCCTTTAAAGAGTGTGAGTTTTCTGTCAATTCTGGTTTTTCAACCCACTGCATTAAGCATGCAAGGATTTGTAGCTTAATAAATACAGACATGCAGGTCTCTGCATGAGCAGAACAGTTGGTTAAACAGACAGGACTGACTTTCTGTTATATCATTTATGGTGACATATTACATCAGTTATTATTTTATTGTATTGTAATTTTATTGTAATTGCATTTATATAGCCTTTAATACCCCTGACACTTTTTCAGTGAGTAGCACACCATGGAACTCATAAAGGATTAGTGGTGAATAAGTATAGTGACATATGAAAGAAATTTGAGTGGTGGATATGTTAGTTAGTTGTTTGGGTTGAGAAGGATAGTGGACGGATAGAAGAGAGAAAAGGTTTGCATTTATATAGCGCTTGCTGCCCCATATGAGGTGTTGAAGTGCTTTTTCGGCAAGTAGCACGCTACTCCGGAACTCATAAAGGATTAGCGGTGAATTAGTATAGTGAAGTATGAAAGTAATTTGTGTGGTGGATATGTTAGTCACTTATTTGGATTGAGAAGGATAGTGGAGGCATAGTTGAAGGAAAAGGTTTGTATTCATATATATAACACTTGCTACACCTGATGAGGTGTTGAAGCGCTTTTTGATGAGAAGCACACTACCCCGGAACCTAAACAGGATTAGTTGTAATTAGTATAGGGAAATATGCAATTAATTTGAGTGGTAGACATGTTAGTCTGTTATTTGGATTGAAAAGTAATAGTGGAGGGATAAAAAAGGGAAGGGGCTAGAAATTTTCATTTTTTCTGGGGATGGGGAGGGGAGTTGCAGTCTACGTGCAGCTACCTACTAACAACATAATGAAATTCATAGGACTTTTGCTGACGTGCAAATGGGGAACTATGATATTGCATGTGGGACCTTTTTGAGATACATATCGGCAGACATTGATATGATATGGGAGACATAGACTTTGATATGATTTGGGTGATTTTGACTCTTATACACTATGAGAGGGCATTGGCAGGGTATAGATCTATTTTTGAATGTGATACATATTGAGCATTCTCACTTCTATAGATACTAGGAAACTGTTATGGCTTTGCCAATGCTAGTTGAAAGGAATTTTAACTATGTCATGTTTTACATATGTAATGTTCCATGTTCTGGATGGTTGGGTTGGAGTTAGAACCTAGTTAGGCAGCTGATGCCGGATCGAGGTTCGTGAGGGTTGTATATTGGAACTAAGAAATAAACCTTTGAAGAATCATCATGACTGGATGCACATATTTATCTTAACATTGGCGACGATTTTACTGGTAACAACCCTACACGAAGAAAAATTTGGAAACAAACCTACGCGAGAAGAAAAAAAAAAAATGGAGCTGCATATCTATATATAAATCTATTATTGAATGCTGTTACTCGTTTATTTATTTTATTTATTTATTGAAATTTATAACGCGCAACAGCTACCCTCAATGGGTTTCCTGGCGCAAGGGATAGATTCAAGAAAAAAGCAGACCTTGTAAAAGACAACACCTTAAGTCCTCAAAGCGGCACAGATCATTGAAAAAGTATGGTTTTCAACTTTTTTCTGAAAGCAAAATAATTTGTTTCCATTTTTAAAGAAGTGGGTAGGGTGTTCCAATGTTTAGGGGCAAGATGTGAAAAAGCCCGTCCCCCCATTCTTACAAGTTTAAAATGAGGAATAACAAAATCGCAATTGGCAGAGGATCTAAGAGTGCGTCTGGGCTTGTAAGGGTGGACCAAACTTTGTAGATATCTTGGTGCAGAGCCTTGCTTGATTTGAAAGAGATAGCATAAGGCTTTGAAATTAATACGACTAGGGATCCGAAGCCAGTGTAAGTCACGCAACGCCTGAGTGGCCGATTGTCTTCTCGGAATGTTACAGAGAAGTCTGGCCGCTGAATTTTGGACCACCTGAAGTCTGTTAACAGTGGCCACATCAGCACCAAGATAAAGGACATTTCCGTAGTCCAGGCGAGATGTAACTAACGCCTGGACAACGGTTCGTCTGGTGGAGGAAGGCAGCATCCAGAGAATCTTCTGGAGCCATCGCAAGATGGCAAAGCAAGTAGCGGGCACCTTAGTGGCCTGCTGTCGCATGGAGAGTTGGTCGTCAATAAGAAAGCCAAGGTTACGGACCACAGAAGACGGCTGGGGAAGGGATCCCATTTCCCCAGGCCAGTGTTGAGGGCCCCATAAATCCTTATGTTTTCCTAGGATGAGAATTTCGGTTTTGTCACCGTTTAGTTTAAGGAGATGGCTTTGCATCCACTCCGCTATACGTGACAACCCGCCTTTCAGAACCGATATGTCATTGCTCTCGCAGCTGGAAAGGGAGAAAACAATCTGAGTGTCGTCGGCGTATGAAAAAATAGTTAGCCCTGCGTCCTCAGCAATAGAAGCCAGGGGTCTTACGTATATGTTGAACAACAGGGGGCTCAGTATAGACCCCTGGGGGACACCATACGCCGAAGAACACGTGGAAGAAGTGGCTTTCGCGGAAAAGACTTGGAAAGTGCGCTCACTTAAAAAGGAGGCAATCCAAGCCAGCGCAGGACCATCTATTCCTAGGGAACAAAGAGAGTCCAAAAGAATGGAATGGGACACGTTATCGAAAGCCGCTCTCAAATCCAAAAGGATGAGCGCAGAGGTTTCCCCGCGATCAATAGCGTGTCTCAGACTTTCCGTTACTCCCAGGAGGGTGGTTTCTGTAGAATAGTGAGCGCGGAAGCCAGACTGGGATGGATGTAAAAATCCCGAAGATTCCACAAGGTGATATAATTGGGTGTTAACATGCCTTTCCAGCACTTTAGAGAGTATAGGCAACAAGGATATTGTTCTGAAATTAGCAAGGTTAGACATATCGGCTCCAGCTTTTTTTAAAAGGGGGACAACCATTGCGTGCTTCCAGTCCTGTGGCACATGGGACTCAAGTAGAGAGGCATTTAAAAGCCTCATGAGAACTCGCCGGGATTCGAGATCAAACTGCTTGAGAATTTTGGCGGGTATAGGGTCAAGAGGTGAGCCGGATCTTATGCTGTTTAAACAAGTGAAAAACGAAGCGTCATCAAAAGGTTGCCAGTACGTCAACTGCGCCAAAGGGGAAGGCAGTTCAGTCCCAGCAATCTGTCCCAAATGAGATACAGCTACATTCAAAGGAGGGCTCATAGAATCGTAAATGCGCTCAACTTTGGCAATAAAGAATTTTGCGATAGAATTACATTGGGCCTCATCTAATGCTGGAGGAATAGGAATAGTGTCTGCACCTGTCAATTTTTTAACGAGAGAAAAAAGAGTACGAGGGCAGGTCTGAGCTCGTGTAACTGTTTCCACAGTATAGGCAGCTCTCGCAGATTTGCATTTGGAATGATATTCTTTTAATGCCTCTTTATATACAGTCTTCTGAGAGACTGAATATGAATGCCTCCATTTACGTTCTAAGGCCTTGCATTTAGTCCGCAAGACCTTCAGGTCAGCAGAGAACCAAGGTGCTGGGAGGCGGTGAGGCCTAGAATGTTTTAAGGTCGGCGGTAAAAGGGTAGTGACGGCGTTAGCAAGCCAATGAGAAACAGCAGTGTTCAATTCCGAAACAGGAACCTCACCTTCAGCAGGACAGGTGTTTAAGAGGTGTTGATTTAGTATGTTAATATTGAGTTTATCCCAACGATAAATTGGTACACCTTTATCGAGAACACTAGTTTCCTGGTTCTTAGTGTGAAGTAAAGAAAAGTAAACAGCGAAATGGTCGGACCACTCCAAAGGACAAGCACTCCGAGAACAATCAAAGGGAAGATTGGATAGAATGGGGTCCAGTTGATGTCCAGCGGAGTGGGTTGGGCCAACATTAAGCAAGGAGAGATTGAGGGCTTCCAGATCAGATAAGAAACGTTTACTGATAGTACACTGCGAGTCTTCAAGATGCAAATTAATATCACCAAGAATGGTAAAATTGGCTGCCTTAAGCATTAAGGGGGATATGATGTTCGCTAGTGAGGATGTCCAGGAAAGGGCATTTCCAGGGGGGCGATAAATCAAGAGGCCAGATAGAGTAAGTTGAGGATTAATGACCAGTTTAAAAAGAGCAGTCTCACTTCCAGGCATCGGAAGGGCTGCAAACTTGCACGTATAGGAAGATTTAAAAATTATGGCAATCCCCCCCCCCCCCCTTTCCAGAACTTCTGTCCAATCTCACTATTGCGTAGTTAATAGGGACAGCAATGGCCACATCAGGACCAGAGCAGTCCTGGAGCCAGGTTTCCGTGAGGAACAACGCATCAGGCTGCTCCTCAACAATGAAATCGTGAATGTGATACTTAGGTTTGGGGAGGGATCGACAGTTGATACTCCAAAAAAGGAGTGTCGACTTATTTGAGTGTGTCAATGGTCTCCTCCGTCTGCCACGAGGTTGAGAGCGGCGTATAACATTACAAAGGGACATTCGGCCAGTGCTAAAACTACAACCTGCGCATTGATAATTATGAGTGGGAAGAGAGCATATAGTGCAGTGTGTACGGGGAGTAGACCGCAAGGATTCCAACACCTCACCTGAGTACGATAGTAAGCCATTGGAACTACTCGTGGGAGTCATGGCCCCTTTTGGCCCGGTCTGGCACGGACGGGCACAGACGGGCTAAACTCAGGCGGAAACTCCGGCGGAAGTACGGCGATTCACTGCGCGTATCCGCTGCGCGGGGAATAACCCCTTAAATAGAGGTCGAGCGTTGGAGTGACGTCTAGACCGTCATGCGAATAGGCGCCGTCAGGCGTCCCACTCACCTAAGATGGCCGCCAAAACGAGCTACGAGGACGAGGGCCCGCAAAATGCGGTGAGTCTCCAAATTACAGTGCGTGTGAGGGGCATTCAATAAAACCAGGGGCAAACAACATAAACTAAAACAAAATAGGCAAAACAGGTAGTTTTAAAAAGTGAAAAGCGCGAACACGCGCAAAGATCTACCAAATGCACGTGGGAATATGAGCAGCGCGCACTTAGTAGTCTTCAAGGTGCGGATAAATTAAGGTCTGTAAGTGACCAGGCACCTGATTAGTTCCCCTTAAATAGAGGTCGAGCGTCCGAGTGACGTCTAGACCGTCATGCGAATAGGCGCCGTCAGGCGTCCCACTCACCTAAGATGGCCGCCAAAACGAGCTACGAGGACGAGGGCCCGCAAAATGCGGTGAGTCTCCAAATTACAGTGCGTGTGAGGGGCATTCAATAAAACCAGGGGCAAACAACATAAACTAAAACAAAATAGGCAAAATAGGTAGTTTTAAAAAGTGAAAAGCGCGAACACGCGCAAAGATCTACCAAATGCACGTGGGAATACGAGCAGCGCGCACTAAGTAGTCTTCAAGGTGCGGATAAATTAAGGTCTGTCGTTGACGCTTCCTCGGTGAATAATTAAGTCTAAGTGTCGGACTTCACGCTTCACAGGATTCTCTGCATTCCTTCGAGACGTACGGAATTCGGAAACGCATGATAAGGTACAACGCATGATAAAGTCTATGCTCTATAACGAGACAAGAGGAGGAGATCCGACATGGATTAAGACATTTTATTCATCGGAGGGTTGTGTTACTTGGTACGAGTCAACGGTCTAATTCGAACGCCGTTAACTTTGGAAGTGACCTGTGATCCGGCCGATGTGCACACTGTCGAGTGGTGGACACGAATGATGACGTATCTGTGAGCCAACTGTCTCTGTGAGCCAGTGCATCTTGGGATATAACATCTAGTCTGCGTACTCCTCATTTGTTTGAGTTTAACGTGATGACGTACAGACGGCGGCGGCCATTTTAATCCTTCATCATCTCGTTTTTGCAGTTTTCAGAGCGCTTTCGTGTAAATTGACGCTGAAAGTGAAGAAACATCGAAGGGTGTGAGGTAATTGATAAATTTATCGGATTTTGACCTTTGTGCACACAGTGATGCACACACTATTGGAACTTAAAGACAAGGAAAATAAAAAACTATGTGGAATATATCTAGATAGACATTAATTTTGTTTTTCTTTTCCTCGTGTCCTAGTTTGACTAGCCATGACATTTAAATTTTGTTGACTGATTTTTATCTTCTCATTTTTCCTACATATGAACTATTTAGAATTCATTATGGCCACTTCATCAGAACCACCTCATTTTTTGTCCGAGAAGGGTGACCCTGTGTTGCCTTGGAAAAGATGGAAACGATTTTTGATTCTTACCTAGTGGCCATTGGTGGTGAGAATTTTTCTGCTTTTCGTAAACAAGCCATTCTTCTACACAACTTAGGCATTGAAGGGAGATGTATTTATGAAAGTCTCGATTTGATTGAAATTGGAAACGAAGCTGGTGAACCTAACAATGTGTATGATATGTCTGTATTAATGCTAGAGAAACACTTTGGATCACATATTAATGTGGTCTTAGAGAGACACAAATTCTTCTCTAGGGTTCAAGGCAAAACAAAAAAAATTAGTAGTCATGTAGCGGCACTTAAAACGTTAGCTCGTACGTGTGAGTTTGAGCATCTTACAGATTCGTTAATCAGAGATCAAATTGTGAGATGCACTAACAATGTAAAAGTGCAGGAAAAACTCTTAAGTAAAAACCCGAATTTGAAGGATGCTGTCTCTATTATAGAGGGAATGGAAAATACCAGTATGTGGGTACGTGAGATGCGTGAGGAAAAATGTAAAGATAGTGTGGATAAGGAGAGCACAACTACAGAGTCTTCCGTAAATGAAATTAATAGAGTTGATAAACAAGTTGAGAAGAGTTCTGAGAAAAATGGTACACCAAGTAGTAAAGATGTTGAAAGAAAATTTGAAAAGAAAAAGGTGTACAGTCATCTTGATAGCAAACTTAATGTTCCCAAATGTTTTAGATGTGGGAGTGAAGGGCATTGGACAAATAGTCCAGGCTGTTTTGCTAGATTTGCAATTTGTAAGATATGTGGGAAGAAAGGTCACTACGCTCGTGTATGTCGGACGGTGAAACAACAAAATGTGAATTATACAGGTGATGAGATCAGAATAGTTTCCAGTTTACGTGAGGATGGCAGTGTAGATGCTGATCCAATTGAGATGCCTGAATGTGAGATCACTATTGGAGAAAAAAATATAATAGTTTTGGCAGATTCTGGATCACCTTATACAATGATTGGTGACAAGAACTGGTCGGACATATTTGGGTTGGAAAATGTTGAACTACCACCGGCAGACATCAATCCTGTAGGTTATGGTGGTGTTAAAATTGATGTCCTGGGCTATTGTGTCAAGAGAATTCAATTTGAAGATCGTGAGACCGTAGGTAAAGTCTATGTGGCAAAGAGAGGTGACAATCTCCTAGGGTGGAGACATCAGAGAGACATGGGAATCACACTTAACCCCAATAGTAAGCAAAAAGTTCTTTTGCTTTCTAGGGAGATGTTACCTGTTGATATTTGTGAAAAATTTCCTGCTGTCTTTAGCAATAGTCTTGGACTTTTAAAGAACTTTGAACATAAAATAATTTTGAAGAATGGTGCTATAACTTTTGTAGCTAAGGTAAGAAAGATTCCAAATATGATGATGGGACCATTGGAGGGTGAGTTAAGAAAACTCAAAGAGAGAGGAGTCATTGAAGAAATTGAAAGTTCGGAGTGGTTGGCTCCGGTAGTTTTGGCACCAAAAGATGGTGGTAAGGAGATTCGGTTATGTGCAGATTTGAGAGGTTTAAATAAATTCATTTGGGTGGACAGGCAACCGTTACCAAATATCACGGAAACTTTGACTTTGATAAAAGATGCCAACATTTTCAGTGTAATGGAGTTGTCCTCTGCTTACCACCAGGTCAAGTTACATCCTGACTCGAAGCATCTGACTTCATTTGTGACACCGGTGGGTGCCTTTCGATTTGTGAGAATGCCTTTTGGGCTTGCATCTGCTGCGGCATGTTTTCAGAGAGTGATGAGGCAAGTTTTGCAGGGTATAGACAAAGTTCTAATTTTTCAAGATGATATTTTAGTGTATGGTAAGGATTTGACGGAGCATGATGCCATTCTTTGGGAAGTTCTTGAAAAACTACAGTCTGCTGGTTTGGTGATTAAAAAAGAGAAGTGTAAATTTAGGGTTACATCAGTAACTTATCCTGGTCATACAATTTCTGGTGAAGGGATTAGTCCTAAGATTGAACTAGCTAGGAGCATAATTGAAGCTCCTGAGCCAGTTAACAAAGATCAAAAGCGTTCTTTTTTAGGATTAGCTGAGTTTTGTTCAAAGTTCATTCAGAGCTTTGCTTCCATTTCTTTACCTTTGAGGTCTTTATTAAAAAAGGTACTCAGTTTGTTTGGTCGAATGAGTGTGAACAGGCTTTTAAATGTGTGAAGCAATGCATTTCGAAATTACCTACTTTAGGTCACTTTGATGTGAATAAGAGAACAATTTTATCTACCGACGCAAGTATTTCTGGGCTAGGTGCTGTACTTTCTCAGATGGTTAATGGTGATTTGAAAGTTGTTGCTTTTGCTTCACGTGCACTGAGGGATGCTGAGGAGAGATATTCTGTTATTGAACAAGAGGCGCTTGCTGTTTTCTGGGCTGTTCTTCATTTCAATTTTTTTTTTATGGGGAATACCTTTCGCGGTAAGATCGGATCATAAACCTCTGTCAAAGATTTTTTCCTCTAGAGATGTGGAAAACTTTTCTCCCAGGATTGCACGGTGGGTAGATGGCTTGTCAAATTACAACTTTGTGGTTGAGTTTGTTCCTGGTTCTAAGAACTGTATGGCTGACTGTATGTCAAGGTTACCTATTCATATTGATCAAGTAGATTCAGGTTTGATAAATATCAATTGGATTTGTGAAGCTGCTCTTGAAGATAAAGAATGGAGAGAAGCTTATGCAAAGGATAAGGATATTACTGATTAAAAAAAATTCATTGTGAGTGGTTGGCCTGATAGGAGAATGTTGTCTGCTTCCATGGAGAATTATTTTAATGTGAAAGATGAGTTAAGCATTGTTGAGGATAACATTTTAAGAGGGAAACGTGTTGTAGCACCTGATGCTTTGAAGAGTAAATTGATCAATTTGGCTCATGAAGGGCATTTAGGTCGTAACACAACCAAGAATAGGTTACGTCAATGGTATTGGTGGCCAAGAATGGATCATGAGGTTGAGAATTTAGTTAAGGATTGTTATCAATGTTCAAATAGTGATAAATCTAAGAAGACTTTCTATGCACCAATTTCACCTGTTGTGATACCTGCTGAGCCTTGGACTAAGTTAGGTTTAGACATTGCTGGTCCATTTGAGATGGTATCTCATGACGAGCGGTATGTAATATTGCTGGTGGATTACACTTCCAAGTGGGTGGTAACAAAGTGTGTCCCATTTGTGTGAATAGTAAAGTGGTAATTGAATTTCTTAAGGATGAGTTTTCTAGAGAAGGGATTCCAAAGACACTTATCACGGATAATGGGGCACAATTTGTGTCTATTGAATTGGAGCAATTTCTTTCCAGTTTAGCAATTATTCACTTTAAAACTGCCCTATATTCACCTCAAGCTAATGGTTTGGCTGAGAGCATGAACAAAATTGTCAAGAGTTGTGCTCAAAGAGCCTTATTGAATAAGGAATCTCTAAAAGTGTCCTTGAGAGAAACATGGTGGGCACATAGAGTTACACCGAATACTGTAACTGGAGTAACACCTTTTGCTGTACTGAGGGGTAGAAAACCACACTGTAAGTTAAATCCAGTTTGAATGAAATTGGATACTTCTACTCATGATCAACCTTCTGATGTGGAAATGAGTTTAAGTAAAAGAAATTATCAAGACAAGTATAAAACCAATTTTGACAAGAAACATTGTACCAAACAAATTGCATGGAAAGTTGGAGACACTGTTCTTGTCAGAAGGCCTGGATTTGTAAGGAAGGGACATTCTAGATTTATGGGTCCTTTTGTGATTTCTGAGGTCAAGAAAAATGTGGTTGTTTTGGATTCTGGGGATGTTTGGAATATGTCAAGATTGGTGAGCATTTCAAATCAACATTCTACACTTTCCCAACGTGTATGTGTGGATCATCATAGACATACCACTGGCAGGAATATTGATAGGTTTAGGTCTAAGCCTATATGGCATAAGGATTATGTCATGTACGTTCCAAAATATTTATAACATTGAAGCTGGACAGATTTAGGACTGAATCTGGTTGCATAAAGGTTATGTCATGTATACTTATAGATAATTGTGGTAAGGCTGAAATGTTTATTAACTTTGATGTTTAGTTTTTTTTTTATTTGTATTTTTTTTTTTTGAAGGATTGTTGTTAAGGAAACATGTTAGTATATTTAGTTTTTCTTTGGGGGGGAAGGTGTGTTATGGTTTTGCCAATGCTAGTTGAAAGGAATTTTAACTATGTCATGTTTTACATATGTAATGTTCCATGTTCTGGATGGTTGGGTTGGAGTTAGAACCTAGTTAGGCAGTTGATGCCGGATCGAGGTTCGTGAGGATTGTATATTGGAACTAAGAAATAAACCTTTGAAGAATCATCATGACTGGATGCACATATTTATCTTAACAGAAACTTTGAACTTGTTTAAAAGGGTTATCTTTCTTTTGATGATTAGTTTACATCACTCTGAGAAAGTGTTCTCGAAATCCATTCCTGCCCGCGTTCTTTCTGTTGTCATTCACATCTCTGATTAGTTAACTGATCTGTTACAATTAGAATATGTATTAAATAAGACTTTTCTTTAGAACCACTTGCTAAGTATTATAGTTTGTATGTTTTTTAGTATATGTGTAACATTTTCAAGTTATGCATGAGTTAACCTCTTCCATGCCTGTCATCCTTGTGCTGGTGGTTGGTTAATAATATTTAGGGAACCATGAAAGAACTACTAGGGAACGTGGGAGAATAGTAATAACTGGCATAACATCAATGTTTGTGCAGAATGAAAAAAGTGGTGTGACCTTTTTTAAAGTTAATTCTAATATCCATCATTCCTCGCTGCACAGACTTTACTACTTAAAGTGCCTAAGACATATAAAAAAGAATTGTCGACGGAGGACCTGACGCACAAGTTTTTGCTGTGACTTACTGTTGAATTAATCCTGACTTACCCTTCTCAAAGTAAACGCATTGTGAGTCTGGCCCAGAGAGTTCACGTTTCTTAAAGAACCTGCTAAATCGATATTTGTTGAAATAATACATCTATGAATATTATTAATCATTCCATGTGTATTTACACAAAGATTGTAGTGTTGGCATCATGTGATTGAACTTTACCAAGGAAGGAAGAGTCACTGCTCACTGTAACCAATCAGTAAAGAGAGGTTCATCACATTGCCAATTGTAGGCATTTTGTTGCTTGTGTGCACCCTGTAGCATTTTTAAATTCTCTCTAAGCTGCTGCTTATCTTTCCGTGCTATCCACTTGGGCATTTCCCATCCCAGTATCCACAGCATATTTACCCAACATCTCCATCGTGTTGTTCAAATGCACTGGACATACCAACTTAAACAGTCCCTGATAATTAGGACGAGCAGTTATGGAAATAAATTGACGTACAACAGGAATACAATCGGAAATATTGTACAAATGTAATTCCTGCCAGCACATTTAGCCAGTAAATGCATTTGGATACACACCTCTAGGACGACCCACATTATATCTTAGTGTAACATTTTAAAATCCCCAAATGACTCAAAGTTCTTATGACAGAACTAAGTAACTGTGTTAAACTAAATGCATATTTCCATGCATATTGTTTATAAATATTGTTAGGTGAACAGTTGTCACTAGTCTTGTTTGTGCTTTGACAAGTGTCTGAGCTATTGTTAACAGCAATTGGGCCCATCAACATTCCTTTAGACCATGTCCAATAACAAAGATTAAGGCCAGTGTTGAGACCCTCGAACTTTTTATCACCATATCTGTAAAGCAGTAGTTGAGTAAAAGACACATCTTTGTAGAATTCACAGGTGCTCTACAGATCCTCTCGTTCACTCTGCCCAAATATTGTGTCTAAATATACAATCACCTGATTTAAATAAAACTTATTTTGGAAACTTCATTCACTCATTTCTGTAACTAATTTCTGTAACATTCTGCAACTCCCTCTGACCACTCTCTATATTCACCCCCTTGCACCACAGCCCCAACCCTGGATCACAATCTCTGCCTGGGCCTAAAGAAGAAAATATGGCCCCATCTCCAGAAGGTGGACAATAACGTGCACCTCAAACCACCTGGCGACATAGCACCTGTGAATGCGCTGATCAATGCCATCGTCTCAGCCAGATTTCCATTATAAATTGATTTAATCTTCTCTCTTAACTCCAAAGCACAGAGCCTATTCTGCACAATCAATTCTCTCTTTTGCTCCAAGCACAATAATAACCTTACCACCAGAGTTCGCTTCTTAGGTATCCTAAAAAAATCATTACTTTCTGGAGCACTTTCAAAAACCTTTTCACCATTGCATCTCCTTTCTTTTAGATAGGGCCCTTGTCGCTCAATTTCCACCGTCCATAGGCACCTCTCTGTTCCCCGCATGTCCTGCAGAACTGATCTGTGCCATCACATCCTGGACCTCACGTGACCTTTTAATTCCTCAAATGATAAAGCTGCTTGTGAATTGTCCATTTTCCTAACCGGTTTCTTGAGCACCTGGATAACTTTTGAGGTCCATGTGTAATATCTAAGTTGTGTTCATTCATTCATTCATGCATTCAGTCTCCTCACTCTCCAAAAACTCCCTCTGTATGAATTGCTGTAGTCAGTCTCATTAGCAATCTCTCTGTAACAGTTTACCTTCTTCTAAAAAAGGAAAGGCTGGTATGTAATCACTTCAGCTACCTGCACACTTTCCTCATAATCAGTTCCTGCAAGTTAGCTTTTGCCAAATCAGCTCCAGAGAAACTCATGCTCCATCACTCATTAGAGAGAGGGAGAGAGAGAGAGAGATTTCTCGTTAATTAGTATTCATACATATTCATATTTTTCTTTGTATGTAATTGCTTAGAATATACTGCTGTATCTACTTTTGGCCAACCACAAACGTACACCATAATCATACCGGTTTATCCCACAATCTCTGATAATGTTCCGATGTGTTGCTTTGGTTGGTAAGTAGAGTGACACAGATTTAAAGGAACTTAAATAAAGATAAATAAAAAAAATCACATTCACCGTTGATGCAAGGCACTCAGGAAAGGTGGGGCTGCCACAGTATTCCAGTACTGTAATTTCCATGCGTTATTTCGATTGACCTGTCACATTAGAGAAAAGATATTGCCCTGAGGACTGTTCCTGGATGTCAACCGTGTTGGCGTTGGGCACTGGAATGATCCAGAATCTACATATTTGAGAATCTAGAAACTTGTGCTGCAATTCAGAGACAGGTAATCCCCGGTATCAGGCAATGTTAATATCAGGTCACAGTATTATTTTTTTACTGCGCATACCTCATACGCTGAAGATAAGCACATATGCCTTTTTGGGGCATTTGGACTTGGCTACTTTCGTTCTTAACTGAATGTGAAATGTGCTTCTAAATAGCCATTGGTCATTTGCATGCCCCTAGCGTGCTGCTGCGTGACACTGCAGGTCTCCTAAACCATTTTGATCCATGGGCCCAACTTTTGAAGTAATCGGACATGGTCTTGAATGTGATGTGTCACAGTAAGCCACTCTATTTGTGACTCACAGTATAGGGAGCGATGGAGAAAGCACAAACATCATGACCTACAAGATAACAATTTCCCTGTTAGATATCTAGTCTTAGATTTCAGAAAATAATTTAGAATTGAACAGTGTGAATGGGGAGCTTTTCCCGACAGGCGTTCCCAGAGTGATCTCTTTGGTATGGCTCGTTCAGCTTAGGCTGGCACCATTGTCCAAGGATAAGCACATTAGAGAGTCATTTTTAGATCTCTTGTACATACAGCTTTGAGCTCTTTGTTGTTGAAGATCTATTGTTTATTTTACCAATATATAGAATAGGCTTTGGGTCATCCCATTGCTAATCATCTGATGGCTTTCTTTTCAATCTCATTTGCTTAATTCTTATTCAATAGCTTCCTTTCCTGTTCTTGTGGTTATCCTTTCCCTAGAGTATAGCTTTATTTACTATTCTTTTCATTGGATGACTTGTGTCATTCTCTGGCTCCCACCAGGGAACAACTTTTTTTGTTTTAAGTACTCCATGGGAGTGCATGTGTTTTTCTTGCTCTATCGCCCCTGTGCGGCTTCCGTCCTTCTCCCTGATGCCCATAAACCTCCCCCAATGCTGCTGCCGAGCAGCAAATGGTTAACACTTTCGCTCCGGTTCCGAGTCGTATGGAAAGGAAATGGGAAGCATGTCGAGCACGTGCAGGCTTTTAAAACTCTGTTCAGAATTTCCTGCATGAAAGTGAAAAATTAACAATAACATTTATAAAAATAAAAAATATTAAATTAATTGTTCAGCTTAGAGATAACTCAAGTGATGTTTGCTTTTTCTCTAGTAATCTGAATGTTTTTCTATTATTTTATTTTAACAATGCTTTACTAACAAGCATTGGCAAAGACAAAAGCTTAGCAAACACATTCTAAATGCGAAATTGATGGATGGCTTTGCCAGTGCTATTTGATCAAGGCCTCATGTTTCAATCATAGATGGCACACGTTATGAAATCATTTACCTGTCAGTTTAAACTACTGCAGAGTATCACACACTACATTTTAGCACATGTAATCCTGAATGGAACTCTTATTCTTTTCAGACTCAATTCATAAAACTCAATTTTATTAAGGACTCAACTATGAATTTGCTAAGAAATGTCCAACCACCGAGGAAAAAGCAATGACCAGTAGTACAGTCCAGCGAACATGTATATGTTGTCCTATGCCAAGTCAAGCTGATATTTATTATGCGACTGGCATTTGTATAGCTTACGATCTGCCTGTTGTATGACCCCAGCTAGCTATCAGCGGGGCCTTTTTTTAGAAAGACTTCATTTTTTCATGTTTCATGAAACAATGATAAAGGGCTTCACAAGACCTGATTACATACAGTTAAAGAGGTTTGGCATACAATCACTTGCTGAGAGTGGGGCCCTACTCATGCTGTGTCCATGTGGTTGCCTCTAATGACCACATGGCTTACTCCACACATCTACTCCCATCCACTTATGAGCAGCTGGTCTGCCTGAGAGAAGAAAATGTAAACACTTGTCCAGGATTGAAATGGCCACAAGTATTCAAACAAATGGTAATCACAGACTAAAGACCAATTACAAATATAATTTATGTTTCATTCGTATATTCTGGATCTAAAATTGCTCTTGTCTATGCATTGAAAATCAACATTGTAAAAGATGTGTCACTTTAAATGTGAGTATATTAGCCAAGTATATATATTTCTGAAAGTTTTCAGTTATCAGGTAATGGCTTTCTCGTTTTGGGCTTGTCAGGGATATGTGCTTGTCACACTTTGAGAGACCAGCAGGTTGGGTAGTGTTGATTTCAAAGTGTTTCATGGCAGAGGCCATAGTTGACCAACACAAGGCAGCGAGTTCTCTTCCGGGGGCACACGAATACTTTATGCTAGACCCATTAAAAAAATCTTTTGACAATCCTGAGAGTGGAGGAGTGACCTGCAAGATCCGAGACTTCAGAGTAAAGACAAGAGTATTGGTTAGATAATCGTTGGATCTGGTTAAGCACATTATGCGCTCACATTGAGATACCGGAATTAATGACGTAATGATTAAAATACATATATTGTGAAACTCAGGGAAATTAATTGCTTGAAGACACTTCCTCGTTTGGTATAGTAGATACACAGTGGATACTGAAAACAAATGACTTTGGGTATCTTTCCTCCAGCACTTAAGGTGCCCCTATTTCACCTTGTCTTACTCTACCAAGGCCTCGAGTGCCTAAAGTGATGCTCTTTGGCCAGCACAATTACCACCACTTCCTACTACAGTTCTTTCGAACATACTGGATAATGCAATCTACAGTATTATGGCATTGACGTAGAAATCTATTGCGGCAGACTGCGGCATTAGGCCTTGTGTGCATGTAGTAAACATAGTGAAATATCTAAGAAGAACCACAGTACGTTTTATTCGGAAGTGCTTCCTGGGCGAGTTTATCATCCAGAGGTAAATAGGTAATGGACAAGGCCAGTCTTTGTAAATATTTAAGAAGAACAGAGTTGCATGGTTGTAAAAAGTTGGGTAAAACTAGTAAAAGTAGAAAATCTCACCAAAAGGACAGCATCTAAAATATGTAACAAGTCACGGTGCTTACTGGTTAGTGTTGGAAGCCACTATTCCTCTTCACATGGTGAATTGTGTAATCTTTTTCGATGACTGCATCCTCAGTGCATGCCTCACATAAGGATGTAGAGCATCTGTTTTTTTCGACGATAGCGCCATGTGGGGTAAAGGTTTTATAAGTTACAAAGCGACTCACTTGTGCAATCCTGCTTAAAGGTCAGCATCAAAGCCGAGTTCTCCATGTGTATATCTTGATATTTACTCTTGGAGAGTAGTAAAATGAGCAATGCTGAAATTACAACTCTGAGGAGTGAACATCGGCCCCGCCTTCCACCCTCCCCACCCCCGTTACCCCGGCTTGTTCTCCTGCATCCCTCCCAGACTGCCCCCTGTTCCGCAGTGCTAGGTCCTCGCAGACGCCATTGTGAACCTTTTTAGAAGAAATCTGAATCTGTGAACTTTAGCTAACGCTGAACCTGCCCAAACATGCGGGCAGTTTGCGCATGTTTGTTTACCATAGTCCTCCCTGCCATGTCTTCGATACTTGCTACTATATCAGCGGGGCTAAGACACCTGAAGATCAGGTTTGAAAAAGAAACATTGTTTCAAGCAGACTAATGGGAATTAGCAAATTACTGCATCATTGAACCCCACTACCCTTGATACAACACACTGACAATAAGGAAGACTGGCGGTGTCTAGCATGCAGCCGCTGCATTCTTATGTTCTTACTTGTTGGGCACTGGTCGGAGAGTACATGGGCCTGGAATGCAGTTTGGGCCTGAAACATTAATGTTACTGTGAGTTTCACGAAGAAGAGCGCTTAGAAGTTTGTAAGCATAGTTTGCAGTGCAGAGATAAATATATTTTAGCAAATGATAGCAAGAGTTAAGCCAAGATTGTGTTTATTACTTTTTTGTTTCCCGAGGAGAACAAACATGTCTAAGGCTCACAAAAGCATATTTTGAGTTCCTCTGATTCACCTTTTTAATATTGCCCATTGTCTGGCTTTTAGAATTTTTTAAAATTTGATTACTAGTCTTCCTTCTTTCAGCTATGGGAATGATTTGATATCCTCCAATTCCATTTGGCTACTGCCTTTGTGACGTACTGGCTGCATATTCTGTTTTGTGTATGGATAATTTTGTGGTGCTAAATTATTTGAGTAGTTTGGATCCAAGCACTTTGACTATGACTACAGACATTGTACCAAAAATGTGATTGAATTCACAAATAGCTCAATGCCTGGAAAAAGTAGCTTTTCAAGTGAGATTAGGGCAAGAGGAACAATGCGCATGTTATGGAGTGTAGAGACCACTAACGACTATTATGACACTCCGTTTACAAATCTCAAAAATACATCCACGAGCCTGGAATTTAGCTGAGCTTTTTTTGTCTGCAATACCCAACTAAACCAAACCTCTTTCACAAATCAAAAACATAGATAGAGATGATGTAACGTGTGTTTCTAAAAACGATTCAAAGGTCTAGGGAGCCAAGCAGGGAACCTAACAAGACAAAAGCAAATCTATTTGACTGCATCACAGGGGATCATTAACGTAGAGACTGACCACAGCATAGAGAAGCAAAAGAAAAGCCCTAGATGCTAGAACACGTAGCAGTGTTGTTGGCACAAGTCTACCAGTGGAATATGACCTCAAGAATTGGATCCTTTTGTGTTCTTGTCCTCCAATAAGAAGGATTTAGGAATGGGTGTGGTGCAACACTACTCGTAATCATGATAATTGCTAGTGTTTTTTCATCCTTCTGATACCACATCCACCACAGGAACATAAACATGCTTTGCAAGAGAGAGAGCATCATTAGGGCTGCTATGGTTCAGCCTTTCTGAAGGAGTCGCGTCGAGGCTGGCCATGAGCCCAGAGTGAGAGAGAACCCATCTAGGCACCTGCTTTGTATACGGCGCTAGAACGCCATGCCAAAGTACATCCACTCGATAATGGTCGAGACACGGTAAATGGGCTCATGCGTCGCATCCCATTTTAACCTAATGCCAAGTTTTTCAGGTGCATTTTCTTTATAGCCCCGGGCTATGAGGGAATGAGCCACAAGTCCGCGGCCACATTCTGTCCATCTATTTTACTCTGTGAACTAGAATGGGGTAGTAAAGAAAATGTGTTTATAAACTTCCACACAACATTATTTTTTATTGGTAAATCTAATTTTCAATACAACATTATTTTGATTAATTACTTTTTTTATTTAGGAAAAAAACGTTGTATTTTGCATTGAGTTGGAATCCCTTTTGTATCAATGTACATTGAAACGACAAAATATCTGGATAAGACTGACACGGAATGTGCTGGACAACACTGTATAATTTAGCATCTCATGCCACTTAATTCAGTGACCCCTGCTACATAATTTGATCATCCATTGCCACATATTTCCCATTGTCCAGACCATGTTACGCTGCAGAAACACTTTGCTTTTTTATCCATTTAGACTGATGCTGTCTTAAGTACTGTTTTTGTTGCTCTGCACAGCATTTCCTGCGGAAATATTCCTGATTTGTCATATAAATAAAATAATGAGGATAACTGTTGGTACTGGGCGTTGGTTTGGGGAGTTTGAACTTGAGGTAGGCTGCAGCATGTTTGTAGACCATGAGTTCGGACTCATGGTCTATTTGGCTTCCTGGGAAAGAGAAGGAGTGAGACCAAAGCTCTGGGAAAGCCTAAGAGCAAGACCATGTTTGAGCCCACATTTGCATGTAGAGGATATATTGTAGAGCATGGGGAGGCGAGTGGGATGAACCTGCACTTTTGTGGGATCATGTGTGATGCAGGTAGGACTAAAGATACAGAGCTGTATACGTGAAGTAGGGGAGCGAACAGTCAGACATTTGTGTGGGAGCAGGAAGGAGAGTCTCTGAGGGAGCGGCGAAGGGATGGGAGGATCAGATGCCGGTGGGAAGGTTGGATCATTTACAAGAGTGATGGTGGACCTTAGAGGCATGCTAAGCACTGAGCACAAGAAAGGGGGGGTGTAGGAGACTGGGTGTACAGACGGGGGCATGGATGTTGTACACTTGGAAGTTCAAACACATGGGTGCACAAAAGTAGTAAAGAACAAGTAAACGGATTGACCTGTTGCGTATGCGGTCTTAAGAATACTATCCACCGGAGCTCCTCACCTGTGCTCTGAAGGTCCATCTTTATCAAAGAGTTTCCCAAAGGACACATACACTCTGTCCACTGGCCCATTCAAGCCAGTGCACTAGCCCTGTGCAAATATTTCCTGGCTGTGATTGTAGTGTGTGTCCACCAAGTTGCGTATAATGTGTTTTTTCCGTGTTCATTACAAAGCCCTGGGCACCCTCCTGTGGTGACGCTTCGTGTGCAAACAGCCAGCGTCTAAACATTAACCATTTTGCAATTTATTTTTAACTGAAGGAAAGAGAAGCGGTGACTCGGACAAAGCACACAGCAAACAAGTCAACAGCTGAGGTATGTGCGTGTTGCGTCACTCGCTCAGGGCTAGTGTAACCATAACTCATTACAGATGGTTTCCCTGCTGCAGTGGGCTAACGCGGCCTGGTCAACATCAGACAGGCTGTTATTAGTACTTTGAGCCCAGAACTCCTGACTCCAGGGCAACAGCGTAACTACACGGCCATCTCTTTGCATCACAACACATTTATTGTCGCAGGTTCGATCCCAAAAGTGAACCCCGCACGTCGCTTCAAGAGTGCCCTCCATATGCAGCTAGCGGGGGGTGGACAAGGCACGCATCATGAGGTCTTGTTTAACAGTTGTTGTAACTGCAAGTCCATTCAAGTGACAGGGCACACACACCTGTCTCTTTAACCAGGTCTCCTCCCTTGCACAGAACATTTTTCTAAGGAAATCACTTTATCGCACTGTACCTCAAATTGCAAATATTTGAAAACCAGCAGTGTGTAATATGATGTAAGATGGATTTGTAGAGCGCTGCTCGTCGCCCGTGAGGGTATTCAGGCGCCGAGTGCTGTTGAATAATTTAATTTATGTTCTCATGCAGAGGACAGAATAGTTCGACAAAAAGGGCATTTTACTTTGCTTGAAAAGCCGCTGCAGCTCCGTAGACTCACGTCTCTCCCCCCCTGGGGGCACGCCGGCGTGGAAGTCTCGAGCCAGGTCTATCTGCCATTGAGCTCTGTAGCAGCCCTTCGGGCTTTTCGGGATTCTGCTCGTCAGACATTTTACAAGAGGCCTTTTGCTTTTTTTCTGCCACGATTCTTGTTTCAGGAAACTGGCTCCGACCGCAAACTCTATCGCCATTCTTTTAAAGTCTCTACTTTTGAGGCGTTCTGTATGCTTTGAATGATTAATCAGGTGATGTGGTGTTACCAGACTAATTAGAATTTATGTGTGCAAGCCAATAACGAGAATATATACAACAATAACAGCGTTTGATGCTTGAAATGTAAGAACCTTATGTAAAGTGACACCGTTACCTTTTCCCCCCTAAAATACTCTAAGGTCCATTTAGTGGCAAACTAGACCAATACTGCATGAACCTGTTGAGTTTGTTTAAAGCACTGTTCTCGCAGAAACGAGACAATGGAACTGTTAAGATGTCCAAACATTTTTGAGTATCGGAAAAGCTCCTTTAACGCGAGCTGTTCTCGTTCCAGAGAGGCAATGTAGGTCGTTATTCAAATTGCATTTCTGTCGTGGTTGCATCTCCGTTCCTTTAGAGTAAATCAGGTCATATTTGGCACAATAGTCACTGGTGTGTGCCTGGCAGATCAGAGTCGGTGCTAGAGGTGCTCTCCCCTTTGGTGTTGGTGAAGAAGACTCATGGTCCAAAGGTCTGTTGATCGGTGTTATACTCTGTGGGGCCGAGAAGATTCACTAAGCCCAAGAAGTAAAAGTCTGAAACGTACTCCCACATTCTGATTTCCACATTCGGAATCGATTGACTTTTACAGGATTCTGAACAGACGTTCAGGAGTGCTCATGGAAATCTGTGACAGTCACAAAATTTACAGGTGTGGAATATCCAAAGTGTAAATGATGCAGAAACGTTACATGCCTTTTTTGTCTCTACATACAGAAACTACTTTTCTCTGAGGTGAAGCCCATTGCCCTGGACTCCTAATAAATTTGGGATGGTTTGCCGCCCTTTTCCAATCTGGAAATGCATTCATTTTTTGCCCTTCGCAAAAAGATTTCTGTGTGGATGTTTAGGATGGTAAGGTACCTGCAAATTGTTTATGAATGGCAGTAATATACACTGCCACACTCCTTAAATGCCCAATTTCTGTTGCTGATCAAGTATATAAGAATGCAGAGAATCCACAATACATAGTGACAAGATGAAAATTTCACTTTTCCTAAAAATGTGATTCATGATATAGATTACACTGTGGCAAATTTATTCTTAAAACTTTGTGAATCAACCCATACATCATCATGTCTGTAGAAAATCTGCCTTCTCTAGATAGTGACCCCAGATCTTTCATCTTTTTCTGGACCCTATTTTTGCGGGCTTTGGCACTCTATGCACTTTAAAACTGTTAAAGAGTAGTAAAGGTCCTGTGCTTCCCCTCTAAAACATGTGCTGTACATTGGACTTCCATTTATGGCTGTAACTTCCACATACGTTCATTGTAAATGCCACCTAAAGTGCACCTGTGGCATGCACGGTAAATGTTAGATACAAACTGCAGGGTATTTTTATTCCACCCACAAATGAAACATATTTCTGCCAGGAGTACCACTGTATTCTGGCTTGGCTTCAGTTTAAATGTACTGCATTGACTCATAGCAGGGAAAGCTGCCTTTGCCTTGTAGAAAAAGCCTATTTATATACATACACAAGTCAACCTTAAAGTGTGCCTTGTGAGCCTGAGGGCAGTGTGCAAATATATGAAAATGGTTCACATGGGTACAGTCTGCACACAAATTAAAATAAAACCCAAAAAGCTATTCACTTTGTATATCGGGTTAGACTTTTTGGTAGGGATTAAGACCTTTATTTCCCACCTTTGCTTAGGAAGGGGCTAGAAAAATGCCTCAAAGTTATTTCCTGCTTAGTTTTTAAAATCTGACTTAATGGTGATAACTTTTGACAGCTTAGGCAGAAAAATTACTTTGTAAATGCACTTTTAAGCTGCCTTAGTCACTCATCACACTTTTAGAGTTGATGATTCTGACTCAGATGACAGTGGCTTGCCTCTGAGCTCAAGAAAGGGCAATGGATGTGAACGTCTGACTGCTTAGCAGTAACTAGCTATCTGGGAGTGGACAGAAATAGTTAGCAGGACAAAGGCAAACTTTAGCACTTCTTCCTTTGACTGGCAATGTTTGGGAAGGCTTCTCCTTCTCATTTACAGGCCCTTATAGACAACCCATCCTATGTAACTGTAGGGGAGAAAACCTGTTCTGCCAACTATCATACCTCCAGACCTGGAATACACATCCTTGACTGGGAGAATCGACAACTCTGGCTCAAGGGACAATGGCTTACATCTCGGTCTATGAAAGGCCAGTGGATCTTAACTACTGATCACTTTGAGATAAACTATCTGGAGGTGGACACAAGCAGTTGGTGGAACAAATGCCAGGGTGTGATTCTCCTACGTATCCCAGAACCCCTCTAGACAGCCAGGCTAAATCCGCAGTAGGAGGGATAACAAGTTTTGACACTGTCAGGTAAGGGAGTGGTCAAGAAGTCCAATATAGGCCTTGATGGTGGCAAGTGGGTCCCACTTTCTTGAAACAGGAGCTCCTGGTTAATTTTAGAGTAAGGCAAAGAGGAAGTACTACAAAAGGAGGTAGGAGCATTAGGCAGTATAAGTCTTCTGCTAACTGGCTATTGCACAGGGTAAATGGCACCTCCACCACCACCTCCTTTGAACCTTCCTGCACCAGGAAGAATCCGGATTTTATATTCTTGGCTCCTGCTGGAGGAAGAACTCACAAAAGGACCCTGAATCCTGCTGGCACCCTGAGACTGAAACTGTATTTTAGGGGTGAGGTAGTTATCCTCCTGTTTATCTGCTTCAGGGATCCAGAAAGCAGCAGGGCTCCTGACTCAAAGAGGGGCCAGCTAACTAAGGAGTACAGGACCTGCAGGAGACCTGGACGGAACGACTGCCCTGGTGCCCAGAAGCCTGTCCTAAGGATGTAGGGGTATCGTGAATGACCAGAAGAAGCTTTCCCAGCAGTTGGGACTTGGGCCTGATTTAGAGTTTGGTTGACAGTTACTCCATCACAAACATGACAGATATTCAGGCCTTCTTATCACAAATGTCATAGGCTATAATGAACTCGTAACAAGACGGACTAGTAACTCATCTGCAAACCTCTAAATGAGGCATTAGGTCTTAAACTAACCCTTTGACTGGGATAACCTGCTTGATGTATCTAACCTTCGCTCCGTTGCATTCAGCCTAAGGTCCTGGTCCACCTCAAACTGTTGTTTTTGCACAGTGCTTGATTTTTTCTAGGTTCTTTTGCCATAAAACGTTTGAAATTCATATCTCCAGTTTCTTTTTTAAAATAGGCTGTCTGTCTTGTTCTAGCCAGATCAGCTGTATCCCTCAGTGTCTGTTCTTTCATGTACAACTCTCTAAATTGTCCGTTGTATAAGATAAAATAATACATATATTAAAGGTCCATAGGTACCATGTCTTCTTGCTGATGCAAAATGAGGCCAAGAGATGCATTGGAATGTACTTTACTTATGCAAGAAAGGTACCATTTTCTCAGCACAAAAAGCACTTTGCACTGTTTTATGTCAAGAGGGCGTTAACTGGGGTGTTACTTGGGTGGATCAGCGCAACCCAGCATAGGTTTTGACCCGATCAACTTAGTTATGCAGACTGGGCTTTATGTAAAAAACTAACACCTTCATGAAGCAGACATTAACAAGGAGAAGGTTTGTCATTCCTCAAACAAACCTACATATTGAATGTGTGCTGAAACGCGGGTGATCCTCTGCAAGGCTGTGGGTCAACCAGGCAGCCTTTAAGAGCACCAGCGCACGGGACGACAGCAGCAACAGTCCAATCTGAATAGGTATGGCTCTGCACACTGTTTCCCGCCTGAACAAAGTGCCACAGCAGATTTGGTGGCAGTGCTTCATTCCCGGAAGAACTATGAAATCTGGGCCAGAGTATTCTCAATTACCTATTGGTTTGTGTGTATTGAGTGATCCTACCCTGATTCTTATGACCTAATTATAAGATCAGGGATTTTCTTTTGGGGGGAGGTGGCAGTTATACCTTATTTTTGAAGTGTAGGGGGCAGTAATACCACACCTGGTAAGTACCAATACTGCCAGGGGTAGTACTACCTCCCTAACCTCAGTTTTCCAACAATGAGGCATATTATGCAGAATCAGGGTTTCCACCATTTACATTGTGTCAGGTTTTTCCAACTAGAATGCAAACAGGGAACATCGCTGGAGGTGTTTTTGTCCTCACAGGACACGCGCTCCCAATTCGGGTCCAAACTCATTCATGAGTACAATAACATTTGGTAAAAATGCACATGCCTTGTTCCATCAGTAGTGCAGTGAGACCTCCTTGGGGATGAATGTGTGCTCTACAAATACCCACCCATGTTTTGTTCTCGTGCTACATACTTGAATTGGGATTGAAACAGGGTCTGGAATATGGCCGCTGGAGTATTTTTTTTAACATACAAATGCAAACAAAATATCACAGGAGTAGATGAAGAAAGAGGACAATATTTTTTAAATGAAGTTAAATTTATTGTATTTCATCTTTTTTCCCTTGAGTACATCCTAGTTTATTTTAGGTGGAATGCGCTTGCAGGGAGACCTAAAATAGGTGACCAGACTTGCCTCTTAACAAACATGTTAAAATATTTTATTTCTTGCCCTCTGAAGAATCTTAGCCTGGTGTATTAAATAGGTGTCTAAATAACACATGTAGCCTGTAACGCTTACATTCTTTCACCCTCATTTGAATTTAAGCTTTTCGCCCATGTTCTCAGCTCAGTTAAGATTTAATACATTATATTTAATGTTGGCCAATATACTAAATGCCAACAAGTTACTAACAATTTCCACATTAGCTGAAGGATTTGGATGAACACCCACACAAGTTTATATACAGTGGAGTGTTTTGAATATTGCCTGTTTTATGTTGCTATAATTCTAATGGAATTTTGTATTAAAATATTTACTTTAGTAGACTATTTTTTATCTCTTTCTTCACATGCTCACTGTTGTTAAGATGAACAATACAGAAACGCATGTGAATCTCTCCACCAAGAATGAGATCATAATTTGTCACAAATAATCCGTGGGCCTCTTCTCTTTCTATTATCCGTAGTCAACAGCTCTTTTCACCTACCCCCTCTTCTCGCTCCTCGAGGACTCCTACTCCTCTTCTCTACCAACATCGCAACAATGTGTAGCAGGTCAAAAGCAGTCCTAATTTTATAGCTGCTACATTTCAGTATGAACACGGGCACCATGTTGGCCACAAACCTTAGAGAAACCAGTAGAAGAATCCTCAACGTTCTAGAGACCTTGAAGGAGGCAGCACGCGCAGCAGGTTCCTTATTTCACCCCTTCCCTGCAGGGCAAAAAATATTCACCACCAGTGTGACATTTCTAGGGACACGTCGCCGCAGAAGTTGAAGACTATGCGTGGCTCCTCCATCTGCCGAACCCATATCACACAAGCCACTTAAGAACAACGACGTTCTGGTTAATGCTGTTAATTTGATGTCTAGTTAGCACCTAATCATATTTGACATCTGCTGTAGGTTCATCAGTTTTTTCGGTCTCGTGCCTAGCGTTGCAGTGCGTACCACTGCTCGCGCAGCGAAAGACCTCTTGTAGGGGGTTTGAAAACGGCCCTAGGAATCGCTTTTGGGCCACGCTATTGGCCTTTGCGTGCGTCTTTTCATCCAAGACAGTACGCAATTGGCCAAAGGCGGGCGCATTGCTCCGCCCATGGCCTATTGGTGTCTGTTACGCGCACTGCTGCCATGTGGTTTCAATTATCGTGCCCAGACACTGGTGTTATAATTGAAACCACATGGCAGCGGTGTGGCGCGCGCACGCTCTATTGCTTGTATTTCAACGTGACGGAAATAACAGCCGGGGTTATTGTGTGAGAGCGAGCATGGAGGGAGGCGCTGCTCCCTGGAGGTGTTATAGAAAGGTTGCGGATAAGGTGAAGGTTAGGTCGGTAAAGT
The DNA here is from genome assembly GCF_964204655.1 of Triturus cristatus. Classification (NCBI taxonomy): domain Eukaryota; kingdom Metazoa; phylum Chordata; class Amphibia; order Caudata; family Salamandridae; genus Triturus; species Triturus cristatus. Next base: position 241,061,349 of record NC_140591.1, read on the forward strand.
GCGCTATCTCCTTTTTCTGTTATTAGAAGTGGCAGAATTGTGCTATGAAGAATTAACTAAAATCAAAGTACATACAAGCACTGTTTGAGATAAACAAATGAAAACATTAATGAACTCTAGCCAGTCTCGAATTTAAATGAGTAAAAGCAGTGATTTAATAGATGGACTCTTACATTAGTGATCATTTTGTGATTGCAACGGGCCCCTAAGACCAACCACTATAATATAAAAGCATAGACACCGCTATTTAAAGGCAATGGCTAGGGCAAAGCTACTGGGTTAACGAAACATATGCATAACCATTCCGCCTTTCATCCTACCAAGCTGAGAATGATTGAGTTTGGGACTGATTGTACCTGTTTAAGGGTCAAAGGAAAGGTCACACATGATGAGGTGCGTACAGAAACGTTCAATAACATTTACAATTATTGTACAATGCGTAACTGGAACTGTAAACGCTTATATCAGGATACCTCGAGAAACCCTCGCCTTTAAACACTAGATCACAATATACCGGAATAGGGTGGCGTTCGTGGCGCCATTTTGACTGTTCCAATCCCTAAAACAGACAGCCAATTGGTTTAATCAGCAAAACACCACGTTTGTTGCCGTGCTAATAACCCTCCTTTATCTCCCACCCCTCGTACTTACTGCTGTAATGTGGGCAGTTCCACCTGCTCAGACACTTGTTCCGCACTTTTAGTCCAGCCCGGTGGAATTTTCCCAATTTATCGCTGCCTCTTTTCGACTTTGTTCTCCACAACCGTGTCCGACTGTTAATCGAGAACCCGGATGCCTATTTCTTGCGGCGGCTATTTTTTTTGTTGTTTGAAATATCAGTGTCATCCCAGCAGGAACTAGGAAATGAATGCCTGCTTAGCAGAACAATGCCCGCGCGGCCAGTGTATTTCTTTGCATTGTGAGCAGGCCCCACTCTTCGTTCTGTGGCCGTTTTAAGCTGAGCGCCACTGCAGCGGCAGGTGTATTTTTAAACGCGCCTCACTGTGCAGCGTATAGATCTGAGAGCGTACTGCGGCTGCAGAGAATAAATAAACTTCGTCACGGGCTGCAAATCCTCAAACTCAGTTTGAGGTGGTGGGAGCTAGCTTGAGAAAACGACACACAATGTGCCACAGGACAACATCAGTGCATTAATACAATTACACAAATTGAGCTCATCTGACTAACTGAAAAATGGTGGACGTCTTCTATACATAGCCGGAACCACACCATTTTATATGAAGAAAAAAGGTTTAACATTCTGTAGGGTTTTGGAGTTTATTAAAACGAATGCCTTAAAATGTAGATTATTACAACACACTTTTAAACAAGCATTTGCAATGCAATAGGTCTCGCATTGTTAAAGTTTGAGCTATTGGCATTGCTAAATAATGCAACACCAATAGCTCAAACTTTAATAATGCGAGACCTATTGCATTGCAAATGCTTGTTTTATTTTAACCAACGATGTAATCATTTCAGTAGTCGCTCTGTTGTTTTTACAGATTTTTTTTGACTGATTCAGTGACTCTTTTTTTTATTTACTCTGTGTGCATATTTGTATATATTTATTAAATATATATTTAAAAATGGACAAAAATTCATAAGAAGAGGAATGAAAGATTCAGTGGTCGGTTTTCCATCTATTGTGTGTTTGTGTGTGCACACCCACACTCATATACATATGATTTAATGTATAGATAGCTAACTTGTTCACTAGTTGACCTAACACCTATCAGAAATTTGAATCAGATCTGGCCGCCTGATTAGCTATTACAAATATATTTGCTCCAGCAGCGATTGGGTTTTTCATACACTGGTTCCCCTGGTTGAGAGGACCGCATTGTCAAAAGATTATGTGGGGCTATCTGTGGGTATGGAGGATGTTACCCCATGTCTAATGGTTACAGGGGACTGCAATGATGGGCGGAATGAGTAGTTGATACATATTGCCCCCGCACAATGCGGTGAAGTAAAAGTTGACACAAATCCCATATAAAAACCAATTTATGCATTGTTAATACGGCTGCATTTTGACCAGTAAGTAGCACATTTTGGAAACCTGTGAAAATGTCTAAATTTGATCGCACCAAATTTAGTGCAGAGGGATCAAAGGTGGTACAGTTAAAAGGGGTGTCTCAAAGAAAGTGGTTTTAAATTTGATATGGGAATGTCCATAGGAAATTCTTTTCGAAAATAAGAAAAATGGTTAAACGGCAATACTACATATTTCACGTGCTTGTATTGCAAGTGCTGGTTCAATGTAGGTGTGGTGTATTATTTATGCCATTTATAAGTCGTAATTTAAGTAGCTATTGTAAATGTAATGTATGTATCAGTATTTGTTTGCAATCAGGAAAATGTTAAAAAGCAAAATATTCTGGTTGGGTGAATGTTCCTAGTTTTTGCATTACTGGAACCCATCAGAAACTTCTTAAGAGGGCTGCCATCTTGTTTCTCTCATATTTGACCCCCAATATTAAGATGTTCACAGAAAAAAAAGAGTACAGCTCTTGTCAAAGACTAAAACGTGCCTGAGGCTGCAGTTGTTAAAAACAAACTCCAAATTTCTGTAAATATCAAGAGGATTACAAATAGCAGAGAAGGGTAGTCTATCCTGTGTTAGGCATAAAATGAATGGGCTTTGGTCCAGTCTGCTTTTGCAGCTCCCTCCCTGGCCTTTAGCATAAAACAGGCAGAGATTAAACAAGCATTGGAAATGCAATAGGCCTCGCAAATCATTAAGTTTGAGCTATTGGCAGTGTAAATTACAATGTTTTTTACTCATGTGTTATGGAGTGTGTGTATGTAGTATGTAGTGGAATTATGTGGGTTGTATTGGAATTGTTAGTTGTGGAATTGTGCGGTGTGGAATTGTGTGGTGGGGAGTTTGTGTTGTGGGATTAAGTGGTATGGTGTGCAGTGAAATTATGTGGATAATTGTGTGGTATTAAGTGTAGTGGAATTATGTGGAGTGGAATTTAGTGTTATGGAGTGCACTTATGTGAATGGTATTTTGTGTTGTGGCTTGGTATATAGTGGAGTTAAATTATGAGGTGTTCTGTTGACTTTTGCGGCATAATGTGGAATTTTGTGGTATGGATTGGATGTATGTGGTGGGTTGTGTAATTGTGTTGTTGAGTTGAATTATGTGTTGTGGATTGGAAATGTGTGGAGTTGAATTGTATGGTGTGGAACTGTATGGATAATTAACACTTACTTGGGAAAAGCAGCACACCACAGAAGCAAGCAGTTTAACAACTACACAAGATGACCTACGCGAAATAGAAAGTATTGAAGAACACACGCACACGAAAAACGAAAGCACATATTAAACAGATACAACTCCACTACCATAACCCTAGCACACAGATCCTCACATTATTGGTGTGTGTATACCAGAACTATGCAGCAACCCTCAATTCAGGCAGCACAGAGTACTGCTGCAAAACATATTGCAGACAGCTGAGAACCACGCCGCACAGAGAGCTCAACCAGGGGCTCTCTGTGCAGCACTGACAGGGGCAACTGCAGTATAGGGAGCCATCCAATGCAAATGGCGATTAGATAAACTCAAGTCAAGTGGCATTCTATTTATATAGGTGAGTTAGACGTCATGGGTAGTCATATTGAGTGGGGCCACAATGTGAGGAAAAATACATTCTAATTAAAAGAATGCGGCTGAACAGCACTCCAAAAATAATTAAAACCACTTACAAAGTCTACTGAGGTGTGTTGAAAATATAAGGGCAGAGAACCCGAGCAAGTGGAGCAAACTAGGTGCGGTGAATACTGACAGGTGAAGAAAAAGATGAGCAGGCTATTTTTGGATGGAAGAAATGGGGACGAAGCACACCAGGGTGAATGCTGAAAAGTAGATTGTAGTTTGAGGGTGAATGGAGGAGGAGAGAGCAGTGAGGTCAAAGATAAATAGAAAAAGAGAAAAGTACTGCTGTGAGTGGAGCAAAGGAGGAGCAAAAAGTACCGAGGGGAATGGAAAAAAAGAGGAACAAGTTGCCATGAAGTCACTGATGAAATATAGAGGAGGAGCAGGGGATAATGAATGGGTTCAGAAAAGGACTGAGATGAATGGCGAAGAGGAGAAGCAGAGAGCACCGAGGTGAGCACGATAGCAGGGGACATCGCTTCAGGCTTCAAGTGCTTACAGTATAATCTAATCCCATCGAAAATTGACGTTTAAGTCAGAAGAAACCCCTCTTGTGTTGGGAAATATGCCCTTCCCTACTGTGTCTCCTCTTTCTCATCCCTTTCCAGGGCTTATTTCAGTCATGGCTATAATGCTGTGTCAAACATCCAGAACAATGCCAGACCAAATTTTTACTGTTCTTTTAATTACCATATTTTAATCACAAAAATGACCAATAACTCTGCAATCTAGCCAACAGCAGAGCACACCGAAGCAGCAGCGGGAGACGACCTTTACATCGCCGTCATCATACCGCGAGGCCATTACAACGCGGTTGTTACAACGACCGTGTTGTTACCATCCAAAGCCATTACTACGCAAGTCATTACATCGACTTGCAGTAGATGGTGCGCTACCGTTAGGTATAGTATAGTTTACTATTCCAACACCTTCCCTACTGTTACGTAGGCTGGAGTTGGAATAGTAAATTATACATTTATAATGTCAGTGCGCCATCTACTCCAAATGGATGTAATGACTTGCGTAGGTAAAAAAGTTACCAAAATAGGATGGCAAAATTAATTACTATAGTGTGAAAATAAACACCTTGGCAAAAAGGGCACAGAGGAATAGTAGGGGCTAAAATAAATAGTACTTACATTACTGCCAACTGCCACTAATCAACGGGAATAAATCTGTAGTTGAGCGGTGCTCCTCAGGTAGAACCGAAAGTGGTCTACCGGGTGTGCGAACCAATTAGAAGGCAGGAAAGAAGAGCGACGCTGATGTCAGCCTATGGTACGCAGGAGGCGGGACTGCCCTCCGTATAGAGATTACAGCAGGTCTTGCAGACAGCGCATGCGTGCTGCCTAGGCTCGACCTAAAAAACGCCATTAACCCTCAGTCCCCTGGACTGGTCAGGGCCTGAGGGTGTTCAAAACACACCCTGGCCCTGTCAAATGGTTGCAGTTTAAAATAATATCCTTCTCAGCATTGTCAATTGGCTGAGGAGGATTGTATTAGTCCTGCCCCCTCCAGTTGTTTTGTCCGAGGATAGGGTCCTGTGTTAACATGGACCTTTTCGCTGGCCCCCTCACCTTATTCTTCTGTGATTGGTAAATACTGGGAAAGGTTTCTTGGACCTTCTCACTTCTCACTTGTTTGTAATGGGCCTGCTGACTGCTCCTGTATACACTAATCCTTGTAGCTTTGCATAAGGGCCATAATGATGTAGGCATCCTGTGAGTGGCTTAGGCAATACCGATTAGCTCGTGTTTGCCTTCTCTGATCACAGCTACAGAATATGCTATTCTTCTGTACGCTGAAACTGCAAATACCTGCAAGAGGCTTTAAAAGCTTAGTTGAGATATAATTTATTCTAGTCCTGACTGTTCCAATAGTAAAAGTTACTGGACCACATGTGTTGGTCCTGGCCCAGCTACCAGCAATGTAAGAATGGTTTAGACATATTGGCAAAAGTGATCCTGCTCAGTCTAACCCTGAGCAGGCAGCCTTTTTCACCAGAATGATCATTGGTCTGCTTATTAATTACTTATGCAGGAAAATCCAATCAGCCTCCCTTTTTAGGTTCCTCCTGCACACAAGCAATGTGCTTGCAAAATCTCATGTAAAAAAAAAAATCTTGAAAGGAGATTAGAACCCACCCATTACTTACCATTGGTTGGCTTCCATGTCACTTTTGTTTCCTTGCTTCTAATTGGTCAGCGCCTCCTTCTCCTTTCTGCTTCCTCCTGGGGCTTCAGCGTTGTCTACTGTGGAGCATGGACCTAGTCCTGCTTCTTGTCTGTGGCTAGTGTCCTCCCACTGGCCGCAGACTTCTGCAGGTCCCTTTTTTTTTTTACTTTTGGAGATACACTCTTGAAGAGTGGGCATCTCTGTAGTCTGTATGCCACTTTCCTCCTGCTCCTTTGTCTTGCTTTCCCCACCACACCCCCAATCCTCCTCTTACTGACCATTGTTATTCCTCCCTGTCACCCCCACCCCTTTCTTCCTGCTGTTCGTTCTTGCTCCCACACCTCCTTCATGTTCATTTCCCACACTTCCTCCCGCTGTCTGTTCTTGCTGCTGCACCCCCTCCGTTGCACTATCCTCATGTGGCTTTGTTTGATATGTTGTCTTTTTATAATGCCCCCTGGCCCTTCTGTGCGCTACAAAAACAAATCAACAAAGCCCAATAGCTTTGCGAGACCCATTTGGTTTTATTAATGTTTTTTAAAGATGTTGCACAGCAGCAGCTGTATAGCATGGCCTAAAATAACAACAACAAAAAAACATATGATGCGGTCAACGCTGGACGCGCCATAGCGCTTTGTTTGTATTTACTTCAAGCCATGTTGCACTGCTGTGCAACATATCTAAAAAAACATTGACATTGCTGATATGTCTTGCATAGGCAAGGCCTATGCTTGTTTAGCATGGGTCACAAATGCATGCCAGATCCAGAAGGGTGAATATTGCTTGCACTTGGATACAATGAATATAAAATGAAATCCTCAGTCATGTGACTTTTTGAATACAGTTTCGAAGTACCCGTTAAGATTAGGAGTTATTTCTTTGGAACTCTACTCAAGAGAGGCACTTTTGATGTAGTGTCTACTTGTTGATAGAACTTCCTCTTCTGCCTAAGATTTAGGACCTTTCCTAAATGTTTTCTTCAGCCGAGCTCCTATCCTATGCAGTGCAAAACGCAGTGTCTATAGACAGTGTCTGAGCTGGCATTGACTACAATGCAGACGGAAGGAGGAGGTGGTTTTGAATATGCAGCATGAGGTTGGCTTGCTTGTCTCGTGGTTGAATCAGTGTTTGGAAGTACAAGACGCTCAGAAAGCACTTGACGCGTGCAAGGCAAATCCCATACTTGCTAGAGGAAGCCTGTTGTAGTTGTCACTCAAGTTGAATTACTCAAAACATGTCAAGCGAATAATGCAAGAAGCTCTCTGTGCACAGTAAGCATTTTCACTGCACTCACGCTGACCACATTCCTGCGACGGTAGGGGCAGGACAAGTAGGGGAGACAGGAGAGGAGATGAAGCTTGAAGAACTGAGGTTTGAGAGCCAGATGTTGCCTGACACATGTCCACAGCCCTTGATCTGGTGAACGCATAAGAGCGCCTGGAGTAGAGGGAATGAGGAATTAGGACTTCAGGAGCAGGAAACCGAGACAAGAGGTAGACGGAAAGTATCGAGTGGGTTCAGGTGAACGAGTTAAAGGGTCCCACTGGCCGTCTGTGGTTAGCTCTTGACTGTAAATACCAGTGCGGTTTCTCTGGAACTAATCGTGAAAAAAACCCGTGGAGGACTGTAACAGAAATCCGTGCACTGAGTACAGCGGCTGGCGCGTACCCGAATCTATTCAGCAGACTCGTCTTGATAATGCTACAAAGGGGCGCCATTGTTCAGTTAAATGGATGGTTTTGTAATAGTGTTTAAAGCTGCTTCGCTTTTGTGAAATTGATACCTTGCTGTCTGAGAGGCTGCCTTGATAGAACTACGTCAGGGCGCAGGATTGCAACAGGCTGCATATTACATCCAAGCTTGCACCATAGACAGACCCAAGTTAGCTCGCTATGTAAATTACTCTCCAGGCAATGCAAGCAAGGGGGTTCTTTTTTCTGAGATTTATTAACACAACTAAGTGAGGTAATATGTTTTCAAAAGGATATGCCTCTCTAGTTAGGGTTGTCACCTTACTTCATAGGAAATCCAAATTGTGGACCTTTAATGACTTTTGATCCTTTTGATGAATTTGCATCAAAGTCGAGAAACAATTCGGGCTTGGGAGTTGTAGGAGTGTGCCCGATGTGTTGCACATTAGTTAAACAGTCTATAAGTTGTAAAGGTTCCCATATCACTGAAGTTTAGAAACTGCTTTGTTTTGCTTTGTTGGTAGTTTTAAAAGTTTGCGAACAATTTAGGAAATACGAACTACCATTGAGTTCACAGACACCAGACAGACAGAATGTATTTAATGCACATAGCAAACATACTTAATGCCCATGACTATTGTACAGACTTCACGACAGACACACACCCTGCACTCACACACTGCACACAATGCATACGCCTGACACACTTGTCTGATACGCATACGTCACAGTACATACACACGATACAGGATTCATATGTCCACCATACACACTCAAGGCACCCCATACATACACCATGAGGCATACACAAATGTAACATGATACAGACATTTGTACACTGGTTTCAAAGACCATCACTCTTCAGTTCTGGCACACATACTTATACAACAAGCATTTACAATGCAATGGTCTCGGCATTGGTAAAGTTAGAGCTATTGGCATTGCTCATGACATTATTTTTGTTTCTGTTTTTGTTTTTAAAACATTTAAAGAAACTGCATTGTTATTTACAATGTCTATAGCTTAATCACTCTCAAATGCGAGACCTATTGCATTTGCACCCACACACAGATTAAGCTATTGACATTGTAAATAACAATGCTGTTTCTTTAAATGTTTTAAAAACAAAAACATAAACAAAAATAATGTCATGAGCAATGCCAATAGCTCTAACTTTACCAATGCAGAGACCATTGCATTGTAAATGCTTGTTATTCTTTACTTTTTGGCCATCATTCACTGCCTGAACAACAAGTATTGGAAAGGCATTAATTAATATGACAGGATATGTTGAAGCGGAAGACCCCAGGTCCCCTGCCGTCGTCAGCGGCGTGTCATCTTGCAGGCTTCACTCTTTGATTAATGCTCTTCAAAACTTTGCCTGGCCTTGCTCCGGCTCACGCGCACCCTCTGTCACACTTCTTATTACTTATGTATCTTTGCATCAGGGGAAAAAGCGGGGAACCGGAGGATGAAAAAAATGCTCCTTTCTCGGGTGACAGCCGCACGCCAGGGCTATTTTATTAAAGGTAGCAATCATAGGTGCCCCGGCTATCACTGCAGGATGAATGGTCTTGTCAGGAGCTCTACCGAGGCCGCGCGCGGAGGTGAAAAAGAAACTCTACCTTTTTTTTTCCATTTTATTTTTTTTGTTCCTCTCCTCTTTTTAATGCTGGCCAGCTCTGCGTGCCTGAACTTGGACCCTCGACGTCGACAATTTCTCTGGCCCCCGACAGCACAATTAATTTCTCTCGCCCTCTTCGGGTGCCTCGGCGAGCCGCGCCAGTTCAGCTGGCCCACTGCTGATAAGATGTACCTTTTGATTTGTTTTGTCTTGTGATTGCCTTTTCTGTCACCTACAATGCCTGGCCCTGCCTGGAGACCTCCACTCTTGCCATGACTGACAGATCTATTTATCCACAGGCCGCTCCGGCCCCCCGCTCGCACCTCCTCCCCCTAGGCTCACTTGCCAAGGGAATAATAATAACACCAAAAGATTCACACACCCCGATGTGGGGGTCTAGATGTCAGTAAAGGGGGTCTCCGCCTAAAGCTTAGCAGGGGTGTGTGTATGTTTCTCTGCTTGTCCCCGTTCTTACAGCCGCCATTTTGTGCCAGACTCTGACAGAAGGGGGCCCACAGGGGACCAGGTTGCGTATTTTGTGTGTGTGTGTCTGTGTGCGCAGAGAGAGAGAAAATCCGCAGCCACAATAAAATACATCTGCCCGGGCCGCCTCCCCCTCTATCCAGATAAAAGCCTGTCAGCGTTATTTTCCAATTTGGAGGCAGTTTGATTAATGGTGAAAAGCCACCGCGAGATGGACTTCTGGGTTTTACAAGTGCCGTCAGATGGCCCAGGGTTATACGAAATACACTCATACAAAAAAAGACACAATGAGGAAAGGTTGGGTAAAGAGAGGGGGCGAGAAACCGCGAGAGGAGGGAGGGAGCTGTGTGTATTCAGATCTCACGAGGCTCATGACTAAAAGCACACCACCGCCTTTCTCCGAGGCAGAGCAGAAATGCCTCGGAGAAACGCAGCGTCCTTTTCGGATTCGGGGGCGTGTTTTGCTGTTATCTCCTCCTTGAGACTTCTTGCAAAAAACACGCCCCCCGATCCGAAAAGGACGGGGCCTAATCTGAATGACTGACCTCTTCTCCAGTGGCTGGCCAGCATTCAAGAGCCCAGCCAATGGAGAACAGGGGAGAAGAGGGGCGGGTTCAAGCCCCTCTTCTCCAAGTCATTAAATCTCTCGACTTCCGGTTCTGCCTTCGGCAGACCGGATGGTCCCGAGACCTAAAAAGACACTCCTGACTCTACATGCACCCACAGCGTTATAGATCCCCGACACCCCTGATGTATAGTCGTACTAGATGATGTCCTGTGTAGACACTGCATGCTGCATGGAACTCATACACCCGAAACAAACACAGATGGTCCACCCAATACAGATGTCCGACTCCTGACCTAATTCTGCTGCGGATACGCACTCTTTAAGAATACACACAACTGATTTATGGTGTGCACACTCGCTAAATGCACATGCTCCTAACACCATATTCCTTCAGGCTCATAGGCATGCCAAACACACATTATGTATAGCTACACTGCTTGAAGCCGCATACAAACAAACCCTATACGCTTATGGTTTTATATACCCTCAGACTGTTAACTTCATACACTCCTGACTCAACTTCTAAAACAGACACACACATCTGATTCATTACATATTTGAATTCAAGCACTTGCCACCATACGCATACTTCAAAGAAACACACATTTCGGACTTGTTTTTAAATATAAATAAATAAAGTTTGGGAACTTTTAAAAAAAGTTCAAAAGCACCTGGTGAAAAAAAAATTATAAATGGATTATTGTACAGGTGCTCCTGAACTACAGTGGATATGTAACTATCATCTTTTTAAAAAAATGCTACCAGAATGTTAGGTCCAAACCACTGTGGTGTTTTACACAAAAATAAGTATTTACTAGTGGCGTGGATACATATAGCACATAAATCAAATAATTAGGTTAAAAAGTTACATTTCTGGTGAACCCTGTTCATATGACCTTTAAACCTATAACACTTAATATTTTTCTGAGTTTATAATTGCATGTTTTTACAAATAAAAATGTGTTTTAAAACACAAATTCCAATAAAAATCTCAAGTTAAAGGAGAGGTAAAGTTGACTAATATTTTAAAAGTACATTATCCTATAGGTTACTCAGGCAGCATCAGGTAGTTGTGCAAGCAGGCAGAAATGAGCACTAGGGGGGAGGAGAACAAGCACGGAGGAGAGACAGGGGGAAAAACTGAAAGAATGCTCATATTTATGTTTATTTTGCTTAGATTGTGGGTAGTATAGAAACTGATTGATTTTTAGGTGTAATTTAATGTATCGTTACCAAATTACCAATGCAACTTTTTTAAGAGTAATGTAACTCCGCATTGGTGTCTGAATGGATGAAGACTGGACCATAGGAGCACATAGAGTGAACTGATTAAGAACTACCTTGACCAAAGTGAGGCCAAAAAACATCAAAGAGTTATGTCAACGCTTTTTTTAACTGTTTTGATTCCTTGGTCCAAATATATGGAACGTTTCACAGTCGCCAATAGATGCTTAAAAAATGTAGTGGCATCTTTTTCACATAAGTCAACTGTGTTGTGTTTTCTGTTATTGGAATTTGTATAGTGTACAACGTACACTGTCAGCTGTCTAGGGGGCTTGTGCAACGGATTTCAGGGTGTCCATCGTATACCAAAGTCGGAGTCAACCAATGATATGTTGTGTTTTTTGTCCATCGCTTGATGTGAGGCCCTATCGTGTTATTAGAGTTCTGGGTGTTTGGATTTTGTGCCCTAAAGATCTCATGTAGTCCCAGTTGTATATGCGTTTCTTGGGCAAGTAACATGGCGTAGTGACTAGAGATAGTCTAGGTCTAGTTTGCTGACTGTTGTGCTGGATGTTTTGTGTGTGGGGTGTGTGGAGTGTGTGTGTGGGGAGTATGCTGTGTCTGTGTTTTCATTACAACTGGAGCAGCAATCTCTGTTGGTGACAAGAGCAGATCCTTCAGTCTTCTAAAGGGGCAGATTTTGCCTGCTTCCCCTGGGCTGTGTGTGGTCACTTTTGAACAGTGGTTCTCACCCTAACCCCTCTCATGCTTCCAAAGGCGGGCAGTCTCCTGTTCCGTCAGCCCTGGTCACATACAGTCTAACAGCAAAACCAGGCTTGCACCCATCACATATGCAGAGGAAGACACAAAGTAACTGGCACTTACTGCCACGCACAACCCTACTAAACACCGAAATGTTACTCCTGTGGAGGACTGCCCACAGGATTTGCCTCCATACACTTTGAGGACAGGCTATATCATTTGTAAGCTTAAAGCAGTGACTTGCTTCATTTGTGAGGGTCATTGTCCTGATTATTATTTTGATCCAGAAGAACTGAGGAAGAGACTCATAAACACGTAAACCCAAGTATTAATAGCCAGGAGAGGACTTTATTGTCTTACTTTGAAAGGATGAAAAAAGGAAACTTATGGTACACATCACAGCCTCTATGACAGACTTAAATGTTGTTTTGAAGATTTGTTTTTTGAAAGGTGATCATTAAACATTATATGAATACAAAGAAAGAATGTTAAGAAGATAGCTCAGAGAACCATGGGGGAAATGCATGAAGCAATTTAGCAGCTGCAAACCCTGCGATTTGCTAAATCACAAGGTTTGTTACAGCTAAATTGCTTTTTGGCCCATTTTGTGATTCAGTATGTACTTACTGACTCACAAAATGGGTTTAGAAAGGCATACCGAGTCGCAATTTAGAAGGGGCTTGTTTAGGACGTCCCTTCCAAATTGCAGTTCAGAATGCTATATATCAATGGTTTGTGACCGCAGTTTCGGTTGCAGGCCATTGATATGTTACCTGCTCCTCAAAGGAGGTGGTAGCTCATTCTCAAAAGAATGTAAAAAGTTTGTTGAAGAGGGACAGTGCCAACTCTTAAACAAATTTTAACAAAAGGTAAAATAAATATTTTTTAAACGTAGGACTGTTTTCTTTAACAAGAACTGCATAGCTGCATTTAAAAAATATATTTAAAAAGCCATCACACACCTCGTGGTCTGCTAACCCCAAGAGGCCATCATTCCTGCGATTGCCACCAATCAGAGTAAGTCACAATTTGCAGCCTACCTCATGTATAGTAATGAGGTAGATCAGATTTCTGCCCACTCCGAATCCCTATTTTGCAAAGTGAACTATTAATACATAAGTTGGTTTGCAGAATACTTTAATGCCCACATAAATACTGGCTTATGTACATCTGGGCCCATATCATAAAAGAGATTGAAAATTGGCGTCACATTGAAAATGTTAAAATTCAATGACCAGCTGAATGTGCCCAACACTTGTTATGTAGGGAAATTGATTTATTAGGTTAATATGTCGGCCTTGCATTGCTCCCTTATCTTAGTGTAGCACACTACTTTGCTCCCTTTGTTATATATTTATTTATTCGAGCATTGTGGCTACTTCATACATTATAGAGGGTTTTTTCTTTGTGAATATAGGAGCTCCTGACTTGCTTACTAGCATGAGCCAGACCGCATCCTAAGACATTGCAACATGGATTAGCCAATTTTGCAGCACTTTATTGTATTGCCTTTCTTGGAAGGCCAATTAGAGCACCACTCTACCTTTACATCCACTTAGAATGACTCTTCCTACCCATTCAAGTGTTGATAACGTTCACATTCCTTTTTGTCCGTGCTTGTGGCTTCTATCTGACCATTGCCCAAGCACGTGAACTGACCTACCATGTTTTTAAGCAGCTGCTTTCACTGTCAACTACGCTTCCAGGCTCGCTGTAACGTTAAATTTTGCATAATACAATCCACGCTATAAAGTGATGATTATGTCCAGATTCCCCTCCTAGAGTGCAAACATTCCTAATTCCTCTTGTACCTCCATTCGTGGCGCTTATCACTCTTTCTCAGTGTGTTCCTCTCCTCTCAGGGCTCTGACCCATCTTCCGTCCGGGAAGCTAGTCTTTCCTGAGGTACCATCATTATCTCTTAAGGATTCATGGTAAAAACTAAATTCAGATAAGGCGGAAGCTCTGGCAGACCTTCACACTTTCAACTGAACCCTTCTGGCCCACAGAACTCAGTCCAGTCTTCATCTACTGTGAAATGTTTAGATGTCAAACTGGGTGATAAACTAATTATTTTCGCACCAGTATGCGCAGTTGCTTCAGCTTCAGAAAAAATCCTAAAATTACTCACTAGTCCCAGAGGAATGGCGTTGAGCATCTGTTACAGCCCTCTTTGCTGTTAGGATAGACTACTGCAACTCCATTTATCTGCGTCTCGGCAAAGCCCAACCCCATCGGCTTCAATGTATTCCGAACCAGGCTTTGGGACTGGTTCTCTGGGCTCCTTGCTTTGCAAGGCCTCCCTCTTCTTCATCAATTTCTTAGACTTCAGGAGTGAACTCAGAACCTTTCTTTACATTTAGATAATTGCACTGCCACTGTCCTTCCAGCCAGATACTGAGAGAACCTTGGGTGAATGTTGGTTGTGCTGTATAAGATCCATAAGGAAGTATATTCTGCTATACATATTATTTTGTTATGATTAAAAGATTTGGACCTACAAATAATTTGTATGAAAAAAGGAAGAGCCCAATGCTTCCTTGCCATGCGGAGAGCCACTAGAATACTCAATACTCAAGGGCATCCAGCCATCACTTAACATAAAACAGAACACAGCCCAATTGACCAACTGCATCAGTAGGCAGTGGACTTTAACCCGTTTGTATAACTTGTAACTGAGTGGCAAACAGTTATTCAGTCAGATCGTATATTATTTTTCAAGAAATTCTTTTGCATACATAGTTACTCATAATTTTCAGCTAATTCTAAAGAAATATTATAACTTCAAAGAAGAGTTTGTTAACTATCACAATATTTGAGCAAATAATAGCATCTATCTTAGCAACTTATCACAGTTATTTAGCCGGGCCCAGGCCCCGCTCTCCCCGTGCTGATGCATCGCTCTTGTCTTCTCCTTGCTCTTCTCCCCGATTTTTGAATGCCTTGGCTTTGCTTTACCCTCATTTTCACTGCTTTCACCTTGCTTCTCTCCCTGTTTTTTGAGTGCCTTTTCCTCATGTTTCCCTCATTTGCACTGCTTTGCCCTTGCTTTCCCCCATTTTCATTGCCTTTTCCTTGCTTTTCGCTTATTTTCACTGTTTTCTCCTTGTTTCTTCTCCTGTTTTTTGAGTGCCTTCTCACTTATCCCTCATTTTCACGGCTTTCTCCTTGCTTTCCCCCCGTTTTTAAGTGCCTTCTCCTTGCTTTAGCTTCATTTTCACTGCCTTTTCCTTGCCTTCTCCCCTGTTTTCTGATCCCCTTCTCCTCCTTTTCCCTTGTTTTCACTGGTTTCTCCTCGCTTTCCTATCAAGACCTAGCTGTTGGAATGAGCCCCATGGACTTGCAATCGCCTGTAAACCCTGTTGCGGGATTAGCAACGCTTTACAAATCCATATTGATTGATAACTTTTTTGCTTCACTGTTTACTGGAAATATTATTTCCAAGGGAAATCTTATTTTTCCAGCAGGCAAAAATGGACATGATGCTATCTTCTTTTCAAAGTCTTACAGGGTATTCATCCACTGATTGCTGCAACCAGATTTCCGTTGCCTTACAGTTTCATCACATTGGACCCTATTCAGAACAGCAAATTAGGTCCTAGATGCAAGTTTATGACTAAATTTACCTTTGTATGTCTGCTAGGAATTCAGGAAGGAACTCCTGGCTGGCGTATATGCATTTATAACTGCAGAGTTCTCTGTCACAAGTTACAGAAATACTCACCCACTCAGGATTTGGGAAGTGGGCGGTCGAAACGTGGTTTGCCTTGAAAGTTTGCCAACTCCCGCTTTTAGTCCTGCCAGGTGCTGGAGTAACTCCCCTTTCAGGATGAGAAGGGGAATGGATCATGTCCAGGTTTGGCGGGAATGTAGGAAAAGGACTTTCTTCATTTGGAAAAATGTTCCCCTATGGAGGAAAAAGAAAGTTAATTTGCACCGGAAGCTCCTTTACTTCTGTGCAAAGTTTTCCACAACGGAAAATTCCACAAACTGGGAATAGCATCCGTCGCAAAGAGTCACATGACATTCCCAAAATTATGCCTGGAAACCCCACACCTGGTGCAGTTTTCCAGGCATACTTCTGGGAGGAATAAAACAAAAACTGGAAAGTGCACTCGGGAGGAGGCTTAAATCCCGGTCCGTACAGACTTTTCCTTTTTCTTTCTCACGAATAGGGTCACTTGTGTTCCTCTTGGTGGTCAAACAGCTTCCATCAGTGGCGTAGCTAGACCTTAGGCTGCCTGTGGCTGACTGTGCGTTTGCCGACCACAGCAGCCTAATCATAGAGGGGGAGAGGGGTACTGGCGAATCCTGCGGCTGCCGCCCCTCAACTGCCAGGTAGGACCGGGGGCGGAGGGGCATGCCGGCCGTCCCCAAAACTTGTGCCACCTGGGGCGGACCACCCCTCCACGTCCCCCTTGCATTCCATACAAATAGTTTAGTAATGACTATGAGCAACAGAAGAGAAGTTGGCAAGATAACTCCATGCCACCAAGGACACAAAGTTTTAGTCCTGATTTTTCTTAAACAAATCGATGTTTTCAAGTTTGTTCATTTTGCTCAATTGAAGTGAACCATGACTACAACTCCCAGAATGCATTATCATGTTCAATGATAACCCAAGACCAGAGCACAGCAACCATTGAGATATGAACGCATCTAGTAATCTTATTGCCAACAAATACCTGAAGTGCAGTGACATCTGTCAACCTTGGCTTCACATTATTTGACCAGAACTTTACATTATTTTCTGAGAAGCTACCCCACAGAGCGTTCAGGGTGAATCGACTCTCTGTTAACCTCTCTGTTAACCTCTCTGTTAGGTAGGGGCATTTATTGTTAGTTCTTAAGAAACTGTTGTTCGAATTTTAAAACACTTCTAGTGAGTAGGACAAAATAATTTACGTAAATTGTTTCAGTTTCTTTGCGTGTACCTATTGTTTATTAATAAAATATAGAACTTGTCTTGAAAAGCATTTCATTTAATTTAATGAAAAAAAGTCAAATGTTCCAGATGCGTCTACAAAACAGTACTGCACTGTAAATGAATTGCATGGTTGTATTCAAATGTATTTTTTCTATTTTTGTTTATGAAATAACCTGGATAGCACCGCACATTTTTCCAGATGTTAAGTGGGCTCTGTCCTTTCTGGTCCCAGCCCTGGCTCCAATAACGACTTCCGCAATACATGACTTGCACTGAGGGAGGACTGAAGGCTTTGCAGCCCCTGCGTTTTCCACTTTTCAGCCAAATTGCTTTGATCCTCAAGTTTGATGGTAGCTGAAGAGCCAGGAGCCACGCAGGCACCCCTCCCTTATCTTGTGTCTCCTGATGTTGCCTCATAGTGACCGTAGGGCGTGGCTGGTGGGGAGGGGGGGGGGGGCATCCTCTCCCCTCATTGGACAGCACCCTCTGCTCCTCTGAGATGCAGAGGCTGTGACTTGGAGACTTTTTGGATGTGTGCCGTTAGCATTATTAGCACATTGCATCTCCATTGCTTCAATGAAGCGGTCAGTATTCACTTGCTCTAATAGAAGGTAAGTCCTACCTTACTCAGCGTTTCTCAATTTATCAGTCATAAAGAATGTAGTATTTGAGGTAGCTATGGCTGGATTTAAAAGTATGGCCACTTGGTGGCATGTGGACCATGGCAGTGGGAGCATTCCCCACAGAGCTATTTTACCAAGACTGGAACTCCCAGGCTACACATGGACATGCGCTGCCATCCTTTGCAGACTTATTGCCCCTCTACTGGTATCTTATGAGCATTCAAATGCGTAATATGCAAATTACATCTGGGCCTCTGGTGTAGTGGTGTAACGCAAAATGATGGGCCCCCTGCAGAATGTGAAGATGGGCCCCTGGGCTTCCCATAACTCACAGACATTCATAGCCATTGGGCTGAATGGCCTCCATTGGAGGCTTGGGACCCCCTAAAGGGTTGAGGCCCCCTGCACCCCAGGGACTCCGGGGGCCTGTGTTATGCCCCTACTCTGAAGCGATCACTGCTTTAGACCGCTCTGGTAACACCACGAAAGAGGTGTGTTTCAACGGCGGCTCCTTCGCAATAACCGCGGAGCGTTGCCCCACTGGCTCAGAGCCAGCAGCTTAAAAATAAAATGATATTTTATTATTGTTTTATTTTTTAATTGGCCGAGTCAGCATCTGTAGGGCGTGTGTACTGCTTGTTGCCCGTGTCCACACAGGAAAGTACAGGATAGAATGAAAAAGAGCACCTCCTGCCATCCCAGTACTGGAACATCTAAAGAACACATGTCAAATCAAATAAGTCATCATTTAAGTTGCACGAAATAACCTGTTTTCATGAAAGTGAGGTATAAATCCACTAAGATTTTGAGAAAAAAAAAACGTGAACAACCACGGAGAAAAAACACATGACCCTATTCTGCAGTTAGCTGCCATTGGATATTTTTCCTCTAGCGACCATGTTGTAGTTTTGTGAAAAAAAAGTTAGTGGCAAGGTTGCCAAAATGGCCCCGAAAGGCGGCGAAAAATGCACTAAAAACCCAAACAAGATTTTTTTGGGTTTTGGGGTGTCAGGCCTGTGGTGTACAAAGAGCGATTTGTGAAATCAAAGGCACTTTTTAATTTGTAATGTCATGTGCAAATTAATATCCTTTAAGTTTTGGATCTTACCCATAACATTACTGAAGTATTTTAAAAATTGGTATATAGAGAGAGGGGATAAAAAGCCTTTTGTTTAGATACAATAACCAAACCATATCACATGACCAAGATGGAAGCAGACTGACCTAAGATGAGGTCATTGTCATTCTGGTGTGATATTTGCAAGGCGGTGTTGATGCATCGAAGTAGGATTGGGTTGGCGTCTGCTGCTTGATTGGCAGGCAGTCCGCCCCCTTAACAGACATTAATTCCGATGTTTAGCATAAGGGTTCGCAGTGATGACTACGCTTCATATGACTCCGAGTACCTACTTAGTGGCTCCTCTCTCTGTGCATGTTTCCTCACCCTGTCTCCCCGGAGAGTTTCAGAGCAATCCTAACTTCCTGCTGACCTTTGACATGTCTTCCTTTCCTTTCACTCGCACATGAAAGGGTTTCCTGTTTGACGTTTCGAAATATGTTTTTATTACCGAACTGTAATTCGGCCCAGAAGTTATTAAACTGAGTGTCCAGGCAGTGGTAGTCGGCTCTATCAATAACAGCCCTCATTATCGCTCTCCATAGCATTGAGGGCGGATCCGCTGCCTTGTGCCCATCTTGTTGAAAACCAGATGACTTGTTATTTCTGTAAACCCGTCCACTAGGAGAAAGTTCTATATTTTAAAGAGTTTTAATTAATTCGTTTGATTTGTTGACTGGCTTTGTATGACTCGTATGATAATATTGGACATCTAACAAATTTGCAAATTTGCTTTCAAATGTTTTCGTTTAATTGGTGCTTTGGTCTGATTTCAGATGTAGCATTACCGCACATTAAAACAAGCATTGCTAAAGCTTAATGGCCTCCTCTCTAAAAGTCTGAACAATTGTCCACCAGCACTGCCTTGTATTGGCTTGAACTAACTCATAAATGTCCCCCAGTGCTTTACAACGCATGTTGATGCATGGGTGTGCATCTTGGTATGGGCTGCCTACTAGAGGGAAACCATTCCAAGATGGCCACCAACGCCTGCACATGCATTGTGATGCTTGGCTTGCACATGCATACATTCGGTTGCACTAGTGGCAATTTTGGCATTCAGAATTTATTGATCAAACATTGCTGATGATCTTTTTAGAAGAGTCCATTAAAAAAAACCCTGCATAGTGAGCAGGACCGCAACAACAAAGAAGCAAGCAGCTCGGCACCATTGAGCAACTGCTGTGCAATTGAAGAAAAAAAGGTAATTGGCGATAAATGTATTGTATGAAGGGGAGGGGTGGAGGGCATAGGCGGGGGATTGAGTGCTTGGCAGCAGTGTGCACTTGCCAGACCCTTGCAGGAAAAAACAAGTCATAATTTTATAAAAAGTGCATTCCTGGAGGAGATTGGATGGGGACAAATGGACCAAAAAGCGAGTGGAAGGCAATAGCCTGAGAGCAGTGTACAGCTTCAGGACCCTTGCAAATCAACAGTAAGGGTAATAAATATGAAGAAAATAATGAGGCAGGGGATGAAGATGGGCAGATGATCAATTAATGAGCAGCAGCTGGTGGAGCCTGACCCAACATATCATGGCAACCTCAGCGCATGCGTCTTACATAAGCAGCCGAACGAACACAGTCAAAAACCTTCCTAAAAGCCATTCTTTCTCATAAGCACTTGTGAAATGATAAGCTGAGAGCCTTTGTTTTCGTCCATTGTCCTGACATCTTTGAGTTAGCCTCCAGATAGCTTCTACCTGGGCTGAGACGCCAACAAAAGGAGGGCTGTAGCCCTGTCTGTTTATACCGGAAGCAGCGTCCTTGACACAGAGTATTGCAAAGTAGCTCAAAATGTTATTTGTGTTTCTTTTTCACAACTTCCCAGCACAACCAAATGTTTTGCACTGGTAAATAGATATGGAGACTGGTCTGTCTTATTTTTTGTGTTCTCTGTTCTCTATTACCTGGTCTTCCTTTTTATTGTGTTCATTGTAAGAATGTCTGTGGTTATGACTGGGTGTCCTGGTGCACTGCAAGTTCATCACCTACTATGCTTTGAAAGTTCATACCTTTGAATATATAATGAAAAATGTTAGCCATTGTTTTTGCAAATTCTCTTTTTGGTTAGAGCCCCCTCCCCTAGTAGTGGTCAGGTTCACTCACCACGCTTGCCTCACTACACACCCACACAGATCAATTGCACTTCGAATCAACTCAGGTCTGTATATTCACTAAACCCGTCAGAATCAAGTGATGGCCACATACGGCGCTCGTGCCCTGAATAAAATCAGTTTTAATGATCAGGGACATGGCTATCATTGCTGCACTCCAGTCATGACCCAAATGGTGGCAGAAGGTAATATTCCTTACTTGCATCTGCGACCATGCCAATAGTGCGGATCTCAAATCTGTCATGAAATGAGAACTTTGACACAATCTAGCCAATCAACAATTCATTTGCCTCTAACTAACCTTGCCATGAGAATTATTGGGCACAAACAAGTAACATTTTTAGAATAAGGTGGTGCAGAAGGTACATGTATCAAAATAACATGCATTGCAATTTTACACGTGTGCACTTTATCATATATCAAAGTATTTACTAAACATCCTTCAAAATCCATTATCTCAAATAAAACATTTAAGCCAATGTGATATGATGTTATAGCTAACCAGAAAGAATAATTATATAATGACCTTTTAGGAGAAAGTATGAATGTCAACATTATTCAAATACACGGGAAAAGTGCAATGGCCGAAAGGGGAATTGTTCAGGGTCTGGAAGACATTAGGGTGTGGATGAGATATTAAGATGTCAGTGCAGCTGCCTGATTCCAGAGAGGTCCAGTTGGAGGAAAATGGAAGTACTTTATTTCAGAGCAGAGCTATTGGGATGGGCTCAGAGGTGAAGTGAAAGCCAGTCAGCGAATTAAACAGCCGAGATCTATCTTTGTTTTCTTTTTTGAAACTGCAAAACAGAATATTAAAGACTAAATCAGAGCCAAGTCTTTTGCATTGCACATAAAATTATTTCAATATGTAGGTTTGAGATTTTCATCATCTTGCCATAAGTGACCAACTACTTCTGTTTTACTTACAGTTTATTTAAATTTAGCAGATCTTTCAAAAGCTGCATGTGCCATTTAGAACATGCTGGTAAATCGGTGGTAATTGCCTATCATGGTAGAATAAATCTTTTGCAAACCATTACCGCTGTATGTAACTATTCTCAGAACAAAGAAAGGGGGTGGTGTACTACAGGGGAAAATTCATGAATCAACATTCATACCACAATGAAATATTTAATTTCGACCCTATAATTGGCAGAATCCCATAAA
This sequence comes from Triturus cristatus, assembly GCF_964204655.1. Taxonomy (NCBI): domain Eukaryota; kingdom Metazoa; phylum Chordata; class Amphibia; order Caudata; family Salamandridae; genus Triturus; species Triturus cristatus. Next base: position 241,083,493 of record NC_140591.1, read on the forward strand.
ATCACAGGAGCTCTGCATAATATTGTCATAAAGAAAACTCTAGGTGGCCGTTGCTCTAGGACTTATTTATTTTGAGGCTACCTCTGAGTGGAATCAGGTTGGACTGAATATGCATCCACTGTGTTTATTAACAGCAAGGAAGCAGGAACACATTTCTCTTGATAATGAACTTTCCCCTGTTTTGTGGGTATTTGCACTTATGTGAATAGTGATGACAGTTTATTTCTGTATGTTGTAATTTGTATAGTTGTCCTATCATTTTTGGGGGGGTCTGTAATGATGATGGAATGGTAATAGATAAGCAGAGAGGCTCATGTAATTAATTGCCTAAGGAGTTGTTGTTTGGTTCAGGCTACAAAATTATTTCATTGTGGTATGAATGTTGGACTATCAATCAAGCGATCAATCAATCAGCATTTGTAGAGCGCGGCACGGTCACCACTGGGGGTATCTGGGTGCGAGGTTTCTGTTGAAAAGCCAGGTCTTGAGGGCTATGAATTTACCCCTGGGGTACACCCCCCTTTCCTTGTAATGAGAATTTCGCTGCCCAGGTGATGTGGGGTTAGAGGGGTAAACCTGTTTTGTGTCCCTTGGTATGTAACTATTCCGTAATAAAGAGTTGAGGAATGACCAATATTAAGGTATATTCAGCATGATCGTGTGCGTGCTTGCTGCCATAAAACATTACCGATAGTTACTTTGAGGTCTCAATGTATTGCTAGCAATATTGTAACTCAGCAGATGGTTAAAAAGTGGCCTGTAATCGAATTACTTGACATTTTTACCAATAAGCCAGGTTCTAAATTGGTCCTATTATCGGGAAGTAGAAGTACTTGTATCTGGCTGTTGTACATTAATTTAAAACATGTTTTAGCCAATTATACGTCAAAGAAAGCATATGTATGCATAATGATTGCCCATGTTTGTCTCAGATGGTTGGGCAGCTGTTAAAAGAACCACTGTTTAATGCATTTTTAAACAAATGTGCCGCTTAAACCCAAAATTAAGTAGAATCAATCCAACGTCAAGGTTTTTGTTCCTGAACAAGCGTGGTATTTCTGGATGTGTCTAGGATGTAATGATTGTCTTGGTGGGAACTACATAAATTGTTAACTTTAGTGTGAAGAAAACAGTTTTTTAAAGATTATAAACCCCAATATAAAAAATACATAATGGGTAACTGGTGTGCCGTGGTCTTGTATTGCCATCTTGGGGTTCCGTTGAGATTTATGACATTTTTATTTGGGGGGTTTTTATATAGTGCAAACTAGACCCGAAGGTATCAGAGAACTTTACATGAGCACCAGTTGCATTATAGTCAGACACTTTCTTTTTTTTGTTAGGCACAGGGAGATGAAGTGATTTGTCCAGAATTACAGGATGTTGAACGTCACTGCCGAGACTTGAACCTGGTTCCGCAGCTTCGAGGTCGACTGCCCTAGCCATTAGACCACATTGTCTTTAGCCGTGTGGTTCTTTCGAGATACATATCAATGCTCACTTCTACATAGAAGAATGGTTAATTCTCCAATACAAAAGGTGGGAAGGAAAGGAATGGTGATAGACTATTTTGTGTGTCAAAATCTTATTGTTATCTTGGACCCAGTGACTGAGCATGGGTGTGTCCCTGCCATGCTTACAATATTTTGTTAAACACCCTTCATTCCTTAAAGATAGCCTCTGGGCATAAAAGAGAGTGTTATTTCGACCATGAGTCAGTGGACAGTGGTAACCACTCAGAAAATCTAGAAGAAACTTCCTAGGCATGCCCACCATTCCCAATCACTGAAGAAGTTCAGGTTAAGACTGAAGGCCCTTCTGTTCTAACCACATTCTTAATTCCCCTCCATCATCATCTGTTGATCATATAATAATTTTCCTATGCTATACCTTTTACTGGCTTCCTTATGCGCCTGTGTTTATATAATAAGTCATTGTCTCAGGCAATGCAACCAAACTTGTCAACTGTTAGGTCAATAATTCAGCTTCGCCATATATGGCCTTCCACCCTGTACCATATTTGGACCCATGTGGCTACATACATTGCACCAACCCCACAATGTGATCTGCCGTAAGTCCTCGGTGCCTAGAAGCAATTCAGTTCTCCAGTGCGCACATTACAAGCAAAGTAGACCTAAATAATCAAAACAACGGATTCGCAAAAAATAAACAAAGGCTATCTGGTCTCTGAACATCTGTATGCAGGACAGATTTGCATGTGAGGCTGCTGCATGGCTCTAAGCTTGGTGAACAATTGGCAAAATGGAGTTCGTCAGTCACAAACTGGAAAGAACTAACAATGCTTAAATGTTTCAAGACCACAGAACAACAGTCGGGAAATTAAAACAATAAGCAGCTGACAAGGATCTTGGCATGCAGATGAATTACATCCCAGTATTCTGAAGGAAGTCGCAGAGGAAACACTGGAGAAAACATTTAGAGGATTTTTTGATTACTTACCAAAGGCCGGAAGATGTCCCAGAAGATTAGAATTGACCAATGAGCATCCTACCGGGTCTATATTTGTTCTTTCCATAAGCAAAATTCTTTAACTCTCACAGGCTTTTATATAAAACACTACATTCTTCCCTTACTTTTCTCTAATTCCTACATTTATTCCGATCTGTCCTTCTTAGCGCTACATTGTCCAACAAAGATCTGTTGCTGGTGTTTGCAACCTATTGCACGTTTAAATGAGTGCTTCGCGAACTGATCTTCACCCTCATAGATTTCATCAGGCAGCTTGCTTTTATAGCTCCAGTTTTAAACATCATTTGCCCTTTCTAGGTCTGGCTGCAGACATCTTTAGATTTTGGAAGGCCTAAAGTTATCCGTTCATCATAAAGGTACAGTTAGAAGACACAGAGAGTTACCACCCTTATGCCGTTTCCTTTGATGTTTTCCAGTGTTTAGATGGTCTGCCCATCAATGCCATGGTATTTTGAGGGTGTACCATTGTCTCATTTAGATTCTAGTTAGGTTTTTGTGATGGGGCCATCCAGTAGTCTTTTTGCGAGCCTGCAGATGCAACCTGCTGGTTTACCGCGTTCGTTTCTTTAGAAAATGCTTTTTGCATGAATATCTTTAGCTCTCACTAAGGCTCAGTTCTATTCTCTCACCACTCTCGCTTGTTCATTTGTTTGAATGGCATAATAAACAACTAGAGCTACAGTTTTTGTTTGTTCACATAATATAGACGTGCTCACATTCAGGCTTTCATGCCAAGCCATTAAAAATATTGATCCTTTGTCAAAAGTATCTGCTATGCAATATTTTGCTGTGTATGCCTTTTAGGTTTACCATGCACAAAGCAAACTTCAATGTATGATTCCTGCTCCTAAAACTGCTAGTTGAAGATATGGCTTACCTTGCTAATGCAGTCTGTTCAGCACAGAGACACTACTCCCAGCTTCCTTATCACCCTATCCCAGTAATGTGCCTCTTTATGGTATTTTGTTTATGCAACCGCTCGGGACATTGCACGCAAAGTTGCCCAACTACTATCAAACCCTTCCTTCCTTTGACAAAAAACCACGCCTGTTGGCACCGCCAATGCTTGTTGATTGAGTTAAGATAGTACCCTTTGCAGGTTTTTTTATCGCTTTACTTGTCATTTGTATTCATTGATAAAAAGTTTAATAAACCTTATAAATATATTACTATATTATAAAATCAACAACTTTGAACATATTAGAACTAGATATACCCAATAAAATTCACAATACAAGCTGGTGCAAAGTGGACTTCGAAGTAACCGTCCACAATTGGGTCTCTAGGACTCTGGCTGCTCATGCACACAAGTACATTGTAACAGAGCACAGAGTAGAAATAACACCCATCACAGCTTACATGACATTCACAACACATTTACAAATCTTGGCACAGCAGGGGATCCGTACTACTATGTACCTACTATCTTAGGCAAAAGCGCACAAGTAGAAGTGTTAACAATGTGGCAGATGTACTAAAAATAGGTCAAAAAACAGTAGGTTCAAAGTGCACAGCGACTGATTTGCGAACAGTTCAGCATTTTGGAATAGCAGCTGATGTTCTGTTCCTTCACATCACACAACGCCCATTCGCAGGAGGTAGCAGACCCTCTTGCACCATGATTCTGAATGAGGCAGGAGGCGATTGGTGACCCCCTGGTACTTGTAGCAAATGCAGAGGTGGTGGCCCAGGAGGGAAAGCAGACAATCCCCCCCAACATCTGTGTTCCCAAATGGAAATGTTTACTTTTTAAGCAGCCCTTGTCCCTTAAATGAACAGATGTGACTTGGAAAAATACGTTTTCTGTTTGGGAAGACATGGGGCAGAGGGGGGGCATGCATTAGTCCCTTGGATTACTGTCTGTCGCCTCAAGACCTCCCAACACAGTTCACAGAGGGGAAGCTTTCCAACAGAGAGAGCATCCCCTCTGCAAATCAGACATAGCTGTCATTTATGTTTTGGTATCTGATTTGTGATTTTTTTGAGTGCATCAAAAAAAAACTCTGCTGCACTCGCAAATGCTGTGATTTTGGAAATGCAAAAACAACAATTGATGGACAGAATGCAGAACAATGTCATACATTCACCCCAGTACAGAGATCTGGGCCTAAATCCATCGTTTTTGTGCTCACCTTGTCATTCCAGTTTGAACCCAGCCATATGCAAATCAGTCTTGACCCTGTGCCCAATGGGAACAGTCCAGCCCGAACTTCCAGGCCTAGTCCTCCCTGAACTGGAAACAAGCATCCTAGGACCGGTATTGGGGTTTCACCCCTCTTCAGCCAGGATAGCTTGACTCCAGTGGCATGGAGAGCACGGGATCCACGTCCGGGCATACCCGTCCCACTCGGGGTGACAAATGCAAAAACAACAATTGATGGACAGAATGCAGAACAATGTCATACATTCACCCCAGTACAGAGATCTGGGCCTAAATCCATCGTTTTTTTGCTCACCATGCCATTCCAGTTTGAACCCAGCCATATGCAAATCAGTCTTGACCCTGTGCCCAATGGGAACAGTCTAGCCCGAACTGCGAGGCCTGGTCCTCCCTGAACTGGAAACAAGCATTGGCATAGGGTCAAGACTGATATGGACAGGTCTAAACTGGGGTGGCATGGTGAGCCAAAGAATTATGGATTTAACCCAGATCTCTTGACTGGGGGTGAATGTTTTGATTTGTTCTGCATTCCGTCCATCAATTGTGTGTCTTTTGCTGTGATTTTGGAAATGGAGAGGGTTTGTGAGTGCCAGCGTGTTTTGTACATCGAGAACAATATTCGGAGAGACAGTTAATTAAAGACAAGACCCTCCAAAAGGCTGGAAGTAATATCTAATAGATTATTGTTATTAGCGCATTGTGTCCTTCATGTCGTATAGCGATAACCACACTTAAAAGGATTCCCACCCTTTAAAAGCCATGTTGTAATAGCTGCTAACTGGGCAACAGTCACTGGAATATACCTAGTTCGCTATGGCCTATTGAGATTTCATAAAGTTGTTTGCAGGTTAAACTCCAAAGCGGTTAGAAAGGGGATTATGGTGCAGCTTCTACTCTCTTTACTGGGGGAAAATTACCTCATGATTATACTTCATCGGTGTGTGAGTAGGGAATGGTATAGCACACCTGAGGGAAGGTACTTTGCAGCTACTGTTGGAAAGTTCATTTGTAATTGTCTCCTTTGAACCTGTATGGTTTTGTTCTTTAAATCAAATGTTTCCTACACAGAACCTACCTTTTCATTGAGCCAAAACCTACCATACACAAGGATGGCGTGGAGAGGATTGGACAGCCTGTCTCCACTAAAGTATGGTGGGTTTCTTCTGGAAGTGTCCTCCCTGGCAGTGTACTCTTTCCAGTATGTCCCTGGTGGTAAATTGTGAAGTTCTTTCACGTTACCAAATTTGCACTCAAAAGAAAATGTACTTGGATAATATTAGCAGTTGTGTGATTATCTAGGCTGTGGCTATGTTACTAGCAGGTTTGTGGAAATGTTGAACTGCAGACAGTGGCCTGCTGAAGCAACAGCATCCCTGATAAGAAAGCAGAAAGAAGCAGGGAGAGGGCCTGGCATTAAAAACCTCTGGTGGCCTTTTCTTCCCCCTGTCCATCCTTGCCGTGACTTAGCTTGTTAAAACCCGGCCACTGCCTCTACCTACCTTATTACAATAATGTTTGTATTCTGTGCGACACGTGCTTGGTATCTGTAAGTATTTTCTGCCACTTTCATAGGAGCAATGAAACAGTGAGAAACACATTCTAATGGAGAGTGGTGAGAGGGTGAATGCTGGTTTGCCACCTCTTCTGGCCCTCCATACCCTGGAGGATGCAGTGGGATGGCAGTGGAATGGCAGACAGTGCTATCATCCCGCCGTCTCTCTTGCGTCCAGCAGTTTCACACAAACCAACAAATCTCTGCAGTGCACCGCACCCGTGCTGTGTGACTGAGCCATTGCTGGCCATAGAGCAGGCACGCCAGCCTCTGGCAGTGAGAGCAGGCACGCCAGCCTCTGGCAGTGAGAGCAGGCACGCCAGCCTCTGGCAGTGAGAGCAGGCACGCCAGCCTCCGGCAGTGAGAGCAGGAACGCCAGCCTCTGGCAGTGAGAGCAGGCACGCCAGCCTCTGGCAGTGAGAGCAGGCACGCCAGCCTCTGGCAGTGAGAGCAGGCACGCCAGCCTCTGGCAGTGAGAGCAGGCACGCCAGCCTCTGGCAGTGAGAGCAGGCACGCCAGCCTCTGGCAGTGGGAGCAGCACGATCAGGGAAGGATGGAGGAGGCAAGGCCAGAAAGAGTTGGGGGAGGGCAGCAGGGAGTGAGGAATCTTCTTTGGGATATCTGAGGAAGATGGTTGGACTATTGGTTCTTTTTATGCCTCTCAGGGGTAGAAGGTGGCAAAGGCTCGGAGGAGGTGGGGAAAGATGGCGAGACTCCTGGAGTTTTTAATGAATTTCAAAGGGGTTTAGGGAAGGCCTGAGAGAAGTGGGTGAGAGTGAAAGGAAAAGAGGTATCGTTTTATGTTTAGTGGGCCACTGTGATTGGTGCCAGGAGACTGTAGTTACGTAGGAAAAGCCATAACTTTGTGGGTTCCCCGTTGTTCCTGGGCACCTCAACTGCTGATCTATGGAATCAGCTTGGGCGAGGAACAGAAACACATGTATTGATGTTTACAGCATCAGAATGAGTGGGTATCAAGAAAGCTGTGGTCTCTTTGTCTATGATGTCACTCATAACCCCTTGGTGAAAAACAGCACTCTTATTTGAACTTACCAGTTTTAAATTCTGTTTATGATGGTGAAGCCCAGCTCCAAATTCAGCTGATTGGCCTATAAAGGGCTGTGTACAGTGGAGAATTACATTTGAAACATACAGCGTTCTTGGGCACTTGATGGCTCCATGAGACTTTTGGATTAAATCCATGTTTTTTCGAGGTTCGTCTTGCATCTCCAACTAAAAGAAAAAAGGAAGTATATTACTTCGTTCATACTTGGAGTATGCCTTATTGTCTGCACCAAGTACTGGTTGGTTGGTACTTGGTGGCATTATGTTACTATCTTCATCTAAGTAAAAGACAAAATCAAGTGCGTTACTTTGTTCATAAGTTAAGTCATCTATAAATATCCTGTGTCAGTTTAGATGTCAACAAAGGTATTGAGAGTGAAAAGTGCCTATTGTGGGAGCAGCATAATTGGGAAGTGTGGCAGAGTTAAGCCATAGGTAGTTTAGGATGGGATGGTCAGGATGCAAGGATATGTATATGTATGTGGATGGCAGACCGCCATGTGTTTTTGATGGATATCGAGGGAATAAGGTGTCTTAAGAAAACCCTGAGAGAAGTGGTGAATTTTGAGATTCCTCCAGAAATCTTGTATGTTTTACTGGTGTGTGGCTTCAGCGATGGATACCAGGGCACATCATTTGTTGAGGTGGAACAATACAGCAACTTTACTTCGTAAAACTTCATTGGACAGAGATGCAACAATTTCACTTGAAAGGGTGTTCTACACAAGAAAATACACGTTCTATGTTATCTCTTTGAAATTGCTCATGGTTACGCACTCAACATAACTCCATTAATGCCAAGGCCACGGCGGGCATATAGAGTCACAGTGGTTCTCCTTTGGTAAATGTACAGCAACTCGGGCCATGCCACTCCGCTTAGTGTACACATCGGATATCCTGATAAGGGAAGCATCACTAAGGTGTCTGTGTGATGGATACAGGATGTATCATGCACAATAGATCTTACTGTTCTTCATTTGATGTGCAGTCTAGACGCTTTCATTGCTGGCCATAATGAGAACGCTTGTTGGAACTTACAATGTGAGCGGAAAGGGACTTTAGAATGCAAGATTCGCCGAGTATGATATAGTTTACTGATCCAGTTAGCAAAGAAATGCATGCAATTATGTTACATGTTAAATATTTCTGTTACATTTTCATCTTTTCTGTTACTTGGGTCAATTTAATAGTTCACTCAACTATCTGTTTACTGGCAAGTGAAAATGTTCTCGAGGTAAGGTACTTCTGTAATGGCAGAGAAGGGTCACCCAACTGGTCAGTCAGGCAGCTGTCAAGTGAAATATAAAATGACCGCTGAATGACTGAGCTGATGCCAGCAGTGTAGGGAGAGGCTGGACCGGGCATAGCAGGGAGGAGTGGTAGGCACACTGTAAATGCGCATGTCAGTTTGGCCAGCCGTCTTAGGCCGGCCAAATAGACATGGGTACTTAAGTTTATCCAACCCAGCTGTGTTGCACAGCCAATGGTAAAGAATTGCCAAAGGCTCCTAGGCAGTGTCTGAGTGGCAAATCATGCTGTTCAACCAATCCTGGTGCTGCTCTCATGCTATGCAGCGTCAGGATTGGGTGGGAAGCCTGTGCCCCAGTGCATGCTGGGAGGGAAGCCAGATGAGAGGATCGAGGTGGCGTCGTCGTCAGCTAAGGTTTTTTTAAAAATGAATATTCCCCCTAATCCCCTGTCCTACCCCACGCAAATCACGCTGCACGGACCAATCCTGGTGCTGTTCTCATGCTAGATATAGCATGAGAGCAGCGCCTGCATTGGGTGGGAAGCCTGTGCCCTAGTGCATGCTGGGAGGGGAGCCCCCCCCCATCCCCTGCACCATTTTAGTATTGAGGCAGCCGCCCCTGATACTGTTATGAGCAGTTCTGCAATGCGGGGGTTGTACAATTACATTCTTAAAAACAAAATGACAGGTAGCTTGGTACATGGAAGGAATGTGGTTGGTTTTTCAGCACTTCATAATGTGTCCAAAAGGTGTGCGTGCTCGAACTCCACGTTTCCAGTATATTACCTAACAGCAGGTCTTTGCACAACAGTTCCCAGAAAATAGCTTTCTCTCTGTTTCGATTTATGCAGGCTTCCCGGTCCTGGTGACAGGCAGCGACAACCACCAGCACAAATTAAGTACTGTGAGTGGAGTAAAATGAACAGAAACACAACGGTGATGCTAAAACCATGTCTGCCCTGGTGGGATAGTGGTACAAAGAGGAAAATACGAGGCACAGTATCTATGCGGGTAGCGTGTGTGCGTATGGGAATGATGCCACAGTCATGAGTGTAGGAGTTATCTCAGTTGACTAATGCACCCATTATTGATAGCTTAGGGTAACCGGAAAATCACAGGATTGAATCCCAGCAGATGCACTCAGCCGTTCATCCTTCCTTCTGTTATTAGCGCCTTGAGACGGGCCTAATCATAATATTCGGCCTATAAATATATAATTTATTGTTGCTGCTGTCATTTAGCAGTGAGCCGCTCAAGCTGAAAGTTCTCCTGGCCGAGATAAAACATGGATTTATTATGGCTGCACAGGAAGAAGAAACGGTGCTGTTTGTGGTGCAGCGCAGCATTCAGTGCCGCAGGAGCGCGCAGCAGACCCGGCTGTTCATGAGGAAGAGGGGAGGGGGCGATTCCTCTCGGCCTCCTCTGTGAGTACAGCCTGAAAAGCACAGTTGTTACGTGGAGCCGCCAGCCCAGCCTCCAGTGGTTGCTTCCGTTCCAAGTCACCGCAAAGATGCGCCTGATCACGAGGCAGCAACCACAAGACCACACAGGGCCAGCCTGCTTTGTTCCCCTTCCACAAAAGAGTGCAATTCATTCTCAGATAACCGTGCTGGGTTCAGTGTTTCACCAAAGCTGTTATTCTAAACAGACAGACTCATCCCCGTGTGCGGCGGACGGCACAGCTCTCTGCAGCGTGCCTCTCTCTCCCAACGCACGCGGATGTATAGACGCATGACGTCACCCTTCGCATTGTAGGCTGGTGTCAATACATCTCTGTAGCCTTCGTTCCCACTAACATAAATGACTTCTGGTTGGGAAGCTGAGGGTTCTGGGGAGTATGGTACATGGAGTGGCGCGTTTTTATTTGGTTTGCAGTGGATGGCATGAAAGGCTCTGCCAGCAGACAGTCTGAATTCCCAGTGCACAGTTTGAGAAGGGCAGACTACGTGCCTACTCCATTCTTTTCCACCATATACTCTTTTCTCTGGAGCACAGGGCCCACAATTGGAATAGATCCAAGCTGGGAGCGGGCATAAGGGAGTGAGGGTGGATGCGGAGTTAGATAACACACTGAAAACAGTATAGGCAGTGCTTTAAATGGGCCAGTACTGTCTGCACTTTTTTATTTTGAGAGGGAGAGTACCGGCACTTCTCCAGAGAGATGTAACACTTTTTAATTGGAGAGTACAGGCACGTCTCAGAAACAAGCAGGTACTCTAATACAGAGTACCTGCACTCCTATGTTTTAATTTCAAGCACTACGTATAGGGCGCATAGACGAGTAGCAGAACTGGAATAGAAACCGGCAAAAGGGTGGAGAAGGGAACACAGACGTATAGAGGAGTAGTGTAAAGATGGAGGCAATGCTTAATTTGTAAAAAAATAAGTGCCAGGGCTTTTGACAGGAGGCACTGCGGCTTGCACCACACGTTGCCCCTGCCATGCTTCCAATGATACTAAGAACACAACTACTAACCATCACACTCCTACAAATGTGACAATTCAGACTATTCCAGGCCCCCAAAGCTATAAGAATGGCTTGGGCAGCAGGGTAATAGTATTTTTTTAACCCGTTGTGTGCTTATGACGAGCTCAGCTCGTCATGAGTCACAGTGGAGCTGTGCTCGTCATAACGGTCGCGGCCCGCCCACGCGCGATTAATTCCCCGCCTGTGCGGGAGAATTAATGAGTGGGCGGGGTCGTGACGAGCTCAACTCGTCATGAGCACAGCTCCACTGTGAGTCATGACGAGCTGAGCTCGTCACGAGCACAGCGGCGCCACGGGCTTCCCCCGCACCACGTGGGAATTACCCCCGCAGGGAAGGGGTTAATGTATATTGAATTAATAATTGACTGTTATTGTGGTCATCTCTAAATTAACCAGACAGTGCAACCTTGTGGCAGACTCTCACAAGTGCCAGTGTTGGCAATTAAGTGCTGGTGCCGAGAACCGGAAACCACCAGCTCAAATTAAGCACTCTATGGAGGTAGGGGCAGAAGAGTGAGGGAGATAGGAAAAGTGGTGAAGGAGTGGGCAGACATCTATGGAGTTGGACGCAAAGGAACTCTGAGACAGTGACCACAGTAGGAAGAGATGCAGGGACTGTGGCAGACTTGGGAGTTATGTGAAGAGTTTTGGGGACTCCGTTGCAAGACCATAATTGTAGACGAGGCCCTGATGTGGGTTTGACACATTGGGTTCAACTGCCTCTACCTCAACTTGTTTACACCAGCCCCAGCTACAGAATCGTCCAGTTTTCCCACTCCTGGTAATGAAGGTAGCTGGTTTATACCGAAGCTAAGGTGCACATTACATCTTACTAATCAGTGTGAAAGCAGACGCAGCATCAGCACCCAGTCCTCTTCATCCCCATGTGTACAGCATTTCCCCCTTTACCCCTCTTGCGCATACCTATATTGTTGTACCCTAATGTTTGGCATGCAGCATCACTTCTCCTATCCATCCTTATGTTTAATGTAATTTATAAGACTGTATCTAGAAATGGACCCCTAGAAAGGAAGTTGCTAAACCTTGCAAAACAGAAGTATTACACTGTGTTGCCCATTATTGGAAGCAAGGTGGGTCCATCCTGCATTATGAAAATAGTGGTTCAAGCCATCATGTGTGCTCTACAATAGTGAACTTTGCTGACTGTTAACAGCAGTTGATGGCTTTATTTGAGGTTGTTTTGACATGCAGTTTAGTTTGTGCTGCATGTCAGCTTGTTTATTTACTTGTGGCTCCACTCCTGTTCCTCCCTGATTAGAATGAGGAAACGCAGAATGGAGGCTAGCATGGTGAAGGCAACCTGCTTACGCGTGTTATGTTATGTCTGGCTCTCACAGAGAGCCCCTATGTTTTATTACACTTTCCAAACCCCAAAACTCACTGATGTGACATAGCAACAGTTGATAACAAAACTCGCTACCCACTGTTGTGATGTCATGTAGGCATTCCAGGCCAGGCCCACTGGCCTCCCAGAGAGCCTGTCCTCACAGTGCTGCTTGTCTGCTTTTAGTGAAAGCAGAAAGTACAGCTGCAGGAGGGGGAAGGAAGGCAGGGGACGTTGTGGGGGTTGCTCAAGGATGGGAGGTAAGTATTTTTTTTTACTTTTGGGATAGAGTACATAACAGAGGCCATGTTATGTATGGCTCCCTGTTACACCACTGCCACTGCGCAGCAGGTGATAACAGGGGCATATGATGTTGGGGAACGTACATAACATAAGATAATAGGTGGGTAAAAATTGAATTACTGGGATATTTTTCACCTCGGGTTCTGAGTGGCATCATGGACAACTCAAGCCTCACTTTTGTTGTCTATTTAATGTCACTCAGTACCCCTCGGTGAAAAACATCCCCATAATTCACTGTTGCCCATCTGTAATTCTATATGTTGTATCCCAGCCCTTTTCATCACCAGTAACTTCTTTATTGCTTTGCTTGCACGGTAAACACAAACTGTGTTGAGGTTTATCAAACAATGTAGCAAACCTTTTCTCAGTAATGCAAAATAATTAAGGCCTTTCGAGAGGCTCCAGTCAGGCTGTGTGCTGGGCGAAGCATCTCATATTTTTCTCAAGCTAGCTTGCCCTGCTCTGCCCCATATCACCTTCTCACCATGTGCCACCTCTCCTGTGCTAACTGGAAGTATGTCACTATGCAGGAAGGAGATGCGGTAATTAAGTGTCCTCGACAACATATAGAGGTGGTTCAGTTATTTCATGAGCTTGATATTTTTCTTAGTGAAACGCTGATCAGGGGAAGAGGAGACCATGAGAAAAGGGCTGACATCAGACCTCTTGAGGCGGAAGCCGGGAGGGTCACTACGCTGTGTTTTTAACTAGAATTGTGCATTTAGTGATTTCTGTGATTTTAAAAACAAACTTGCACCTTCTCTGGGCATTTACCGCGCTGCAGTTTTAGAGGCAGCTGCGGGATTTGTTGTGTTGCCGCGATTTTCGGGACACTGAGGCCACGCCCACCAACACCAGGCCACGCCCCCTCCACACCAGCATTTAAAGTGCGCTGATTCGCTAGCGCGATCCCTGACATCAGACCTCTTGAGGCGGAAGCCGGGAGGGTCACTACGCTGTGTTTTTAACTAGAATTGTGCATTTAGTGATTTCTGTGATTTTAAAAACAAACTTGCACCTTCTCTGGGCATTTACCGCGCTGCAGTTTTAGAGGCAGCTGCGGGATTTGTTGTGTTGCCGCGATTTTCGGGACACTGAGGCCACGCCCACCAACACCAGGCCACGCCCCCTCCACACCAGCATTTAAAGCGCGCTGATTCGCTAGCGCGATCCCTGACATCAGACCTCTTGAGGCGGAAGCCGGGAGGGTCACTACGCTGTGTTTTTAACTAGAATTGTGCATTTAGTGATTTCTGTGATTTTAAAAACAAACTTGCACCTTCTCTGGGCATTTACCGCGCTGCAGTTTTAGAGGCAGCTGCGGGATTTGTTGTTTTGCCGCGATTTTCGGGACACTGAGGCCACGCCCACCAACACCAGGCCACGCCCCCTCCCTATTACTTACCCCTACTTAATATGTGCAATTTCCGGAAGCGCAGCGGACGAGCGCAGCGGGCGCGACGATTGCGCGCCGAAGGCGCGCATAAGGCAAGCTCGTCTGCGCTCGTCCGCGCCGAGGACGGGCCCGGGGCCACCCCCCCTGTTCTGCCTGGTCCACGACCCACCATCAATACTCCTCTGCTATGTTACTCCTCCGCAGAACTCCGGAGCTATAAACCTTATGCCGAAATAGCCCATCCCATACCCCTCTGTAATTACGACTCTTGCATTGGACCGCTTACATGTCCCACATGCATAAAGATACCGTCTACAGACACTACCACCTCCATACCCACAGTGTCTGCAGCTTTAATAAACGTTCGTTCCTTACCCAAACACAAAATGGAAATCGCCGAGTTCATTGACTCCCATGACCTGGACCTATTATTTATCACCGAAACATGGGGAGATGAATCCTCTGGACCTGATTTCAGAGATGCCATGCCTAACAATTACTGTGTAAGCAAGCTAAACAGACCCCTAAGAAAAGGCGGAGGAATAGCAATCATACATAAAGAGCACCTAAAATTAACAACATCAGAAACTACTCTCCTTGAGTGCGAAGCTCTCCTCTTTGCCATACGCACCTCCAGTAAAACTACCTTTAGAGGTTTGTTAATTTACCGCCCCCCAGGATCCAGATCTAAATTTCTCTCAAATGTAGACAAAATCATTGAGATGTCTATCGGAGCCCAACACTTCACCGTATTAGGTGACTTCAATTTTCATCTTGAATCTCATGATGACCTTGATACAGGAACATTATTAGGTGACATGGAGTCAGTAGACCTCCTACAAATTGTCAAATCACCTACCCACTCAGCAGGGCATACCTTAGACGGCCTATTCACCAACGACAGAGATATTACAATCAATAAGGTTCTTCCTCTAACATGGACAGACCATTCGGCAGTTTGTTTTTCAGTCCCCATTACTCCTTGCCCACCCTCCCAGACTACTTCTGGACCAACAAAATTCAGAGACTGGAAAAACATTAATATCGACCACCTCACTGAGATCATACGGGACAGTCCTCCGCTAAACAAACAAGACCCTGTAGCTGCGTCAGCCACCTACTTAAACATCCTGAACGCAGCCTGTAACAAACTAGCCCCCACAAAAACATCTAACAGGAACAGAAAGCATCCTTCAGCCCCTTGGTTCTCGGAATCACTCAGATTGCAGCGCCAATTTTGCAGGAACTTAGAAAGACAATGGCGTCGACACTATAATAATGCAGACAAGATCAGCTATAAAAACGCCCTTTCCAACTATAAAAAACTGATCACATCCGAGAAAACCACTTACTACACCAACCAAATCAACCAGGCCAAAAATTCATCAGGAAAACTGTTCCAGGTAGTAACATACCTGTCCAATCCTCCTCCACCCCCCTCAGAGGGATCACAGGACCTCTCAGATGCACTGGCCAAATTTTTTGAAGATAAGGTCAGAGCCATTTTCTCCACTTTTGCACCTGACCCTTCCTTATCCCCTACCGAGCACCCTACGACAAATAACACTCCAAATTTCCCATCCTTCGAAAACATCACGAAAGATACGGTTCAACCCCTTATCGCCCGAACCAAATCGGGATCTCCATTTGATCCATGCCCTCCTGCTGTTCTCAACCTTATCCCAGAAGCTGTTGCCCCGTCACTCACTACGATCTGCAACGCAATGTTCACATCCGGCACCTACCCTTCAGTATGGAAGGAAGCCATTATCAAGCCGCTACTCAAAAAACCCAGTCTAGACCCGTCTCTCCCATCCAGCTACAGGCCTATTGCATGCCTTCCTTTTCCGGCCAAAATCTTTGAAAAGATCATGAACCAGCAACTGGCAACATACATCCACAACAACAACTTACTGGATGACACCCAGTTCGGGTTCCATCAGGGACATGGCACAGAGACAGCTCTCCTGAAGGCGGCGGACGAGATTCGATCCATTATGGACAATGGAGGAGCTGCAATCCTCATACTTTTAGATCTGTCCGCAGCCTTCGACACGGTCGATCATGCCACTCTGATCGACCGTGTCGCGGCCATAGGAGTAAGGGACAAGGCTAAGGAGCTTCTGGCCTCATTCTTGTCAAACCGCCCACAAACGGTGAAGCTGGGACAATACACTTCCCAGACCTTCTCCCTGCCTTGCGGTGTACCACAGGGATCCTCGCTAAGCCCGACACTCTTCAATATATATGTGTCTGACTTAGCGAGGGTCATCAAGTCCCACGGTATCTCTCTCACTACATACGCAGACGACACACAACTGGTGTTGTCCGTATTCGATGATGGCCAAACAGTAGCATCAAACTTCCAATCTGGCATGGAAGCAATAAGCTCCTGGATGTCATCAAACTGCCTCAAGCTAAATTCTGATAAAACAGAAGTGATGACATTCGGGAGACTACAACCAACCTGGTCTCCTCAATGGTGGCCCCAACAAATGGGACAACCTCCAGTACCAGTGGTCAAGGTACGAAACTTGGGGGTCATCTTCGACAACAAACTGTCCTTCCAGCAGCACGCAAACTCAGTGGTCTCATCTGCCTTCCACACCTTAAAAAAAAATCAAAAAACTCATTCCGTACCTACCATCTTCCGCAGGCAAAACTTTAGTCAGCACGCTAGTCTTTTCCAAGACCGACTATTGTAATGCCTTACTCCTAAATGCACAACGAAAGGTCCTTAATAAATTACAGACTGTACAGAATGCAGCAGCTAGGACCCTGCTACGCATTCCTAAATTTGCATCTGTCTCCCCCTACATCCAACAGCTGCATTGGCTGCCGGTAAGGAGCCGCATCAAATTTAAAGCCTTGTGCATAGCGTACAAAGCCATTCATAACCATGGCCCCGTATTTCTAAAACAAGCCTTTCGCCCACCCGAACAGCAAAGAACATTGCGTTCATCTTCTGCCCATCTGCTAACAGTCCCCCGCACAAGAAGGGCTAACTGGGGAGACAAACGTTTCACCGTTGCCACAGCTAGACTGTGGAACACTCTCCCTCTCCACCTTAAGTGTGCACCTACCCTGCTTGAGTTCAGAAAAAATCTGAAAACATGGCTATTCCATGCCTAGTTTCCTTTCCTACGGAGAGCTCTGTGACACAGCGCCGAGACACCCTCGGGTATTTGCGCGCTCTAAAAATCGCCAAAAATAAATAAATAAATAAATAAATAAGAAAAGGGAGATGATCAAGAGGATGATGGAGTCCAATTTGTCAGTGGATCTCTTGAATTTACATCAGCTTACCTGATAATTTGGGTTCACAAGCATGGTCCTCCTCACAGGTATCACCAGGAAAGGACAGCTGTTCCGCAAGTGCTAGGTCCCAGGGTTCAGCCTGAAGAGTTTTAAAGTAGGAAGAGTGGGGAGTAAAGCTGTGACAACATTGCCAGGCGGTGATCATCGACTATTTGATGTCAGTGATTACGTACAGCTATGGGTCTTACAAAGGGTCATCCTTGTAAGTGTTCTGACTTCTGACAAGTACCAGACCTCCTTGGAGTAGACGTGAAGATCGAACTAGACCTCATGTATCAGCATGGTGTTTCATCTTGTGTCTCTGAGTAGGATCTCCAAATTGCACCCAGATGTGTTGTCTGTAGCCAGGTCCATCACGAAGAAAAAGATCTTGATATGAATCCTCATTCAAAACATGCATTCCACTGGAGAGGCACCAGTTGTGCTGTGTAGTTGGTCTCTAGAGTCGGGGAGAGTTTGGCAGACTGTCTCAGGAATGGAGCAGCAGGTGATTTTTGCAATCTGAAGTGTCTTTTTGAGGGTGACAACAAAATGCTCCACTATATCATTGGCTTGAGGCCACTGCAGGGGCATTTTCTGATGTTTGAAGCCCTGCTTGGAGGAGAATTGTTATAACTCCGCATCCATAAAAGGGGCAGCAAGCATTGTCTGATTTCACCTCTGTGGGAATGCCAAAAGTGACGCTGTGCTGGGAACAGCCATCACTTTAGTGAAATGTGAACATTTATCAATGGTTTCCAGCAGGTATTGGCCAGTGCTAACGAGCCTGATGGCGTCACCTGCAACCCCTCTCCATATTCCTGTGGAGAGCTGTGGCATTTGTAGTGTTTCTGGTGAACTTTCTTTTCTAATGTTCTGAGATACCCGACATTTACCCACTTTATTAGGTCTCGGCTAGCGAAGGCTGCGCTTGCGCAGTCTCGCTCGCGAGATATAATGACTTGGAGAAGAGGGGCTTGAACCCACCCCTCTTCTCCCCTCTTCTCCATTGGCTGGCCTCTTGAATGCTGGCCCGCCATTGGAGAAGAGGTCCGTCACTCCGAACAGGACCCGTCCTTTTCAGATTCGGGGGCGTGTTTCTTGCAACTTTTCTAATTATCTCCTCCAGCCAATGGCAAGAGGAGAGAACAGAAAAACACGCCCCCGAATCTGGAAACGCCGCTGCCTTTCTCCGAGGCATTTCTGCTTCGCCTCGGAGAAAGGCGGTGGTGTGCTCGTCCTCTCCCCCTGCTCTCGGGCAATCCATGTGCTTCCACACGTCGGACCCTGCGTGCAACCCTGCTCACCTCTGGTGCTGATCTTGCTGAAGATGTCCCTATCGGGTGGTAAGACTGTTCTTATCTTCTTCACCCCACCGACATCTTCACTCGGCGCTGATCACACCACGCTTCCCGCATCTCTAGCATGCTTTTCAACCCTCCGCATTAGTGCGTGCCTCTACTTTTTGTGAACTCGCTTCCTATGCCTCAGGCAGTGCTCTGCCACTGTTTTCGACTGTTGTTGTGGTTTCCGCTGGCATATACGCTACTTTTTTCGTCCGTGGGTGGTCTTTCTTGTGCCCTTTTTTGCAGAAAACCTTCCTCTGCTACGTGTACATGGGGTGACATTTTCCAGCGTATAGTCTTTCATCTCTTTTTTAACTCCGAGTTCTCCTAGCCTTTGCAGTCTTTTTTCTAATGCCAATAGCGTCCCTTTGTTTATGTAGTATTTCTTCTCTTCCTCTGTACTCTGGCAGTTTCTATGTACGTTCATCGTTCCTACCTCCGTTGACAGGGTAGCGTCACTTCCGGGTATGCTGAGTTTGCCGGCGCCATTTTGTGTAAGAAGCGGTGGTGCTGTTTAGTCCTCCCGGAGGTTTTAGGTCACAACCGAGGCACAAGGCTTCGGACAGTAGAATGCCTGCCTCACCCCTCCGAGTGGCCGTGGTTTGCTCCAGTAACCAGAATCGGAGCATGGAGGCCCACAACATCCTCAGGTAAAGGAGAAAGGCAAAATCACCCTTTGGAACATAACATCGGATACTATGGACTTCACAGTCTCACGGGTAGGGACTCGAAACTTAATCAGCCACCGTCGGGGAAGTTGTGTCTTTTTCTGTGCATGGCATCATCGAGTACTGTCCGATATAATTTTTCTATGGGGTACTGTGACGTTGAGCCCATGGTAATATTTGTTTCCTTTTTTCCGAAGTAGGACACGTAGCATTATCGGTTAAGGGGAAGCTTTAACATCTAGCATTATTTTTTAACAGGGTTACACGTCTATCTCTTGAGAAAGGAACGTCGTTGGGTACCGGCATGTAAAGGGGACACAGGCTTTCCCCAGCAGACGAGGAACACTATAGGGGCGCCTCAACAACTTATTGTATTGGTGAGGCGGGCATAATATCCTTTAGTATGGACCGAGGAACAATGTGCCGTGATCCCAAGAGTGTGGCCCCTCTGTAGTGCGACGGAATATTAAACTTTTCAGGTATGGTGAGAGGAAAACATTCCTTACAGTGAAAAGGGACCCTGCAAGAGGGAGGGATCTCTGATTGGTATAGCGCCCCAAACCTCCCCCCTTCAAAGCGTTGGGTACAGAGCATGTAGACAGAGGAGGGTGTATGTGTACGTACAAAGCACTTTGACTTAGATCGTCGTGTCTGTGCACTTGTCTTAGTTCATGTGAATAGTGACGTGTGCATGCGTTCATTGGAAGCTCTGGTCTTCCCTGCGCTTAGACGCTTTTACGTGAAGTTGGATAAATCACAATAACGTTTTACACGTTGAGCCCGCTGAACCACGAAGCATCAACTACTGCTTTAGTTTTTTCATGTTTTCGTACCCCTTTTGGGTATTTGTCTTCTTTTCTTCCGTTGATTGGTATTAATACATCCAGTTTCTAGTCTGGAACATTTGAGCTCTCAGCAGTGTCTGGCAGAACGACCGTATGCATCCAGCTCACAGCAGGCCCTAGCTGTTTCCCAAAGTTACACTGGCTTTCTCAGAGCTGTTGCTGTCCTGTGTGTTTTCCATGATTGTTCATGTTTGCCCGTTCTGCTGAGCTGTTTTTTGTGGCCCTGGTGTATTTCTCATGTCTCTTTGGTTTTGTTGTGGGGCTATAACAGGCATTCTAACAAACATGCCCCTTCAAGTCGTGGCAAAGTGTCCTGGAGATACAAAGGAGTTTTTCTGTTGCATCACTTAATTTCGGATGTTCGCTAAAACATCACCTCATTTACTGATCACGTGGTACAGCCGCCCAACTAATTGCAGGACTCTGCCACGTATTAAAGGGCATATTTAGTTTCAGTTACGGGTCTGAAACATACATTATGGCAGTAAAACAGGCCCTCGCAGTCTCCAGTATGAGTTCTCATAATGACATTGTAGAAAAATCATTTTGTCTTTTTCAGCTTGGTCCCGCATTCCGGTAGAATGATTATTGTTATCACACCAACAGGAGCCTCTCCACATGCCCGGTCCCCAATGGTACGTGTTCATGTTTTTTACGTGTTCAGGTTTACGTGCGTGCCATGGTGGTTATTACGGTAATAGTCCCCTCTTCTGAATTACACGTAGGTTTAAGCCATTGCTTTGAATCTCTCGGGTGCTAGAGTTGCATGCTTATCAAGTGGCGGTACAGGGACGCTCTGCTGCTGTTCTTAAATGGACCACCAGCAACACATTTTAAGTACTTGACTACGGAATTAGATGTTTTCCCTGTTGCTCCCTTTATTTGCATTTATTTTTTATGTACATACATCCAATCCATGCCACAGAATACCACATAATCCTATCAAATTCAACAACACACCACGTAGTTAAACTCCACCATACTACTACACAAAATACCATTCCACATAATTCCACTCCATAACACAGAATCCCAGGCAAGGTTTTAAAAACAAAAACATAAACAAAAATAATGTCATGAGCAATGCCAATAGCTCTAACTTTAACAATGCCGAGACCATTGCATTGTAAATGCTTGTTTTCCATGAGTTCGTAAAGGACTGGGAATCAGACCTTCTGTCACAGGAGTCTTCTGGTAGCCATTATGCCTTGATCACCCTCATGGGTTAAGCGAACTACTTGATCTCTCGGGGAATGAGGAATAATTAATTGGGCCACTTTCAATATTAGCCCACGTTTATGTTTAGCGAGTTCATTGTGGAAATGCCTGTATCCTTTGAGTTTTTTAATACAGTTTTGTGTATATGTTTTGAGTGCATTTACAAGGACTCTCCATCTCTGTCTTCAAAAGGCCAACCACCACACACACGGCGGATCATTTAGAGATACTTGGACGATGTTTTGTTTTCTTAAGGCACGTGCTTGTGTCTGCTTTACAACTTAGTGAATGCACTCTTCAGCTGTTAGTGTATTGGCTGTTGATTTGATGTGTGGGAATAGAAAAAAGCATTCCTAAGGATTTGTCTTTGCCAGGACAGTGTAGGATTTTGAACGTGTAATCTTCTTTCAAGCAAAGTCCCCATCTCCCTATTTGTGGGGGCATGAGTAGTACCTGATGACCAGTTACGACAGTAAGGGATTTTCCATATATGAACATTTGTAAGTGTTTCCATGCCAATCCTACAGCAAGACTCTCCTGATCAGCCTGTGAGTAGGCTTCTCTGAGTCTGTGAGACCCCGACTGGCAAAAGCAGCGACCTGGGGAGAGGCCTCTGGATCCAAATCTCTCTGAGCAAAGATGGCCCACAAGCTGACATGACTTGCTTCAGTCACGAGCTCAGTGTGTGGAGAGGGGGCGAAGGGTGCAAGTTTTGCTGCATCTGTCATTCTTGCACAGACAGACTCAATTGCTCTCTGGCATTAATGGGACCATTGAAAAAATGTCCCTTTGCGAGTTTGTGTAGAAGTGCATCGATTGATTGATGTGAAAACAGGTATGGAGAGTGATCAGTAGTGTGCTAAGCCCAGACAAGATTGAAAAGGTGATGCTTTCTGTTGGAGAAATAAGGACTGAAACAGCTTTAGTAGTTTCATTGATGTGAAGGTGACTCTGTCTTTTAGATAGCTAGTGTTGGGAAAGGTTCTTCCGCATCTACTTGACCTTTGTCTGATACCTCATTTATGCTTCCGCACAGTGCCTGCACAGACCCAATTTATTGTCCGACCTGAAGCTCAGCAGACATCGACTGTCGCTAGCACCTTTCCCTGTGTATATATCCAAAGCAGTTGTTTGGGAGTCAAGTGTGAGTTAAGGATGAGCTAAAGACGAAAAAAGCCAAGACACTTCAGAGGTTGTTTGGAGCCATATGGATATTTGCGATGACATGTCGGCAGAAAATCTGACAATGTGGACACGGATGGTGAGAATGATAAACTGGGGTGCAAAGCAACTTCTCTTACTAAGTGTCTTCAGCAACTATTGTGCCTTGATCTTCTGCGAGGGGGGATGATCTTGTCTTGGTCATAGGAGAAGTATGGTGGTAGACTTTTGTTTGCTTCGGCTTCTACGGACACGTTGGAAGTGGCCGAATTTGCTGCAGTTATGACATGTGGTTTGTGACTAGGCCTGGGCGAAAATTTCGTTCCGTTCGCGGAAAATGCGATAATTTGACATTTTCGCGTTCCGCGGAGAGCGCGAAAATGTCAAAAATTCCGGTTTCCGCAGCTTGGCGATAATTTGTTTCTTGCTCGCGCTGTAAAATAATACATTCTCGCGCGCGCGCGCGCGCGATCGCCTTACCTGAATCCCTGCGTTCGCCGACAAGTTTTCTTGATCCGGTCGCGTTCTCCATGAGATGTTGTATTGTTTTTAGCCATTTGCGCTGTCTCGCGACAGTTCGCGCCCGCAGTGACGTCATGCGTCGCGCGATCACGTCTTTCTTCTCGCGATCATGCACCGCGAGAACAACTCAAAACAAGATGGCCTGCAAGCAACCACATGGGTAAGTTGGCGACCCGCAACCATGCAGAAAATCTCGCGAACATGCCGGAAAAAAACTTCCGCATCTTCGCGATATTTCCGCTTGTTTGCGATAATTTTAAACATTTTCGCGATAATTTACGAAAGTTAATTTCGCAAATTCCGCCCACCCCTATTTGTGACACTGAGCACACGTCTGAGCGTGATGGTGGCGACTGCAGCGAAATCACTTAGTCTTGGGTCCTTGTTCTACAAGGTGCATGTCCTTGGCAATGTTGAGCTTGTCCTCCCCTGACTTCCACCTGGTATTGAAGAGTACAAGATGTTCTGGCTGCAGCATTGGCAGCCACCAGTTTCCTTGGTTTTCGTAGTAGCTTTTGGCGGAATTTTTTTTTGGGTGCAGTCTATTCTCATGATACTTATAGGGCCCGATTCAACAGAATTAACTTAAGACAAAATCCTAAACTTACTACTGTTGGTATTCACAGAATGCACTAACTACTTTTGGTATTCACAGAATGGATTTATGACTACTAACTTTACGTCCGCACTCGGGCCGGAAATTCCGGCCCGGAGGCGGAGCTTCCGGGCCGGAGGTGGAGATTTTGGCCATGGCTAAATCCCCGCCACTGGCCGGAATTCCCACCTCCGGGCCGGAAGCTCTGCCTCCGGCCCGGAAGCCCCACCTCCGGGCCGGAAGCTCCGCCTCTGGGCCGGAATTTCCAGCCCGAGTGCGGACGTAAAGTTAGTAGTCGTAAATCCATTCTGTGAATACCAAAAGTAGTAAGTGCATTCTGTGAATACCAAAAGTAGTAAGTGCCTTCTGTGAATACCAAAATGGTAGTAAGTTTAGGAGTTTGTCTTAAGTTAGTTCTGTGAATCGGGCCCATAGTGTTTGTAGAGATAATAAGGCGAGAAACTGCAGGCCTTTTCTTCCAGAGATTTGAAACAAATTGTGTGAAAGAAAATCAAAAGAATGATATTTTCTAAAGCTGTTCATGAGTCATCAGTTGAACACTGCTAAATGTGGATTTGCTTGCAATTAAATCTGCAACAACAGTCCATACTTACTAACTAAAAATTAAATAATGCCATAAAATTCTAGCTTTTTCGGTAAACCTTTCTGTCCCTCAGGTCCTAGCTCTAAAATAGTAATTTGCATCCACAGGATAATGAGCTCTCAAGTGACCTATCTTCTGGCGCAATATCATTAGTTAAAGCACAGGGATACCTAGGTAAATGGGAAGTGTATAAATACCCAAAATAAGTTTTAAAATAATAAGCACATGGTAACTTGCTGAATAACTGGCGCAGCAGAAGTAATGCATTTACAAATAACAGTTGGCGGCGTTTTTCTTTTTAAAAGGCACCATCCTTGTTTTTTCAACTAGATTCGTCCCTTTCACACTTGTGAAAAACATTTTAGAAATGAAAAATCTATTATTCTGGGATGCCAGAGAGGTGGTACTTTAATGAAAGGACAGTATGCCACTTTTCAAGTGGTGAAGGAGCATTGACGCAACCTTCTAGCTCCTTTGTGGTGGCTCAGTGAGATAAGACATGAGTCATCATCTCACTGTGCATAGGGACTCAAGACAAACCTCACTTCTGGAGCCCAATGAATATCACTGAAGCTCTGTCCATACTGTGTGGACATTGGTGCAAAGGACACAAGAAGAGGAAGGAAAGTCATCGAATAAGAAGCAAGCAACGAAGAGTGACATGAAAACCAACCAGTGGCAATCAGTGGGCCGGCTCTAGGTATTTGGTATGATCCACAAGAGGTCTTTCAAAAATAGACCTTGAAAGCTGCCAATATATACAAGATCTAAAAAGCAAGTTACATAAAAGTGGTAGAGAAAGAGTGAGGACCTGCTGCAAAATATATAATTTAGAGATCTGTAATAGTCATGCCCTACTCGTCTGAGAACCTCGTGTTTCCTTTTTTGTGTGTCGCGCGTCAGCACTAAAATAAACCACTTCTTTAAATCCATCGGTTTCCAGAGTGCGCTGCAAGGGTAGAAGTGCTGACTGTCTTGTGATTGTGTTTTACGCCCACGTGAACCCATAGACAGAGCTGCTGCGGCGCTGTTCCCATGCAGTATGACACAGACTCCGTCCCTAGGTGACTCGAGAGTGGCCTGTGCCAGCCATGAGCGGAAATCATAACTCCTTTATTGTCTCTGTATCAGATGACATACTGGCAAATTCTGCTCTTTGTTATTACGGAGAAGGAAGTGAGAAATACGGGACCAATCAGGGTTTCTTTTTACTGCACATTGACAAATCACACAGAATGCATTTCTATGATATATTCACTACACATTTATGGGATCTAACTTTAGCCTGCAAATAATGATGGTGTGAAAAATAAATGCTGTGCTGTGAATTTTGCCCGTAAATTTGATTGGAAGAGGATTAAACACATTAAAAAATGGTTGTGTGTGATACAAATTCAAGCATAGATATTTAATGGCGGCTGCATGGGAGGCGTCGGGCGCGCGGGGTATGTAATACAATATTAAAAAAATAATAAACATTCCTTTTGCTGCCGGCCGCCTCCAGTGTCGCGTAGCGCCACCTCTCCTCTTCTTCCTGGGTCCCAGCAGCCCCTGCGATAGACTCCCTGTCCGTGTGGGGATTGGTCTGAGCAGGCAGGAAAGACGCCTTGCTCAGACCAGGGAGTCTGTTGGGTTTCTCCAGCCCGGCTGCTCAATGCATGTGTGTTTTGGTCGGCCTGAGATGACCGGCCAAACACACATGAGCACTTAGGGAGTGGAGTGCCCTAGCACTCCACCTCCCCCTTCCCATGCCTTGGCCCCACCCCTCCCAACACCGCTGGCTAAGAGCCGGCAAATGTAAAATAAAAGGATGCAAGAACATCGTTTTATTGTACATTTGCTGGCATTGAGCCAGGCAGTGGGGCGACGCTCCTCTGCCATTGCGGAGGAGCCGCCACTGTAGGCATCATTAATTGAAAGCCATTGCCAAAACTGGACCAGTGCACTTCTCCATCTTTAACCTTTTAAGCCACCATGGTCGGGCTGTCTAGTTTGGCTAGGCGAGTTTTCACTTTTAAGATAACAATCCAGGATTTCTTCTGAGAACCACCCAACATTTAGGAAAAAAAAAATCTAATAAAACACATTTTATATATATGTGTGTGTTTGTATATATATTTGTATATCTATATATGTGTGTGTGTGTGCGTATGTATTTATGTGTGTGTGTGTGCCCACTATACTTCCTGTCCTGCACATAACAAAACAATTGTTGGTCCACAGAAGTAAACAAGCATTTGCAATGCAACAGGTTTCGCATTTACGAGAGGCGCGTCAAAAGAAAGGTCTGCGGCCACCATTAAAGTAAAAGCGCGGTATTGGGTGCTTTAACAAAAAAATGCATTTGTTTGTCAAGTTTCACTTTAATACCTGCCGCCGGCCTTTTTTTTAGACACGGCTCGTCTGAAGAAAGGGGCGTGGCCTCTATTAATGTGAAAGCGCGGCATGGGGTGCTTCTACACAAAATGAAAACAATGAATAACAAGCATTTGCAACGCAATAGGTCTCGCATTGACGCGAGTTTGAGCTATTGACATTGTAAATAACAATGCCTTTTATTTATGTTTTTAAAAAGAAAACATAAATAAAAGGCATTATTATTTGCAAATGTCAATAGTTCAAACTCGCGTCAATGCGAGACCTGTGGCATTGCAAATGTTTGTTAACTTCTAGTCTTCAGTCCCGGACTCTAACAAACCGGAAGACAGGCGCCCTTGCCCGGGACGTGGGAGGGGCCTGCTCCGGCAAAAAGAGAAACCGGCATGCCGTGCTAACACGGGGCTCTCATGCTGAAGGGAGAGCCCCGCGGTTGCGGCTGGAGTGGAGAGAAGCCCCGGGTCCCAGGAGGGGGCCCGGGTGAAGAGTGCGGCGGCCGAGGCTACCCACGGCAGCGCGGGGCTCCCAGGAGTGCAGGGAAGCCCCGCAAGAGAAGTGCTGCAGCCACGAGGAGGAGCCCCCGCCCCCAGAAGAGCAGCCCGGTGAGTGAAGAAGTGCTTGGGGCTCCGTGTGGGCTATTGTTGGTGCCTGATCGAGGCACAGTGTCCTTTTGGCAAAGTGTCCTTTTGGCATTCTGAGCGGCCCCGTCTTGCAGCGGGCCGCTCCAACGGGGCTAGCATGTGGTCGGAAGGGGGACAGGAGATGTGCACATCGCGTGTGTGGACGTGCATGTTCACGTGCGCGTACACAGGCTCCAATCCGCTAAAAGCCTTGCGCGTGCCCATCTCCTGTCCCACTTCCGAGGCAAGTCAGCAACAATAGATCTCGCTGGCGACAGCGCTTTCGCACTGTGATCGCCAGGCGAGATCTAAATAGGGAAAAAAACATGCAGCTGCGTTCGGCACCGCAAATAAAACAAAAGCATGCCACCACTGTGGCGTGCTGTGCTATTAAAAAATAATAATAAAGTGTTTTGAGAGAGCATGTCTTGCTTACAACAGCAGGCAAGTAAAAACCATTGAAAGAAATAGTGCTCAGAGGCTGTAATTAAAGCCTACTGAGTAACAACACACATAACAAGGTGTGTCACCATGGGAGGTTACAAAATGAGACAAGGCGGTGCTAAGGAGGGACTACTAAGCCTTTTGACCAATGAACAGCCACAGATTATAGTGGACAATGACACAAGCCAATGAAAAATATGGGTGGAGCTTCAAGTTCCTACCTCAATACAGCATGACACGCAGAGCAGCACATTCGCTGCCCAGGCTTGACCAAAAAAGGAAGTCATTTTAGGCAGGCTAAGAGTGCTAATGCTGCACTTCCCTATGCGTTATCAGAGTTTCATCCCAGCTGCAGGTCAGTGTTTTGCTACTTTCCCAAAGTACTGAGCCCATCCGAATGGAATCCGGGAGTGTCCTGAGCTTGTCCACCCTGATAGTCTTTTAGTCGAGCATCAATGTTCGGCGTGTCCCACCCTACGACCCCTCTCTCTCTCTCTGCTACTGTCTTTAATCACCGTCTTCTTCCACCTTGCTCTGCTTGCAGACCTCGCCAGGAACTCATGTGCAGGGCTCCAAGCTCTCCCTTCCGAGGAGAGCCCTGCCCTCCAGTAGAGCAGTCCTTACAGCTTGCAGTGTTGACCCAAAAAAGTAAATAGGCCCTCTTTCTTCAAATACCGGGCAGGTCTCTGAATGTGTGGGTCATGCAAACATGTGGCTGTTCCACAGAGACTCCTTTCGAAGCCTCACCCCACACTTGGTATTTTCATCTGAATCACTGCTGTATCTGCTCGCAGACTTAGAAAATGTTGCTAACTCCATTATCTATTGTGCATGTTATTTGGAACACGTTTCATAAGCTTTATAGCATTAAGTATGCCAAAAAAAAGTGTTTACGAACACGAATTCTGAAATCTCAGACCCAACCTCTACGGTCACTTGGGTCTTGCACGTGAAACCAGTATGGAGAATTTTCTTAAGTGTTCACTTAATTTAGTGGTTGTTTTAAAGCTGCAGGGTGAAGGGTAAATGGAAGGTTGTGACTTTGTGTAACGTGAGTATGACAAAAGTGGAACTGAACTGTTTAATACTCGTAATGTTGCCAAAATCAATGTGTGTACTAAGTAGGTGCGAATGACACCAAAACCCGCCCTGTTTCATGAAAGTATAGAAGAAAGGGGCATATCAGCAAGGCGAGGCGATAGAATTATCGGCGCTTTTGCAGCCGTTTTCGGCCGAAAAGCAGCGATAATTTTATCGCCTAAATAGCAAACTCACGCTAATGCGTGAAAACTTGCGTTAGCATAGGAATTCCTAACACCCAGCTTTGCATCTCTAATGAGATACAAAGTGGGCGTTCCTGACCTGACAGGAGAAATGTCGCTAAGCGCCACGCTATGAAGCATAGCGGCAGGAAAAGTATTATTATATTATAAATAATCCCTGTTATCGCTACTTTCCTTACGCCTGCTTCAGGAATGACTTAGCCATGATATCCTATGGAAGGTGGATATCATGGCTAAGTTTGTGAGTCTCTATCATCAAGCTAACGCCTCATTGTGTGAGATTATCGCTGGATTTCCAGCGATAATCTCACGTTAGGCAGTTAGCGTGAGGATTTTTATCGCTTTTGAGATAAGCGTTGCTAATAGCATGCTATCTCAGCGATAAAAATCCACGCTAGCCGGCAATAATTATCCTAGCGCTAAGTGCGCTTAGCGATAATTATAGACGGTTGTTGCTGATATGTCCCTAAGACTCTGTTTCCATGTTGAGGATAGCACCAGACCTGTTGTCTTGGTTGAAGCTTGTTCTGAGGTGTTTGAAACCAGTCTGGATGGTTAACTGACAGTGCATTATTGAAGTGAAACTAAATATTGGGAAACTGGAGTCAGATAAGCAATGCATGCATTCCAATAAGAAACAATAGGTCCTAAAAAAACTTTCTGCTACTTACTCAGTCTTGTTTCTGCTTCGACTGAAAGGGTCTTTCTTTAAGATGAATGTGTGAAGTAAGTAGCTCTGCTTGCTCTGCACACAGTGAGCTGTTTTCTCATGACTAACACATTTCCCACAGTTTACCCTCTTTTATTCATCTTGCAACTATCCCGAGTTGGAATTTTTTGAAGAGAAAAACGATCGGTGCCTTTGTCCCCAGTGTGTGTGTGTCATTATAGCGTTTTAATTAACATTTCTTTCTTTAAGCCCATAGCAAGAGAAGGGATGCAGTGGAGCGCCCCATGTCGCCTATTTTTGTTTTTCATTCCTTATGTCCCATTGTAACTGTGAGCATTTCAGGAGATTACTCATTTTATTGCTCCCAGTGACTGTGATAAAACAAAAATGCAGGATTGGAAACTACCTGTACCACAATGCACTGGTCGTATTGTGATGCTGATAGCTGTGAATGGTTTCCCGGGCTGCTGTGTGGCAGTACAACTGGACACCTTTCCATCTACCACTACCCAGCTGCTTGGAACTCCTTTATTAGCCTCAAAAGGAGGAAAGGCTGTGTGAGCTGACTGGGATTCTAAATTGTACACTGCGATTTAGACATGGGCCTGATCACGGAAACATTTTGACCAATACTATTTCATGTTCTTGTGGTAAATTAAAGCATTGCTTGGTGCAAACACCTTTTGCAGGTTTCCAGAAGTGGTAATGAGTGAGTGTGACAACAATGTTTGTGCATATTTATTGTCTGGCATTTGATTGTGGTGGTGATGTGTTCTGTAGTCTTTTCTTGTTCTACTATCTTTTTATGCTGCGTTATACATTGTGGTGCTGTGTTGTACTTTGGTTGTTATATTACTTTCTGTTTTGGCTGGTTTGATCTGATGTGATCTATCGTTTTAATTGCGTTCATTTTTTATTTTATTTTTGTATGTACTTATGTTATCTCCTGATATTTACTTTAAATGTATTTATGTATTTATTTATTTGCAGAGTTTTATATAGCGCTGGCTAGACCCGGAGGTATCAGAGCGCTTTACATGAGGATCAGTGAGTTATGGGACTACACAAAATTACATCAGTTACAGTTACCGTTACAAGTAAAGGCATAGGAGAGAAACATGAGATAACACAATAACAAAAGTTATTAGCGTGTTGCATAGCCAAGACAGATGTCTTATGGGGAATGGAAGACAGAGGGGGAAAGGTAAACAGGGGAAAGGAATGCAGATAGAGTGAAAGTACTTCAGGAACAAGGAAGTCAAAGCAGTCAAAGTGAAAGACAGACCAAACCGTGAAGAACCATTAAAAACAATGTCCGATGTCCTGCTGGGTAGGTGACGGCCAAGGGGGTGAACGAGAGCCAGAGTCCTCTATAGCTGCATAGGACAACTTCACCGTGCAACGGCCAATGGTACTCAGGCTCCGCGGTATGTACAGACAGTTTCGGTTTTCGCCCAAGACATCAACAGGTACTGCCAGGTATCTAGGCAAACGTAACCCATGCCTTTAAAGTTCCTGTGACAAGCAACTGTTACCACTTTCTAAGGTGGTAAACTGGTGCTCCACCAGCTCTACTACTCTTAAGCTATTTAAGGCACCAGTCAGACCAAAATTGTGGCAGAGATCAGGTCTTTAATTGGCACTTACAGCGTTCACTTTATATGATCTGAATCACAGGCTTCTACAGTAGACATGCTAGCTATATTCACAGTGTGAACATTCCATGTGTTAATGATCCTGGACATCCATCATTTTAAGTTGTTTATGAGCCAAAAAGACAATTTCTTCTTCATCCCTGAACAACTGGGAATTGGGAAGTGATGTGACGAAGGGGACAGGAGGTTGAGAACAAGTAGTAAGCCACCACATAGATGTAATAATACCAGGTCTGACCTAACAATTTAATTTATTTGAATTTATCGACCTGTTTATTTCATTTTTTTGAATTTATTGACAAAGGTCTGTCAAAAAAAGAATTATTCAGTGCAATATTGATAACAAGTAAAAACATAGGAAAACAAGACCATTGAGACAAAGAACGTTTCATAAGATAGAGGCTTGTGGGTGCTCCCTCAGATGGGTTTTAAATGTGGTTAGAGTGGTAGCAGCATCTGCCAAAAAATGGAGGGAGTTGTGAACCAAGAGGAGAAAGAGTAGAGCTACGATAGGGCACATGGAGGGCAAGGAGCTGAGAGAAGGAACCATGATGCACAGGAGAGGTTTCAAGAATAAAGGGGGACATTCATTATTTAGGCAGTTAGAATGGAACAAGACCATGGCTGCCCTTGTAAACAATGGAAAGAAAACAGACCTTTGGTCATGTAGAAAAAGATAGCTGATTAATGAAATAATGATGTGTTCTTAAAGTGATAGGTGAATTCTGGATCGAAGGTGAGTATCTGAGGTAAAGATAGATAAAGGGTGTGACTGTTCTAATGTATGTTTTGGTATTTCTAAAGCACACATCTAGTTGCACTGTACAGGAAGGCAGCCCCAGTGGGGATTTATAGGTGGGAAGGGACAGTGGAAGGAGTAAGCAGTCAGACTTTCTGAGGAAGCGTTCCTTGAAGAGGTGCGTTTTAAGTTTTAAGCATGGTATTGATGATGCAGGGGATACAGTTCCAGCCAGGTAGGCAGTGGTCTTCATGAAGAGGACATGGTAGGTGATGCAGCTGGGGATATGGCCAGATTTCTTCAACCCTTTGATAAGTTGTGCTACTGTGGGGAGGAGTGAGGGTGGTCTGTGAGATGCCGTTGTGCATGGCTTTGCCCACTCCTTGGTTGGAGATGAATAAGGCTTGAAGTGTCATTCTGAGGTCTTCTGGGAGAAACATTTCACTTTTTCAGGAGCGAAAGTTGGATCTAGGCTGTTTGGTAAGTTTGAGACAAGTGGGATATGGCCTGTTCTGTCAGTTGGGATGCAGAGGTTTACGCTGGAGAATCATGACAGAACATTAGTTGGTATTGCAAAGCAAGAGGAATTTGGTATTTGGCATCAGGAGAAATTTGGTGTTTAGCATCAGTTTATTTGTTGATGTCCAGGTTTTAGAGTGTTTGAGGCAAATTTTGAGTCTGTCATTGGCTGAGGAGATTATGAGCTAGGTTTGGGTGTCATCTGAAGACTGGTGGGTCTAGATGTTGCTGTCTGCAAGGACGGCTCCAAAGAGGACCAAATAAAGGTGAATAAGCAGGGTGATGACTAAGAAGGTAATAACAGCAGAAGACATGAGAAGAAGACCAGAGTGAGCGTAAGGGATTTAATTGACTGGAATTTAAGGACACAGTGAATCTAGCAAATGCTAAAGAGCTGGTGTGTATGGTGGATGCAATAGAATATATAAGACAGTTCAAAGGTAATACACACATAACAACCAAAACTGCAGAGTAAGGGAAAATAGGTGAAACAAAGAATAAAAGAAGGGGGGAGGCAGGCATAAGCATAGAATCTCTGACATATTGGATTTAAGTTGGAGAGAAAGGGAGGTGGTCAAATACTGGAGTGCAGAAAGAAGGGGAAATGGGGGAAACGAGTCATGAAGCTGAGAAGTGCAAAACGAGAAAGCAAAAAACATCAGAACGTCATCATCAAATCAATTACATGACATTTTTTATGCTTGTGGGAGGATAACTCGCTCTCAGAGTAGTTTCAGAGGACTTCGCAAGCATGCCCATCCACAGCTCTGGACTGGAAACCATTGCTGTGTGCCATTCCAGCTTCCTGTCCCAAGATGGCAGCAATTATGATTAAGGTTTCTGTTCAAACACCGGCGTGACCCTGTAGCCTGCCTTCTTTCTCAGAAGTCTGTATGCAGTGGGCACCACCCACAGTGGTATTCTATATAGACTATAGAAGGAATGAAACATTTTCGATACACTTTAACCATTCAACTGCTGTCGGTGATTTAAACAAAAATTTATATATATTTATGTTCAAGTCAGTTGCCATCGGCATTTTTACTTTACTACTTTCTCTTTCTTAATCTGCATGCATTACAATCCATTTTGATGGGATTGAAAGAAGAACTCCTGCTCTGCTTACAAAAGACGTGAACCTGAAAAGGCTTATGCTGTCTTTGGCCAGGCCTAAAAAACCAATCAGTTTGTTGAATGCAGGTTTGCTGTTTTTTTTTGCTGCAGTTTCTATCTACCCTACTGTCTGTACCAGTTTGGCAAACATCCCAGGGTCTGTTTTGCAAGGAAGCCAATGCTTTAAGCGGTGGTTTGTTTAGACTGGACTTCAATAGGCCGTGGAATCAATTAAAATCAGTTTTGTTCCTTGAGCGCTGACTACAGAAGTTTATAATCCCATGCACGTTAAGGATGCAGGATCTCAGCTTGAAACGGTTTTCATCTCGTCTTGTAAAAGTACTTTCTAAAATAAGAAAATAAGGCCCTGATCTCGTGCTGCATCGTGGGAAAGGAGCAGCGTGCTCCCATAATGGAGCCAGTGGGTTGGTCCCAGCGACGGATGCCTGCAGCTCTGTTTAAATAGCCCTCGCAACTTTTCCTAAGCATCTGGTACCAGTAACATTCAATACTCTTCTGCAATTACACTTCCCCAGTGACTGCGGCCGTAGATTGGCTACGAGGCGGTCTCACGCTTACCTTGGTGGCTGGAGGAAGTCAGCGATTGGACTGAAATACCTCGTAATCGAGCAGGGTAAAACAACAAATACATGTGGCAGTCTGCACTCTCGCGACCTTGTGCCCGTGAAGGCTTGTTGCCAGACTCAAAAGTTTCCTGTTCAGCTGAGAGGTCTTGGAAAAGGTCCCCATTCCATTATTTGAGCTTGGGTGGTGACTCTGAACCCGCTCTGCCCAGGATGACTTTTTCTTCTGGTTCTTAATTATGCTGTAAAGGGCCATTGATAGCCATCACATTCGCACTCCCAACTTGGTTATTCATAAAAGAATTAACAATTTAGTGTTCACTCTTATGTTCCAGCTTTTGCTA
Organism: Triturus cristatus; assembly: GCF_964204655.1. NCBI lineage: Eukaryota > Metazoa > Chordata > Amphibia > Caudata > Salamandridae > Triturus > Triturus cristatus. Next base: position 241,118,145 of record NC_140591.1, read on the forward strand.
ATCATCAATAAAAAAAAGTGTGTTGATGATAATGAGTGTTTGGGACCCATTTATATAATATAACATGCTATTCCACAAATGCAGTGATATAAAATCCCATAATTCACAGGGAACCGTGATATATGAGAAGTATTCATAGTTAGTTGTGAAATATGGATTTTGTCCTCTGCATGACAGCCTAAAACCACTCTGCAGATTTTTAACAGTGTCAGGCTTACTAGGATTATGTCGCATGAAGGACCACATTATGCAGCAAGGTTGTCTAAATTATGCAGCACAATCTCTGAGTATTATTTTTGAGATAGAAAGAACACTTTTGGTAAAATACTCAAATTTTGAAAATTATGTAGCAATTGCAGAAAATATACAATTAGCGCAACTACTACAGCCACAGAATCACCTAAATCCACTGAGACTCGGCATTACCCACTATTTTATTAACAATTTATTCAAGAAAGGTAAACAAAACAAAGCCTAATCATTCTAATTCCAGTCAGTGCACATTATTAGTTGCACTTAAATAAAACAGTTTTTTCAAGCTAACTGCCCAAAATAAACATACAATATAAAAAATACACATGAGTACCATGTAGAATATGGTCCAATTTTACCACCACATGGTTCTGGTGACTTCAGCTTTGGGGCTTATTATGTCACCAGAACCCCCATGAGAGCAATATAGCACAGTTATCCTGTGTGTGTGGGTGAGTGTGTGTGTGTGTGTCTATAGATCACCTACTGGTGGTTGCCAATAGGTAGTTATAGTTAGGACCTAGTTTCTATAGGAAAGCGTTTTTGACTTGCCTATATCCATGGCGCCGTTTGACAAATCTTCACAAAATGTTCACAAAAAAGTGTGCTGCTGATTTTAGTTGTGGATGGAAAGTTTCGAATTGATCTGTTGAGTGGGGGCTGGGAAAATGGGGGAGGGTAAAAAACAAATTGTTTCCCATGTTAATTCTTATTGGGATTTTAGACATGACAGCAGCCCGAACCGCTGACCAGAATTACACCAAATTTGGTAGAAAGGATGATCTTGGTTTGAAAAGCGACCTGTTTGTGATTTGGTGTAAATCAGTTCAATAGTTTACAAGATATTAACTGAAATCCAAATGTGTGCATCTAGGGGCGCGATCATCCTCGGATTCGCGAATTCATGTGCCAACAGCAATGCCGTGATTGGCTGGCCGCAACCTGAGCGGAAAGTTGCTACCACTATTTTGTTCATTGGGACTAGTTCCCAATGGGGAAAATAAAGTTAAAAAGTGATATCAGGGGTCAGGGTAGAGGTGCCCTAACCCCATGGGACTGATGGAGTGGTCCATTAGGGACCCCTTGTGGGCAAGAAATGGACCAAAACCCTTTTTTAAACCACAATAGGGTCAGTGGATCTTCCTGGATCTTCCCAGATTCAGGTGGATCCCAGGATCCATACGCCAATTTAATAAAAACATACACTCACTCACAGATCCACACACCTACTCACACACACACTCACACACCCATGCAGCCACTCACACACCCACTCACAGACCCTCAAAACCATTCACAGACAGACCCACACAGCTTTCACATACCCACTTACACACCCACTTACATACCCACACAGCCACTCACAGACCCTAAAAACCACTCACACAGCCACTCACACACCCACACAGTCACTCCCACACCCACTCACAGACCCACACTTCCAGTCACCCACACATCAACCCATCACACTCTCACACAGCCACTTACACAACCACTCACTCACACACCCACTCACACACCTAAGTTGCAAGGACAGTATAGTTAGGAAATAACATTTACAAAACCTTAGAAATTCACTGAAATTCGCAGTGAATTCATTGAAGAGAAAACTGTGCATCATGGGGGCATGAGTTATATTTACCATAGGACACAAATTACAGTTACTTGAGATAACTATAACCGCTGAATTTCTATGGTTTTATGTGTGTAAAATCTGAACCTAACTATAATGTCTGTGTAACCTTTGGTTTTTCAGTAAAAAATAATAATAACATATATGTATATATATATATATATATATATATATATATATATATATATATATATATATATATATATATATCCATCAAAAAACCAAGTTCCACCTTGCATGGAGACGCCATCACAGTTGGACATATCACCTCATTTATTGTGGCAGCAGGGAAAACAGGTAGCACTCCACCACAGAAAATCGCCAAACATGTTTCGGGCTCCATGCCCTTGCTCACTGGCTGCAACACCAAAGTCCCAACAGCTGTGAGGACTATAAATCATTAACCCCGCCCAAGTGGGACGTCACTCTGCCAAATTGCATTATGGGGTAAGTAGTCCTTCATTTACCATAGTGGATGCTGTCAGTGCTTCGTGTTGAAAATCATTCCCAAGTGGGTCCTAAGGCAGGGAACCACCGTGTTGCCTGCTGATACGAAAACCCCACAATACCGGCATGACCATCTCCTCAAAGTGCTTCGATTTCCATGCACCAAGGTCCGCTGAATAGCGCGGCAGGGCGTCTCCGCGGCGAGGCGCGCCGCTATTAATGTCCATCAAAAAACCAAGTTCCACCTTGCATGGAGACGCCATCACAGTTGGACATATCACCTCATTTATTGTGGCAGCAGGGAAAACAGGTAGCACTCCACCACAGAAAATCGCCAAACATGTTTCGGGCTCCATGCCCTTGCTCACTGGCTGCAACACCAAAGTCCCAACAGCTGTGAGGACTATAAATCATTAACCCCGCCCAAGTGGGACGTCACTCTGCCAAATTGCATTATGGGGTAAGTAGTCCTTCATTTACCATAGTGGATGCTGTCAGTGCTTCGTGTTGAAAATCATTCCCAAGTGGGTCCTAAGGCAGGGAACCACCGTGTTGCCTGCTGATACGAAAACCCCACAATACCGGCATGACCATCTCCTCAAAGTGCTTCGATTTCCATGCACCAAGGTCCGCTGAATAGCGCGGCAGGGCGTCTCCGCGGCGAGGCGCGCCGCTATTAATGTCCATCAAAAAACCAAGTTCCACCTTGCATGGAGACGCCATCACAGTTGGACATATCACCTCATTTATTGTGGCAGCAGGGAAAACAGGTAGCACTCCACCACAGAAAATCGCCAAACATGTTTCGGGCTCCATGCCCTTGCTCACTGGCTGCAACACCAAAGTCCCAACAGCTGTGAGGACTATAAATCATTAACCCCGCCCAAGTGGGACGTCACTCTGCCAAATTGCATTATGGGGTAAGTAGTCCTTCATTTACCATAGTGGATGCTGTCAGTGCTTCGTGTTGAAAATCATTCCCAAGTGGGTCCTAAGGCAGGGAACCACCGTGTTGCCTGCTGATACGAAAACCCCACAATACCGGCATGACCATCTCCTCAAAGTGCTTCGATTTCCATGCACCAAGGTCCGCTGAATAGCGCGGCAGGGCGTCTCCGCGGCGAGGCGCGCCGCTATTAATGTCCATCAAAAAACCAAGTTCCACCTTGCATGGAGACGCCATCACAGTTGGACATATCACCTCATTTATTGTGGCAGCAGGGAAAACAGGTAGCACTCCACCACAGAAAATCGCCAAACATGTTTCGGGCTCCATGCCCTTGCTCACTGGCTGCAACACCAAAGTCCCAACAGCTGTGAGGACTATAAATCATTAACCCCGCCCAAGTGGGACGTCACTCTGCCAAATTGCATTATGGGGTAAGTAGTCCTTCATTTACCATAGTGGATGCTGTCAGTGCTTCGTGTTGAAAATCATTCCCAAGTGGGTCCTAAGGCAGGGAACCACCGTGTTGCCTGCTGATACGAAAACCCCACAATACCGGCATGACCATCTCCTCAAAGTGCTTCGATTTCCATGCACCAAGGTCCGCTGAATAGCGCGGCAGGGCGTCTCCGCGGCGAGGCGCGCCGCTATTAATGTCCATCAAAAAACCAAGTTCCACCTTGCATGGAGACGCCATCACAGTTGGACATATCACCTCATTTATTGTGGCAGCAGGGAAAACAGGTAGCACTCCACCACAGAAAATCGCCAAACATGTTTCGGGCTCCATGCCCTTGCTCACTGGCTGCAACACCAAAGTCCCAACAGCTGTGAGGACTATAAATCATTAACCCCGCCCAAGTGGGACGTCACTCTGCCAAATTGCATTATGGGGTAAGTAGTCCTTCATTTACCATAGTGGATGCTGTCAGTGCTTCGTGTTGAAAATCATTCCCAAGTGGGTCCTAAGGCAGGGAACCACCGTGTTGCCTGCTGATACGAAAACCCCACAATACCGGCATGACCATCTCCTCAAAGTGCTTCGATTTCCATGCACCAAGGTCCGCTGAATAGCGCGGCAGGGCGTCTCCGCGGCGAGGCGCGCCGCTATTAATGTCCATCAAAAAACCAAGTTCCACCTTGCATGGAGACGCCATCACAGTTGGACATATCACCTCATTTATTGTGGCAGCAGGGAAAACAGGTAGCACTCCACCACAGAAAATCGCCAAACATGTTTCGGGCTCCATGCCCTTGCTCACTGGCTGCAACACCAAAGTCCCAACAGCTGTGAGGACTATAAATCATTAACCCCGCCCAAGTGGGACGTCACTCTGCCAAATTGCATTATGGGGTAAGTAGTCCTTCATTTACCATAGTGGATGCTGTCAGTGCTTCGTGTTGAAAATCATTCCCAAGTGGGTCCTAAGGCAGGGAACCACCGTGTTGCCTGCTGATACGAAAACCCCACAATACCGGCATGACCATCTCCTCAAAGTGCTTCGATTTCCATGCACCAAGGTCCGCTGAATAGCGCGGCAGGGCGTCTCCGCGGCGAGGCGCGCCGCTATTAATGTCCATCAAAAAACCAAGTTCCACCTTGCATGGAGACGCCATCACAGTTGGACATATCACCTCATTTATTGTGGCAGCAGGGAAAACAGGTAGCACTCCACCACAGAAAATCGCCAAACATGTTTCGGGCTCCATGCCCTTGCTCACTGGCTGCAACACCAAAGTCCCAACAGCTGTGAGGACTATAAATCATTAACCCCGCCCAAGTGGGACGTCACTCTGCCAAATTGCATTATGGGGTAAGTAGTCCTTCATTTACCATAGTGGATGCTGTCAGTGCTTCGTGTTGAAAATCATTCCCAAGTGGGTCCTAAGGCAGGGAACCACCGTGTTGCCTGCTGATACGAAAACCCCACAATACCGGCATGACCATCTCCTCAAAGTGCTTCGATTTCCATGCACCAAGGTCCGCTGAATAGCGCGGCAGGGCGTCTCCGCGGCGAGGCGCGCCGCTATTAATGTCCATCAAAAAACCAAGTTCCACCTTGCATGGAGACGCCATCACAGTTGGACATATCACCTCATTTATTGTGGCAGCAGGGAAAACAGGTAGCACTCCACCACAGAAAATCGCCAAACATGTTTCGGGCTCCATGCCCTTGCTCACTGGCTGCAACACCAAAGTCCCAACAGCTGTGAGGACTATAAATCATTAACCCCGCCCAAGTGGGACGTCACTCTGCCAAATTGCATTATGGGGTAAGTAGTCCTTCATTTACCATAGTGGATGCTGTCAGTGCTTCGTGTTGAAAATCATTCCCAAGTGGGTCCTAAGGCAGGGAACCACCGTGTTGCCTGCTGATACGAAAACCCCACAATACCGGCATGACCATCTCCTCAAAGTGCTTCGATTTCCATGCACCAAGGTCCGCTGAATAGCGCGGCAGGGCGTCTCCGCGGCGAGGCGCGCCGCTATTAATGTCCATCAAAAAACCAAGTTCCACCTTGCATGGAGACGCCATCACAGTTGGACATATCACCTCATTTATTGTGGCAGCAGGGAAAACAGGTAGCACTCCACCACAGAAAATCGCCAAACATGTTTCGGGCTCCATGCCCTTGCTCACTGGCTGCAACACCAAAGTCCCAACAGCTGTGAGGACTATAAATCATTAACCCCGCCCAAGTGGGACGTCACTCTGCCAAATTGCATTATGGGGTAAGTAGTCCTTCATTTACCATAGTGGATGCTGTCAGTGCTTCGTGTTGAAAATCATTCCCAAGTGGGTCCTAAGGCAGGGAACCACCGTGTTGCCTGCTGATACGAAAACCCCACAATACCGGCATGACCATCTCCTCAAAGTGCTTCGATTTCCATGCACCAAGGTCCGCTGAATAGCGCGGCAGGGCGTCTCCGCGGCGAGGCGCGCCGCTATTAATGTCCATCAAAAAACCAAGTTCCACCTTGCATGGAGACGCCATCACAGTTGGACATATCACCTCATTTATTGTGGCAGCAGGGAAAACAGGTAGCACTCCACCACAGAAAATCGCCAAACATGTTTCGGGCTCCATGCCCTTGCTCACTGGCTGCAACACCAAAGTCCCAACAGCTGTGAGGACTATAAATCATTAACCCCGGAATACTTACCCCATAATGCAATTTGGCAGAGTGACGTCCCACTTGGGCGGGGTTAATGATTTATAGTCCTCACAGCTGTTGGGACTTTGGTGTTGCAGCCAGTGAGCAAGGGCATGGAGCCCGAAACATGTTTGGCGATTTTCTGTGGTGGAGTGCTACCTGTTTTCCCTGCTGCCACAATAAATGAGGTGATATGTCCAACTGTGATGGCGTCTCCATGCAAGGTGGAACTTGGTTTTTTGATGGACATTAATAGCGGCGCGCCTCGCCGCGGAGACGCCCTGCCGCGCTATTCAGCGGACCTTGGTGCATGGAAATCGAAGCACTTTGAGGAGATGGTCATGCCGGTATTGTGGGGTTTTCGTATCAGCAGGCAACACGGTGGTTCCCTGCCTTAGGACCCACTTGGGAATGATTTTCAACACGAAGCACTGACAGCATCCACTATGGTAAATGAAGGACTACTTACCCCATAATGCAATTTGGCAGAGTGACGTCCCACTTGGGCGGGGTTAATGATTTATAGTCCTCACAGCTGTTGGGACTTTGGTGTTGCAGCCAGTGAGCAAGGGCATGGAGCCCGAAACATGTTTGGCGATTTTCTGTGGTGGAGTGCTACCTGTTTTCCCTGCTGCCACAATAAATGAGGTGATATGTCCAACTGTGATGGCGTCTCCATGCAAGGTGGAACTTGGTTTTTTGATGGACATTAATAGCGGCGCGCCTCGCCGCGGAGACGCCCTGCCGCGCTATTCAGCGGACCTTGGTGCATGGAAATCGAAGCACTTTGAGGAGATGGTCATGCCGGTATTGTGGGGTTTTCGTATCAGCAGGCAACACGGTGGTTCCCTGCCTTAGGACCCACTTGGGAATGATTTTCAACACGAAGCACTGACAGCATCCACTATGGTAAATGAAGGACTACTTACCCCATAATGCAATTTGGCAGAGTGACGTCCCACTTGGGCGGGGTTAATGATTTATAGTCCTCACAGCTGTTGGGACTTTGGTGTTGCAGCCAGTGAGCAAGGGCATGGAGCCCGAAACATGTTTGGCGATTTTCTGTGGTGGAGTGCTACCTGTTTTCCCTGCTGCCACAATAAATGAGGTGATATGTCCAACTGTGATGGCGTCTCCATGCAAGGTGGAACTTGGTTTTTTGATGGACATTAATAGCGGCGCGCCTCGCCGCGGAGACGCCCTGCCGCGCTATTCAGCGGACCTTGGTGCATGGAAATCGAAGCACTTTGAGGAGATGGTCATGCCGGTATTGTGGGGTTTTCGTATCAGCAGGCAACACGGTGGTTCCCTGCCTTAGGACCCACTTGGGAATGATTTTCAACACGAAGCACTGACAGCATCCACTATGGTAAATGAAGGACTACTTACCCCATAATGCAATTTGGCAGAGTGACGTCCCACTTGGGCGGGGTTAATGATTTATAGTCCTCACAGCTGTTGGGACTTTGGTGTTGCAGCCAGTGAGCAAGGGCATGGAGCCCGAAACATGTTTGGCGATTTTCTGTGGTGGAGTGCTACCTGTTTTCCCTGCTGCCACAATAAATGAGGTGATATGTCCAACTGTGATGGCGTCTCCATGCAAGGTGGAACTTGGTTTTTTGATGGACATTAATAGCGGCGCGCCTCGCCGCGGAGACGCCCTGCCGCGCTATTCAGCGGACCTTGGTGCATGGAAATCGAAGCACTTTGAGGAGATGGTCATGCCGGTATTGTGGGGTTTTCGTATCAGCAGGCAACACGGTGGTTCCCTGCCTTAGGACCCACTTGGGAATGATTTTCAACACGAAGCACTGACAGCATCCACTATGGTAAATGAAGGACTACTTACCCCATAATGCAATTTGGCAGAGTGACGTCCCACTTGGGCGGGGTTAATGATTTATAGTCCTCACAGCTGTTGGGACTTTGGTGTTGCAGCCAGTGAGCAAGGGCATGGAGCCCGAAACATGTTTGGCGATTTTCTGTGGTGGAGTGCTACCTGTTTTCCCTGCTGCCACAATAAATGAGGTGATATGTCCAACTGTGATGGCGTCTCCATGCAAGGTGGAACTTGGTTTTTTGATGGACATTAATAGCGGCGCGCCTCGCCGCGGAGACGCCCTGCCGCGCTATTCAGCGGACCTTGGTGCATGGAAATCGAAGCACTTTGAGGAGATGGTCATGCCGGTATTGTGGGGTTTTCGTATCAGCAGGCAACACGGTGGTTCCCTGCCTTAGGACCCACTTGGGAATGATTTTCAACACGAAGCACTGACAGCATCCACTATGGTAAATGAAGGACTACTTACCCCATAATGCAATTTGGCAGAGTGACGTCCCACTTGGGCGGGGTTAATGATTTATAGTCCTCACAGCTGTTGGGACTTTGGTGTTGCAGCCAGTGAGCAAGGGCATGGAGCCCGAAACATGTTTGGCGATTTTCTGTGGTGGAGTGCTACCTGTTTTCCCTGCTGCCACAATAAATGAGGTGATATGTCCAACTGTGATGGCGTCTCCATGCAAGGTGGAACTTGGTTTTTTGATGGACATTAATAGCGGCGCGCCTCGCCGCGGAGACGCCCTGCCGCGCTATTCAGCGGACCTTGGTGCATGGAAATCGAAGCACTTTGAGGAGATGGTCATGCCGGTATTGTGGGGTTTTCGTATCAGCAGGCAACACGGTGGTTCCCTGCCTTAGGACCCACTTGGGAATGATTTTCAACACGAAGCACTGACAGCATCCACTATGGTAAATGAAGGACTACTTACCCCATAATGCAATTTGGCAGAGTGACGTCCCACTTGGGCGGGGTTAATGATTTATAGTCCTCACAGCTGTTGGGACTTTGGTGTTGCAGCCAGTGAGCAAGGGCATGGAGCCCGAAACATGTTTGGCGATTTTCTGTGGTGGAGTGCTACCTGTTTTCCCTGCTGCCACAATAAATGAGGTGATATGTCCAACTGTGATGGCGTCTCCATGCAAGGTGGAACTTGGTTTTTTGATGGACATTAATAGCGGCGCGCCTCGCCGCGGAGACGCCCTGCCGCGCTATTCAGCGGACCTTGGTGCATGGAAATCGAAGCACTTTGAGGAGATGGTCATGCCGGTATTGTGGGGTTTTCGTATCAGCAGGCAACACGGTGGTTCCCTGCCTTAGGACCCACTTGGGAATGATTTTCAACACGAAGCACTGACAGCATCCACTATGGTAAATGAAGGACTACTTACCCCATAATGCAATTTGGCAGAGTGACGTCCCACTTGGGCGGGGTTAATGATTTATAGTCCTCACAGCTGTTGGGACTTTGGTGTTGCAGCCAGTGAGCAAGGGCATGGAGCCCGAAACATGTTTGGCGATTTTCTGTGGTGGAGTGCTACCTGTTTTCCCTGCTGCCACAATAAATGAGGTGATATGTCCAACTGTGATGGCGTCTCCATGCAAGGTGGAACTTGGTTTTTTGATGGACATTAATAGCGGCGCGCCTCGCCGCGGAGACGCCCTGCCGCGCTATTCAGCGGACCTTGGTGCATGGAAATCGAAGCACTTTGAGGAGATGGTCATGCCGGTATTGTGGGGTTTTCGTATCAGCAGGCAACACGGTGGTTCCCTGCCTTAGGACCCACTTGGGAATGATTTTCAACACGAAGCACTGACAGCATCCACTATGGTAAATGAAGGACTACTTACCCCATAATGCAATTTGGCAGAGTGACGTCCCACTTGGGCGGGGTTAATGATTTATAGTCCTCACAGCTGTTGGGACTTTGGTGTTGCAGCCAGTGAGCAAGGGCATGGAGCCCGAAACATGTTTGGCGATTTTCTGTGGTGGAGTGCTACCTGTTTTCCCTGCTGCCACAATAAATGAGGTGATATGTCCAACTGTGATGGCGTCTCCATGCAAGGTGGAACTTGGTTTTTTGATGGACATTAATAGCGGCGCGCCTCGCCGCGGAGACGCCCTGCCGCGCTATTCAGCGGACCTTGGTGCATGGAAATCGAAGCACTTTGAGGAGATGGTCATGCCGGTATTGTGGGGTTTTCGTATCAGCAGGCAACACGGTGGTTCCCTGCCTTAGGACCCACTTGGGAATGATTTTCAACACGAAGCACTGACAGCATCCACTATGGTAAATGAAGGACTACTTACCCCATAATGCAATTTGGCAGAGTGACGTCCCACTTGGGCGGGGTTAATGATTTATAGTCCTCACAGCTGTTGGGACTTTGGTGTTGCAGCCAGTGAGCAAGGGCATGGAGCCCGAAACATGTTTGGCGATTTTCTGTGGTGGAGTGCTACCTGTTTTCCCTGCTGCCACAATAAATGAGGTGATATGTCCAACTGTGATGGCGTCTCCATGCAAGGTGGAACTTGGTTTTTTGATGGACATATATATATATATATATATATATATATATATATATATATTTATATATATTCACTCCACACTCCCTTGGGATACAAGAAAGTAGAGCACACACGGGTCTCCCAGAAGGCTGCTTTTATTGGGACCTTTGCATGACGCGTTTCGTCTTCAATGACTTTATCAAATGCACAGTCACAGGTAAGCGGCGGTTCGGCGGTTCCAAAGTACTTTTAGAGTTTCCAACAGTTTGCCACAGAACACTGCCGAACTGCTTTGGGGGTGGGTACTCCTTGGCGCTTGTGGCCGCGCCTAAACATTCACTCCACACTCCCTTGGGATACAAGAAAGTAGAGCACACACGGGTCTCCCAGAAGGCTGCTTTTATTGTGACCTTTGCATATATATATATATATATATCGCAAAGCACTCTTTCACAGCCGCACCTTCTCGCTGGCAGTCGGATGAAAAGAGCACGGACCACAAGATTCATAAAATACCTCTTGGTTTATTTAGTTCTTCTCACAAGCAAACCCTCCCTGGGGACTTGATCACATATATCATATGACCTAATAATACATTGAGAGCAACTGTACTAGGTCACTCATGTATCATTATTGTGCAAAGGTCACATTCTAGTTTATTACCACATTGTAACAAAATTGAGATGAGAAAAACACTGCATACTGCATCAGAGGTTGCATGGTACGATTACTTTATACTTGGAAACATCTGTCCTAACAGCTTCCAGGTCTATGCAATGTGATTTTACATTACTGGACAAATGTAACTCCTTTCATCCTGGCTTTAGTTAAATATATTTTGATAAAACAAATACATTAGGAAAAAGCAACTGGCAGAAACCATATATGCAGATGGACAGAGTGTAATCTGCTATTTATTCCTGTTTTTGAGGGAGGAGATGACCCCACACAAGACTTCGCCTGTTGTGAGCCACTTTCCCTCCCCCTATTCAACAATAGTAATAAGTAGCATATTACGCTCTGCCCAGATCTATCTAGCTATCTTAAAATTGTAACTAGGTTGTAGTGTAAGATGCCACTCATGATCCATGTGTGAAAACATCCCTTTGCTGACTTCTAACTATGTACAATCCTGTATGTTACATCAAGGACTTAAAACTATTTCAGAATTGATTTAAGTTCATATGTAAACAATTAGATTCTGCTTTCCATGGCTAGATAACGAGATTACTGTCAGTGGAGAGTGTACATCACTTTAAAAATAAAATAAACTGAAGATACTTTTGTGTGTATGTATGCACAAGCATTGATGTATTTTAGGGCGTTTTCATCGGTGGTAGCTGTGCATACCTGTGGGTCTATGAATTCTTGTGCATGTTTAGTTGTGTCCATATCTATACATTTGTGTGTGATGGATGTGCATGTTCTGTGTGTTCCTCTCTCTATTTGTATCTGTCTTTTTGTGTAGGTCTTTGTGTATTTATGTGAGGCTGAGTGTCTGTTTCTGGATAGCTGCCATTACTGTGTACCGTTGCCCAGGTCTGTGTAAGCATATGTTGTTGTGTGTGTTTCTGTATACATATGCCTGAGCGCCTCTGTCTTCCTATGTATGCCTTTGTTTCTGCTTGCTTGTTCGTGGCTATTCAAGAGGAATTGTTTAAATGTACTCTTTGGATTCTGTTCACAATTCCAAACTTTAGGGAAGATCACGTTTAAAGGAGAAAAGAAGTTTTAGTGTCATGCTATTTAAAAAGGCAATAATCTCACAGAGAATTACGATATGGGTTCACTGTGTCTATTAAATTATTGCACTGTAATAGTGTTGCATTGTGTTACATTCATTTCTAGGTCTCGCCTATGCAGTGCGCATGCACTGCATAGGAGACCTTTAGCCGTCGTGCAGCTGTTTTTCCAAGCACATACTCGTGCTTGTGGCGGCATACGCCTTGCGGGAGTGCGTAGCGGCGCGCCACAAGCACGAGTATGTGCTTTGAAATAGAGTACACAGCAGCTACGTTGCGCGCGTGCACTCCCCCCACCCCTCCCACTTGTTAGCTTTGCCTCCCAACGGAACTTAAGATACTTACCATACCGCGCTCCTTCATGTGACACTGCACTGAGAGCGTGGCCGGCTGACGGCACTTTCATTTTTAACTTTTATTTTTTTTTACCACAGCCTTTGCTTCCGTGTATTGGCCACGCGCGTTCTTTCATGGTGGAAAGCGGGAATTGTGTTGTTTCACACTATTGAAGCATTGGACGTCAAATAGAGCACTGCATTCCTTTAAAATGTGCTATTGCTGTGCTGTAGGAATGGGTTAACTGGTCATGACTGAGAAATGGCGTACACACCCAGTACACCCCAAAAAGCATGCCGATCAATCAATCAATCAATCAATCAATCAATCAATCAATCAATCAATCAATCAATCAATCAATCAATCAATCAGAACATTTGTAAAGCGCACTACTTACCCGTGACGGTCTCAAGGCGCTGGGGGGGGGGTGCTACTACTGCTCGAATAGCCAGGTCTTGAGGAGTCTTCTGAAGGTTAGCAGGTCCTGGGTCTGCCGTAGGAGGATGGGGAGGGTGTTCCAGGTCTTGGCGGCGAGGTGGGAGAATGATCTGCCACCGGAGGTCACTCTTCGGTTGCGGGGGACTGTGGCGAGGGCGTGGTCGACTGAGTCGTCTGTCGAGGTATGCTGGTCTGGTGTTGTGGAGTGCCTTGTGTGAGGAGCTTGAAGGTGATCCTCTTGTTGACGGGGAGCCAGTGCAGGTCTCTCAGGTGGGGTGTGATCTGTTGGGTGGATGCAGTGATGGTTGGTCCAGTGGAGTTCGGTGGTGTGGTTGAAGGAGACGTGGGAGCTTGCGGAGAAGATGGGGTCAAGCATGTGGCCGGTGGAGTGGGTGGGTGTGGTGACGAGTTGTCTGAGTCCAAGGTTGGTGAGGTTGTCTATCAGGGTGGTGGAGTTGTGGTCGTTGCTGTTCTCGAGGTGGAAGTTCAGGTCCCCGAGAAGGATGTAGCCTGTGGAGGGAAGGGCGTGTGTACTGACGAAGTCGGTGATGGAGTCGCTGAACATTGGTCGGGGTCCGGGGGGGTCTGTAGACGAGGGTTCCTCTGAGGGTGGTGTTGGGATCGGTGTGCATCTGGAAGTGCAGTTGTTCGGCGGTGCTGAGTGTGTCGTCGGTGTTTGACGAGACTCTTAGAGTGTTCCTGTGGACGATGGTGATTCCTCCTCCTACTCCATTGGTGCGGTCCCTGCCCGTGATCTTGTAGCCGTCCGGGATGGCTATGGCGATGTCGGGTGCTGAAGAGGGGTTCAGCCAGGTCTCCGTCAGGAAGGCGACGTCTGGGGAGGTTGAGTCAAGTAGGTCCCAGAGATCAACGGCGTGTTTGCGGGCGGAGCGGGTTTCGAGAAGGATGCATCTGAGGTAGTTGGGTTCTTTCCCGGTGGGTGGATTAGCGGATATGATGCTGATGAAGCTGCAGTTCCGGCAGGAGAAGGGTCCTTGTGTGCATTTCGGGGCGGACAGGAAGAGTGCGTGGAGGGTGCGGGCATCGTAGCGGCGTCGGGTGTCGTGGCGTTCGCGGGGGCCAGGGCTTCTGGCGATGGGCGCGGTCCAGGCGCGGACGGACGCAGATGGGCTTGCCTTAGGCGCACCTTTGGCATGCTAGCGGCCGGCATAAGAAGAGGAGGTGGAAGGGAGCAGCAGCTGGGAGGTGGGAGCGGACGAATGGGAGAGCGGGGCCGCAGGGGACGCAGCGGCAGGAAAACGGGTCGGCGGTTGAACAGGTGTGAGGAACGGCGAGGGGTACAGAAGGCAAAAAGGGCAACAATGCAAAAGGGTACAGTAATGGCACAAGAGGGAATGAGAAATAACAAAATAATACAATAAAAACTAGTAAGCAAATTACAGGGAACACGAAGGCAAAAGGGCAAAAAAGGCAGAGGGGCACAGTAATGGCACAGGAGGGAAGGAGAAATAACAAAATAATACAATGAAACTAGTAAGGCAAATTAAAGAGAACAAGAGCAAGAGCAAACCTTTGGCCTACCACTGGCCACCAGGGATGAGGCACAGGTGGTAGCCTGCAGGTGGAGGCGGGCCTCGCACTTCGTCAGTAGCAGCGGCAGGTGGGCTGAGAGCACGGGCACACAGGTGGTGCTGTGCGACGTGGGGAGCGACCTGCCTGAAAGGGTCAATGGTCGCTCCTCACGGTCGATAGAAAACAAACAGCTGGGATCTAAGAAGCATAATAAACATGTTTGAACCTTCTATTATGCTGGGCTTGGACGTTTGAGTACTGGGTCCTCTCTGGTATTTTCCTGGCAGTCCCAGGCTAGGAGCTGCTGCAGACCTGGGTGTGCTGTCATGAGCCAACCATGAAAGCTGCCATATCCCCGTTCTAGTCGTGGCCTCCTGCAGCTTGGAGCTGGTTTGATCATATTTGCTAGGGTTGCTCTAGGATGTCCGGTGTGTCTCTGTTTGCCTGTACATATAAATGTTCTGTGTCATTTAAATGACATTGGGCTGTGTGACATTTCACCGCAAGTAGATTTGACTGCACTGGGCTGGTAATATTGTATCCATGGCAGTTCATGGTTGGCGAATAGCAGTGATTAATTTGTGCAAAGTTAAGTGCTAGGTCCCGAAGCATTTTGCAGAAGTCCACTGCAGCCGCCACTGCTGCTGAATGTAAGTGCCAGGGTGGCCTACTAGCGGTCACACTGAATCAAGTGTGACTTTTTGGGCTATTCCAGCTCAACTCAAACTGTAGGAATGGCATAGAAGTGCTAGTTTTATCATTAAAAAATACATATAAAATAGTTCAACATGTCACTGATATGATGTGATAAAAATAGACACACATCACCACCATTTTGTGGACTCTCTTCAATATTTCCCGGTAGTTAGAAGTGGGTGCCAGTGCAAAGTACTAGTAAACACCAGCACAAATTAAACATTGGTTAATGGTATTCATAATAACCATGAAGTAGTAGCATTGCCACCTTTCAGGGTATTAACTGAATAGTCCATGTTTGTGCTGATTTCTTCTGTTGATAAAAAACAACTGCATAATGCAGACTTGTGTGTGTTTGGGACTTGATAAAGCTTAGTTTTGGTCTCTGCCACCCCTCCCCCTCTCATTCCCTTTCTTCACTTCCTGCTCCGTTACCATTCCCTGGCTCCCCCTTCACTAATCCTCACTCACCGCCTCTCGACCGACCCGCTCTCCGCCCGTCTGTCATTCCCTGGCCTCTCTCCTTCCTGCACACCTGTCCTCCCGCCCCCTTCCCTCTCCTCTGCCTCCTAGCCTCTGATCCGCTCTCTGTCCCTCCTCGTGATTCTCTTTCCTTCCTGTGCTGTCCCCCTCCACTTTCCTCCTCCTCCTCATAGCCTTTTATCCCCTCCTGAACACCAGCCCTTATTCCCCTGAACCCTGATAATTCTCTCCCCCACCATCCCCTCACATCCCCTCCACCTGATCCTCTCTCACAGACCCTCTCTGGAGCTCTCCTCTGATTTCCTTCTCCCACGTCCCACCCTTCCTCTGATCCTCTCTCCCGCCCTCCACCTCTCCAAATATCCTCTCTTCCCCTCCTCCTCTCCCACACTTTCCTCCTTCCGATACTCCCCACTTCTCTCCTCTCTACTGAACATCCTTGCTCTCCTCCTCCGGATCCGCTCCCGTCCTCTCCTGCTGGTTCCATCTTCTTCCCTCCTCCGATCTCCTCTCTTCCCTTTTCTCCATACACCTGCCCCCCCACCCCCTAGCCCCCTCCCGTCTCCTGTCCTGCTTCTAAAACCCTCTGCTCCCCTCTTCCTGAAGACGTGTTCTCCACTCACCCAAACCCTCACATGTTCCGGCTGGTGAACTTACAGTATGATGTGTTGCCACCATTTGCACGCGCCTGCATTTTACCACACGAGTGGAAGATATGTTTTTGTAACAGACATCTCCACTGGTCGAACTGCATAGCCTGATAGTCTGCACTGACTTCTGCAGCCCAGTGTTACCACGATACATTACAAAGCATGTTTCTGTCCATGACACACAGGGATCGCGTCCTTAAACATCATAGGGCGTAAAATTAAGTGGCCGGATTATTAACAGGATAATGTGTTGCATGGCTAAACACATAAGGTCCCGAAGGCGAGACCTATTGGCTATGCCAATGCTTGTTGACTGTTTGTTGTTCTATGCCCTGTTATATTTATGTTGCGTTAATTTGCTTTGTGTTATGTTATTGTGTTGGGTTCGGTTGTGCTCTGTAATTACTTTAGCGATGTTAACACACACTACTATATTTTAATCCAAAAGCTGCACCATCCCTTAAATTTCCAGTGATAAACAATCATTTACTATTGTGTTAAGGTGGTAAAATAGTGCGGTTAAACCTCTTCAGATATTAAAGACACGAGTCACTCCAAAACTGTGCCACATACTTGATCAAAAATGAATCCATGTGTACGACCACTTGATGGACTTTGCATTTCCTCAATTACCTGCCGGAAATGTCAAACTATGCGTGGGGTCGGCGTTGAGTGCTTTTCCAGAAATTCCGCCATTTTATCATTACTCAATGGGGTTATTCCAAATACTAAGTTTGAATGGCGAGAAACAATTTTAGCAAGACTGCTGATGACAGCGCAGGCCGCTTCTAGTTTTCTATCAATAAGTGGTGACGTTTAATAATGTACTCAACGGGCATATGCTGAATCTTGGCGCTTCTCGTCGCCATGCTTTTTATGAATAGAAGTACTATTTTAGAGGACTTCCTTTGATCCTCGACAATTAAATGCATTCCTTGAAAAGAAAGGATGTGTGCGGTAAGCCTAATGTTTATTTTGGTTTGTACTTCGCATCCTGCCTCAAAGCAGGTGAGCAGGCTGCAAAGAAGGCTGAAAATACAAAACAGCCCCACATGCATCTGCCAGACCTTATAGATGAACACGGCATCTAGAAACAACCAGGGTAAACTCCAGAAGATCATTTAAATTTGATTTGAATATGTCAAAGTAGTCTTTTTTTTTTAGTACTGCACTAGAGCAAACTCTACTACCAGGGTTTAATCAGAGCAAAAGACCAGGGGGCAGATTTACAATAACTGGCGCATTCCTGCATATCAGCAGGGATGCGCCAGTTATTGTGCGTCAGGGTTCCGCCACCATGGATGCGCCGCATTTACAATGCGGCGCACCATGGGGCAAAAACGGACAGATGCGTGACGCATCTGTGCCGTAAAGGCAGCGCATTGCTGGAGTTGCGTCGCAAGCGCGACGCAGCTCCAGCAAGGCTCCGGGGTGCCCTATCTTTGAAATGCTGCGTCAATCCTTACGCCTGCTTCAAGCAGGCGCAGGGTTTTGACGCAGCATGGGCTCAAAAGTGACTGAGTGAAATCTTGTAGATTTCACTCAGCCACTTTTAGGAGCGTTCCAGCACCGGAACGCCCCCCCTGCGCCGGAACGCCTACTTCTGGCGCAGGGCTTTACAACGTGATGCATCTCCCAGATGCGTCACGTTGTAAATACCCCGCAGCATGGCGCTGGTTTTGTGCCACTGCTGCGTCACAAAAGTGACGCAACGGCGGCGTAAAAGAGGCGCAAGGGGCTTGTAAATCTGCCCCCAGATTCACAAACTTATGGCGTAACTAAGTTTCACTTTGGGACTTAAAAATGAGACTTTGCTAACAAAATATTCCAAATTCTGATTCATAGAGTTAGGAATGACAGACTTGTAACTTAGGGGAGGTTCACATACCTCTTCTGCTTTGGAAAGGAATGCACATTTCTTGCTGTCAAGGAAGGAGTAAGTGTATTTTCAGGATGTAAATGGGGAGAACACGTCCCCATGTCGAATGGATGTTTAAGGAAAGGGTTTCTTCGCGGAGTAAAAAAATGAAGAAAAAAAATGTTCTCATGGAGAAAAGTAAAGATTCATGTGAAAATACAGATTTAAGCCTGGATATTCAACGTCATGGAAAATCCACTTAAGTTTGACAAATTGGAATTCTATGTCTGTTACATATTTTCAGAAGTAGTTGGATTCTTTGTAAATCAAAAAAAGATCAGAAACTTGCTTGAAATTTGTGAGTAGTCCTGCAGTAGCGGCTTTACAATTTTTTTTAACAAGCCCAATATATTTTGCAACCTACTTGTTTAGGACATGTCCGTACCCCTTTTTGGATTTAACTGCTGCCTACTCTTAGTTAATTCACAAAGCTCTGGGTGGCATGCCCACTGTTTCAGTAGCAAGATACATAGCATCACTTTCTTTACTAAGGGTTTGTAAGGACCACATAAATTATCCTTGGGGTGTGGAGGGAAGGGGGGAGGGGTGGTTCATTCTCTGATAGTGCCATTTGATTGGATGACTTGTAACCTTCCACTGCTTACATTCAGACTATTTGTTTCGTTTGCTTCCAGCACTAAAAGTGAGTTTTCTAGTACCTTCTCCAGTGTGTTGCTTTCCCCCACGCTGTCTGGGTTAATCCCTCCTATTGTTGACTGTTGTTTTATGCTCCCCTTCTCATCCCACTCAGCTTTGATCCCTGTATTTTTACATCCCCCCCTACCCCCGTTGCCAATAACCTGCCTTCCCTACCCCTTGTTGCTTGGCCAAACCCCTTGGTGGTGTTCAGTTGCTTCAACAAGCCCTTTCCCCCCCTGTTGGGCCTGCACCCCCCGCCTCTCCGTTGCTAACCCATCCATCAACACCTATATATACATATATATATATACATACATACATATATATATAATGTATTTTTGAGAACATTTTATTTACTGCTTCAAGAGGGCAAGATGGGCAACTGGTATCTATCTTCCAATGATAAACTAAAAAAAAACAACTAGCCACCGTAGTGTCTTGCTGTTATTAGAGCATGCCTAATGATGCATACGTACCTGCTTATACATCATCATGCGTAGGTTGGTCATACAATAAAAACCAACATTGGCAAAGTCAATAGGCCCGGAGTTGTTTTGAACCTTTTGGCTTTGTCAATGCTTGTTTTATCTCATTCTCAAAACTTCATTGATTGAGGAGATGCTAGGTCTTCACAGTATGGAGAAAAAAAAACTGTAAAAGGAAAAATAGCTTTTTAGTCTCCTAACACAGACATTTCCATCGTAGCCTCTAGCATTAAATGAACTAGGGCTGGGCGGACTTTGCGTAGCAGAATTTTAAAAAAATTTGTGGAAAACGAGAGCACATCCTGAGTAGG
Source organism: Triturus cristatus (assembly GCF_964204655.1). Lineage (NCBI taxonomy): Eukaryota > Metazoa > Chordata > Amphibia > Caudata > Salamandridae > Triturus > Triturus cristatus. Next base: position 241,138,158 of record NC_140591.1, read on the forward strand.
GCTGGGCGGACTTTGCCTAGCGCAACTACGCACTATTCTGAAGAAAATTGTGGAAAACGAGCGCACAACCTCATGGACTGTGTGCCCGGGACGGGTCCCTCGTGCTTGGGCAGGCTCCCCGACCTCCCCAGCCTGGCTGTGTTGAGAAGCAGGGACCGGCCCCGGGCCTCCTGATTTTTGGTCAGGGCCTGGGATCCCACGTCCTGCGGCCTGCCAAGTGTCCATCTGCCCGGGACAAGGGACCCTGGTGCAGAGCCCCGGAGCCCTGCAAGGGCAGTCGGGAGCCCTACCGCTATGGCTCGGTGTGGGCAGCTGGGAGTCCTTCCGGTCCCGGCCATCTGGTCGCACCTTTCCCTCGGCCATCTGGTCGCGCGCAATGCTTTCCAATGGGGCGACCAGATGGCCGGGCCGGCCTGGAAGTCCCGATGAGGGTCCATTCGCCTCGCGGATCCCAGCCAGGGCTCCAGGAGGCCGGGCGCGTCCGCGCCTAGGGTCCCCTCCGTCACTCGGAGCGCGAGGGTTACAAGAAAGGTGGGTAGCCTTCCTCCGGATTAGTAGGGGCAGGGTATGCCGGGACACCCCTCCTGGGGATTGCGGTTCTCAGGCGGGGACCAGATGGGCCAAGCCCGGACGACACTTCCCCGGGGCGTCGGGTGCTTCCTCCTCCAGCCCGCGGCGAGGCAAAGTGCCCAGGACGGGCTCCATGGGTCTCCCGGGCGTCCCCCGAGGCCTGCAGCCCCAAAGCCCTGCAGACCCTGGAGCCCTTCAGCACGGAGCCCTGGAGCCCTGCAGGCCCGGAACCCTAGCAGGCCCAAGGCCCTGCAGCCCCGGAGCCCTGCAGGCCCGGAGCCCTGCAGCCCCGGAGCCCTGCAGGCCCAGAGCCCTGCAGCCCCGGAGCCCTGCAGCCCCGGAGCCCTGCAGCCCCGGAGCCCTGCAGCCCCGGAGCCCTGCAGCCCCGGAGCCCTGCAGCCCCGGAGCCCTGCAGGCCCAGAGCCCTGCAGGCCCAGAGCCCTGCAGCCCCGGAGCCCTGCAGCCCCGGAGCCCTGCAGCCCCGGAGCCCTGCAGGCCCAGAGCCCTGCAGCCACGGAGCCCTGCGTGGGCAGGCGGGAACCCTACCGCTATGGCTCGGGCAGACGGGAGCCCTTTCAGTTGCCGGCCACCTGGTCGCGCCTTTCCCCTCGGCCATCTGGTCGCGCGCAATGCTTTCCAATGGGGCGACCAGATGGCCGGGCCGGCCTGGAAGTCCCGATGAGGGTCCATTCGCCTCCCGGATCCCAGCCAGGGCTCCGGGAGGCCGGGCGCGTCCGCGCCTAGGGTCCCCTCCGTCACTTGCAGCGTGCGGGTTACAAGAAAGGGGGGTATCCTTCCTCCGGATTATTAGGGGCAGGGTATGCCGGAACACCCATGCTGGGGCTGTGCGGTTCATTGCCGGGGACCAGATGGGCGACGCCCGGGCAACATCCTCCAAGGCCTCCGGGGGCTTCCCTCCTCCGGGCCGCGGCATGGCAAAGTGCCCAGGGACGGGCTCCACGGGTCCCGGGCAGTCCTCCCCCGGGCGCCCAGGCCCCGAGAGCTCCGGTGGACCTCCCCGTGCCCGAGGCCAACCCGGGAAGCAGAGTCCCCCCCCGAGCCCTTGGTGTGAGGGTGGGCAGGCGGGAGCCCTACCGCTATGGCTCGGGCAGACGGGAGCCCTTTCAGTTGCCGGCCATCCGGTCGCTCCTTTCCCCTCGGCCATCTGGTCGCGCGCAATGCTTTCCAATGGGGCGACCAGATGGCCGGGCCGGCCTGGAAGTCCCGATGAGGGTCCATTCGCCTCCCGGATCCCAGCCAGGGCTCCAGGAGGCCGGGCGCGTCCGCGCCTAGGGTCCCCTCCGTCACTCGCAGCGCGCGGGTTACAAGAAAGGAGGGTATCCTTCCTCCGGATTAGTAGGGGCAGGGTATGCCGAAACACCCATGCTGGGGTTGTGCGGTTCATTGCCGGGGACCAGATGGGCTACGCCCGGGCAACATCCTCCCAGGTCCCCGGGGCTTCCCTCCTCCGGGCCGCGGCATGGCAAAGTGCCCAGGGACGGGCTCCACGGGTCCCGGGCAGTCCTCCCCCGGGTACGCCCAGGCCCCGAGAGCTCCGGTGGTCCTCCCCGTGCCTGAGGCCCAGCCGGGAAGCAGAGTCCCCACCCCGAGCCCCTGGTGGGTGGGCAGGCGGGAGTCCTTTCAGTTGCCGGCCACCTGGTGGCTCCTTTCCCCTCGGCCATCTGGTCGCGCGCAATGCTTTCCAATGGGGCGACCAGATGGCCGGGCCGGCCTGGAAGTCCCGATGAGGGTCCATTCGCCTCCCGGATCCCAGCCAGGGCTCCAGGAGGCCGGGCGCGTCCGCGCCTAGGGTCCCCTCCGTCACTCGCAGCGCGCGGGTTACAAGAAAGGAGGGTATCCTTCCTCCGGATTAGTAGGGGCAGGGTATGCCGAAACACCCATGCTGGGGTTGTGCGGTTCATTGCCGGGGACCAGATGGGCTACGCCCGGGCAACATCCTCCCAGGTCCCCGGGGCTTCCCTCCTCCGGGCCGCGGCATGGCAAAGTGCCCAGGGACGGGCTCCACGGGTCCCGGGCAGTCCTCCCCCGGGTACGCCCAGGCCCCGAGAGCTCCGGTGGTCCTCCCCGTGCCTGAGGCCCAGCCGGGAAGCAGAGTCCCCACCCCGAGCCCCTGGTGGGTGGGCAGGCGGGAGTCCTTTCAGTTGCCGGCCACCTGGTGGCTCCTTTCCCCTCGGCCATCTGGTCGCGCGCAATGCTTTCCAATGGGGCGACCAGATGGCAGGGCCAGGCCTGGAAGTCCCGATGAGGGTCCATTTGCCTCTCGGATCCCAGCCGGGGCTCCAGGAGGCCGGGTGCGTTCGCCCCTAGGGTCCCCTCCGTCACTCGGAGCGTGCGGGTTTCAAGAACGGGGGGTAGCCTTCCTCCGGATTACTAGGGACAGGGTACTCTGGGACCCCTCTCGGTCCTCAGCCGGCAACTGGGTCCTGCCGTGTGGCAGGGTGGCCGGAGGGCCTTCCCCTGCGCGCCCGGGAGCCCCGGATGGGTCCAGGGGCCCGGCCGGGCCCCGGGTCGGGGTCTCCGGCCCCGGGTGCCGTCCCCCGGCCTGCGGCACCGCCAAAGGCCCGGGACGGGGTTCCGTTGTGGCCGGGGTGCCTCCCGTGGCTGGATTGGGTTCAGGAGCTCCGGCCGGGCCCCGGGGAGGGCGGCCTCCCCGCCCCGGTCTCCGTCCCGGGTCCTGCCGCGTGGCAGGGTGCCCGGGGAAGGGTCCGGAGGGCCCGGGGAGGCTTCCCCTGCACCTGCGGTCCTCGGAGCCCCGGCTGGGTCCAGGGGCCCGGCCGGGCCCCGGGTCGGGGTCTCCGGCCCCGGGCGCCGTCCCCCGGCCTGCGGCACTGCCAAAGGCCCGGGACGGGGTTCCGTTGCGGCCGGGGTGCCTCCCGTGGCTGCATTGGGTTCAGGAGCTCCGGCCGGGCCCCTGGGGGCCCCGGGGAGGGCAGGCTCCCCACCCCGGTCTCTGTCCCGGGTCCTGCCGCGTGGCAGGGTGCCCGGGGAGGGGTCCGGAGGGCCCCGGGAGGCTTCCCCTGCGCCTGCGGTCCCCGGAGCCCCGGCTGGTTCCAGGGGCCCGGCCGGGCCCCGGGTTGAGGCCTTTGGCCCCGGGCCCAGTCCCCCGGCCTGCGGCACTGCCAAAGGCCCGGGACGGGGTTCCGTTGGGGCCGGGGAGCCTCCCCTCGCTCGTCTGGGTCCCGGAGCTCCGGCCGGGCCCCTGGGGGCCCCGGGGAGGGCGGCCTCCCCACCCCGGGCTCCGTCCCGGGTCCTGCCGCGTGGCAGGGTGCCCGGGGAGGGGTCCAGAGGGCCCGGGGAGGCTTCCCCTGCGCCTGCGGTCCCCGGAGCCCCGGCTGGGTCCAGGGGCCCGGCCGGGCCCCGGGTCGGGGTCTCCGGCCCCGGGCCCCGTCCCCCAGCCTGCGGCACTGCCAAAGGCCCGGGACGGGGTTCCGTTGTGGCCGGGGAGCCTCCCCTCGCTCGTCTGGGTTCCGGAGCCCCGGCCGGGCCCCTGGGGGCCCCGGGGAGGGCGGCCTCCCCGCCCCGGGCTCCGTCCTGGGTCCTTCCGCGTGGCAGGGTGCCCGGGGCGCGGTCCGGAGGGCCCGGGGAGGCTTCCCCATCGCCTGCGGTCCCGGGAGCCCCGGCTGGTTCCAGGGGCCCGGCCGGGCCCCGGGTCGGGGTCTCCGTGCCCGGGCCCTGTCCCCCGGCCTGCGGCACTGCCAAAGGCCCGGGACGGGGTTCCGTCGTGGCGGGGGAGCCTCCCCTCGCTCGCCTGGGTTCAGGTGCTCCGGCCGGGCCCCTGGGGGCCCCGGGGAGGGCGGCCTCCCCGTCCTGGGTCCTTCCGCGTGGCAGGGTGCCCGGGGCGCGGTCCGGAGGGCCCGGGGAGGCTTCCCCATCGCCTGCGGTCCCGGGAGCCCCGGCTGGTTCCAGGGGCCTGGCCGGGCCCCGGGTCGGGGTCTCCGTCCCCGGGCCCTGTCCCCCGGCCTGCGGCACTGCCAAAGGCCCGGGACGGGGTTCCGTCGTGGCCGGGGAGCCTGCCCTCGCTCGCCTGGGTTCAGGTGCTCCGGCCGGGCCCCTGGGGGCCCCGGGGAGGGCGGCCTCCCCGCCCCGGGCTCCGTCCTGGGTCCTTCCGCGTGGCAGGGTGCCCGGGGCGCGGTCCGGAGGGCCCGGGGAGGCTTCCCCATCGCCTGCGGTCCCGGGAGCCCCGGCTGGTTCCAGGGGCCCGGCCGGGCCCCGGGTCGGGGTCTCCGTCCCCGGGCCCTGTCCCCCGGCCTGCGGCACTGCCAAAGGCCCGGGACGGGGTTCCGTCGTGGCCGGGGAGCCTCCCCTCGCTCGCCTGGGTTCAGGTGCTCCGGCCGGGCCCCTGGGGGCCCCGGGGAGGGCGGCCTCCCCGCCCCGGGCTCCGTCCTGGGTCCTTCCGCGTGGCAGGGTGCCCGGGGCGCGGTCCGGAGGGCCCGGGGAGGCTTCCCCATCGCCTGCGGTCCCGGGAGCCCCGGCTGGTTCCAGGGGCCCGGCCGGGCCCCGGGTCGGGGTCTCCGTCCCCGGGCCCTGTCCCCCGGCCTGCGGCACTGCCAAAGGCCCGGGACGGGGTTCCGTCGTGGCCGGGGAGCCTCCCCTCGCTCGCCTGGGTTCAGGTGCTCCGGCCGGGCCCCTGGGGGCCCCGGGGAGGGCGGCCTCCCCGCCCCGGGCTCCGTCCTGGGTCCTTCCGCGTGGCAGGGTGCCCGGGGCGCGGTCCGGAGGGCCCGGGGAGGCTTCCCCATCGCCTGCGGTCCCGGGAGCCCCGGCTGGTTCCAGGGGCCCGGCCGGGCCCCGGGTCGGGGTCTCCGTCCCCGGGCCCTGTCCCCCGGCCTGCGGCACTGCCAAAGGCCCGGGACGGGGTTCCGTTGTGGCCGGGGAGCCTCTCCTCGCTCGTCTGGGTTCCGGAGCCCCGGCCGGGCCCCTGGGGGGGGGGCCCCGGTGAGGGCGGCCTCCCCGCCCCGGGCTCCGTCCCGGGTCCTGCCGCGGCGGCAGGGTGCCCGGGTGCGGGGTCCAGAGGGCCCGGGGAAGCTCCCCCTTCCCTTTTGCCTTTCCCCTGGGCCATCTGGTCGCGCCTGTCCCCTCGGCCATCTGGTCGCGCACGTCCCCTCGGCCATCTGGTCGCGCAGGCCCCTTCGGCCATCTGGTCGCGCAGGCCCCTTCGGCCATCTGGTCGCGCACAATGCTTTCCTATGGGGCGACCAGATGGCCGAGCTCGCCTGGAAGTCTCGATGAGGGTCCATTTGCCTCCCGGATCCCAGCGAGGGCTCCAGGAGGTCGGGTACATTCGCGCCTAGGGTCCCCTCTGTCACCTCGTGCGCACGGATTACAAGAAAGGGGGGTAATTTTCCTCCGGATTACTAGGGAGAGGGTCAGTCAGACCAAAGTGATGTTTGGCGATACTGAATCAGGGGAAGGCAGACCCGGGGCCCGCCCGCCGGGGCCCCCAGGGGCCCGGGTACGCTCCTGCCTCTCAGCCCCTTCCCGATGGTCCTTTCTCTCCGAGTTTTCTGGGTCGGAGCCCCGTGAGGTCCGTGGATCCCGAGACGGGGGAAGGCAGCCCCTGGGCCCGCCCGAAGCGGGGCCCCCAGGGGCCCGGGTGCGCACACCTGCCTCCCAGCCCCCTTCCCGACGGGTCTTTTTCTCCGAGTTTGCTGGGTCAGACCTCCGTGAGGTCCGGCGATCCCGAGAGGGGGGAAGGCAGACCCGGGGCCCGCCCGCCGGGGCCCCCAGGGGCCCGGGTACGCTCCTGCCTCTCAGCCCCTT